>NC_086449.1:470408457-470747832 GCF_028390025.1 Pseudophryne corroboree
GGGCTGGTGGGGTATGGTCCTGATGCACACCAACGTAGGAGAGTAATTAGGTATAGGTGCGTGGTCTCCAGGATCCAGCCGCACCACAAGCACGATGGTGCTCCCAGGGGCAAAGGATGCTGGGGCGCCACGTCCGTCGCGGCAGTCTCCCGCAGCACCGCACAGCAAGCCAGCGGCGGGGAGCGCATCGTCACCCGTCGCAGCTCGGGTCTTCGTATGGTCCTCGCCTCCACCGTCCCGCGAGCTCTCTCCCCCGTCTCTCCCGCCGAATAGACGCCAAAGCCAGGTAAAGGACAAGACTGCTGCCGTTGGGCGCTGACAGCCCGTCAGGAAACAAGTCAGGGAGCCGGCACGTAGGTGTACAATGGGTGAGGGAGGGGGCACGCTACTCCCGGTGTCTCAGGCTGCCACGAGGGCCATCAGTGTCGGTTGCCGGACTCCGGTGGATTAAAAACGCTCCCCAATAAAAAGGGTCTTAAAGTGTTCCCCACAGTGTGCACCCTGCATGTAGTTGAGTGGTGTATCCAATCTAGCAGGGTTTAAGCAGGATGGGCACCAATTTTGCGGGATGGTGTAGGGAGCTCAGTAAAATGCGGCCATGCTGGATGCCCCGCCCACCGGAAGTCCGGAAAATATACTTTTACTTTAAATATTAACACTGTATTTAGGGGGTTATTCAGGTATGTTAGCAAAGCAAAAAAGTTAGCAATTGGGCAAAACCATGTTGCACTGCAGGTGGGGCAGATGTAACATGTGCAGAGAGATTTGCAGTAGATTTGGGTTGGTTATATTGTTTCTGTGCATGGTAAGTACTGGCTGCTTATTTTCTACACTGCAATTTAGATTTCATTTTGTAATACACCCCACCCAAATCTAAATCTCTCTGCATGTGTTACATCTGCCCCACCTGCAGTGCATCATGGTTTTGCCCAATTGCTAACTTTTTTGCTTTGCTAACAAACCTGAATAAAGCCCTTAATTCCAATAATTAGAACTTTGTGCATTACTCCCTGATCATTTATCCTTTAGCAACATTAGTATATTCCGCAGAATTGGGTACACACACATTTAAAGTGCTCCAATTAACAGTCATGCGGTCAGAGCCGTAACTGGACATTTTGTTGCCCTGGGCCAGAAAAAGCATTGGTGTCTCTCCATATTTTTCAAACAGGGACATAAGGCAAGCACTGGCGCCCAGTGAAAGCACCTACAGTATGCTTACAGAACAATCCCAAAAAAATGGATTTGGACACCAATCCTCTTATACAATTATTTTTGCACTTAAATTTAAATAAAACATTTCTTAATAACATTCTCCTTTATTTAAAGCATACGTTTCAAAATAGTGTCATACCAAGGATTCAAACACATGATCTTCCATAATGCAGTCAGTCACCTTCTTCATGGAGCTAATTGATTTTAGCAGTTGTGATCAGTGAGAAATTGCCACTGTGGTGGCATCTGAATCAGGCTTAATGTGCCTCATCAGGATATAATAAAGTAAGTGAGCAATAAAGGCTGCTGTGACTCCTCAAACACTTTTTGGTAATATGTTAAATAACATGGCAGACATGCCTAACTGTTTTACTATAAATGGATTAGTGAGTGTTGAAGATTCAACATTGGTTTGTGAACCACAATGATCTGCTTTTTCTCTAGCCTCACTATGTTATAGGTAAAATGCATTTTGCTTTGATTAATTAAAGTTTGTGTAATTACTGTTAAACAAATTAACAGCAGCATATCATTTTAATCATAGTACAAGGTGATTTGTACTTTGCCACCTTGCTGCATGCTGCACAACTCATAATTATGCTTTGTGGTTGTAGCGCTTAGTACTGAATGTCTATGATGTCAGCCTTTTGCTAGAAGCAGTAACACCATAGGAGAGGCACGCTCCACTTCTATTTTTATTATATTCAGCTGATCACATCCATGCTTTGATGTCCATATAGCTGAAATGAGGCAACTGGGTTATTGATTTCTCAGTGACATATTTTCGTTTAGCTACTGTAAAACAGGCTGCTTTAATGTGTAAGTCATATAGGCAATGATCCAAATGTAATTTATTATTAATATTAGCATTGTTGTAACATAGTAGACTTGCTCCGTCTAGACTCCAGAAATGTGAGACTAAACAAAGGTAATCCCTCTGTCACCCAAATGTATTGTGAAGGAAACAGCTAATTTTTCAGTCTACGCATGACTGCCATCAGGCAATGAATCAAATTAAGATAAGAAATAAGCCAAGGACTGATGGCATGCTGTGGAAAATATATCGCTGAATGACAGTGCTGATCATTTAAAGGCCATTGTTACCAGTGAACCTCAGGTTACTGGATCTCCCTGGCAATAACTACAGCACAACACAGTTTCTTAACATGACACTGGAGCTCAGTAGTGCCACGGAAGTATGCAACCTGCTTCATTTTACACACATTTGCATATTCATACACAAATATGCAACACCTCAAATACAAATACTTACGTGAAATATGCTGCAACTGAATAAACAGTGAACAAAAGATAGTAATGCAGAGTATAGTCGAACTATAAAAAACAGGAAACAGGAAATCAATCAATATTTGCCCTATCGGTAGTTGGTATATTCCTTAAACCCTTACTGCAGTACATCATCTCAACTTTACAAAACTTATATAAAATAATGACACAGACAACAATATGGCATTTAAAAATAATCATCCCTTTTATTTAAATAATTCAATAAAATGAAACTAGTGGTGGCAGAAAGAAACAACGGACAGAAGACCAGCGGCTAAAATGTCTCAATCCAACAGTTATACTCTCCCACACTTGCAGGACCAATTGCCTTTCTTAACAAGAAGTCAACTAGAGTCTCCACACTCCCTACCATTATCTGCTGACCACAATAGGGCAAAATGAGCCTACCCAGTGTTTTTTTTAAATGATTGCACCAAGATGCAATTGCAGCAAAATAGACAAGCCCGCCACTATACCTAAACTAAACTTCCTGAAACTTTTAACATATTCTCCAATAACAATAAAATACCTTTGTCCGTAAGGTGCACACCGTCCAGACGAAAAACAAATCACGAAGCCTAATCAGATGGGTGCTATCCAAATAAATCGCCCAATGCCAAAACCCAAAAAGCAACCAAAGCATTCACCTTCCACCTTACTTTATCCACAACAACAGTTGGGACTTCCCCGTGCCAGGACCACCTGGGAATGATTCAAAACAGACAAAGGAACACCAGGGCCACCAACCAACAATTGTCTCATACCGAAGGTACAATGTCGACATGATACTCAATTAATTCTCCCCCAAATGCACACCAGGAGTACCAAGTCATTGGGTCAAGCTCCTCCCATCACATGCCCATGCAACCTAACCAATGTATGTGGTCAACTGCAAACCAGCGTGAGTGATGTGTGAAAGATGACTGAGATGCCCAATGTACATATGACTGACCAACAATCCAAATGGCTCATATATCCTATTGAACTCCTGCAAAAATAAATTAACGTGAACCAAGTAAGAGTACACCAAGCGAAGGAGAAAAGAATGGGGAAAAGAAATAAGGGTCAGGTTGGGGGGACTACTTATCCTGAGGTAAAAACCTTAAAAGCAATGCCCAGAGTACAACTCCCTCAGGTTCCCCACTGCTAACAGTGACATGCTCCTAAATTAAATTTGAACAAAGAAAAATAGTCAATTAAAAAAAACTCACATATTACAGGATGCAATAACAGTCAGTGCAAATAACGCAGACTTCCAGTTCCCAAAAACCTTAATTTCAGGCACTGAAATACCTAATGAAACAGCAGCAGTAGCAATCTGAAAAGAATGGGTGCCATATTCACGGGCAGATAAACTGAGTGCAGAGGTATTGTACTGTCCTGGAAAACACTGAAATGAATACACTGTTGATGGGTCGGCACAACATATATGCTCTGGCTACAGACACAGACAAATTCCAGAATCATTACATAGTTCCAGGAAAACTCAGTGACAATGTCCTACTTGATCTGAGTACTGTATATAACAAAGCATAGAGTCCGAAATGAGCATGTGGGACTTGAGTAATGGAGGGTGTTGAAGGGGGGGGGGGGGGGGGGGGTTGAGAAATCCACCGCTGGCACAAAAGACCCCATGAAAAGCCATTGCAAAAGGGAACTGGAACAACAAGGTCTCATATGGTGAGTCACAAATGGCAGAAAGAACAGAAACCAAGTGGATTAACAAACCATGGTAAGAGTAATAGTAATAGTATGCTTGCAATCATTTGGAACTGGGGCAAAACAGGTGCAGCCTTTAATGGCTCTCTGCAACAAAAAGCATCTAGTAAAATCCTGATGGCCATGCAAGTGCAATAAAAACAAAATGCTGGCAATTATATGTAAAACCACTGCCCTGGGCTTACCAGCCGCGAAACATCCCCAAATGAATGACAAAATAAATCTGGTAAAGGTGCTTACCTCCATCCTGTTTGTGCAAAAGAAAAGCCTTCCACTGCCTCCATGCAGACTGGTACAGTATGACCTAAAGTTCCCATGAGCTAATAAGCTATACGTTACCACTTCCATTCGGGACAGATATTCTGCCAACAATGGCCAATCATCAGTAATCAATGCAGCAGAAGACATTAACTACCTAAATCTATGACACTGAAAGTGAAAAAGTGCATCCACAATGGATTTATCAACTCCCGGGATGTGATGTGCCATGAAGAAAATATTACACACTGAGCAAGCAAAACCAGCTGTGTGAGGAGTTGAAGGACTGGCAGCAAGGATGAGCACTGCTGGTTAATGCATGAACAGCATCTAAATTGTCACACCAGAACATGATGTACCTATTATTCCCACAATGTCCGAATACCCCAAAGCAACAAAAATAGGAGAAAAGTTCCAGCAAAGAAGATTCTTGGTCAGTTCCTTCATGACCCAATCAGCAGACCAAGGGGAAGAGGACCAAGAACCATCCAAGTAAGCATCAGAATCAATGAACCCTGCCATGTTCAAAAAAAGTTGGGGCAAGCCAAAAACTCACACCATTAAACTCGGTCAAAAAGGCATCCCAAACACAGAGGTCCCTTCGTATTTCCATGGACAGTCGAATAAAATAATGAGCTTTATGAATGACAGTCATTGCTTTACTGAACTTATGACTAAAAATGCTCCCCATGTGTTACACAAAATGAAAAACAAAGACTGCACTCAGCGAAGAGTAACTATACCTACCACCAGAGCCAGCACACTAGCATCAAGCCACGGTATCTCCATGCCAAGGTACAACAGCTGGTTATAGAGTGCCTCAAACGTATAAGCTAAAATTGCCAGCCAGAATTCTATGAATAAAGACTGCAAAGAAAACAGAAACTCCAATCAAAGGGGGAGATACAGGATATCATCAATGCAATGGGATATCCCAGACTCCCCTGTGCCTGCACAAATACACCAGTGTAAAAAGTAACTGAATGCCACAAAAAATGCACACAAAATGGAACAACCCATGGGAGTCATTTATCAAAGTAAAGCCGTCCTCCAGCATGAACCGAAAGGAGTCTGGATACAAAGGTAAATGGCAGAAAGCAGACTCGTCATTAACCTTACCAAACAGAGCGCCCCAGGCCACCTATCTCAAGGGCTTCACCAAATAACTGTAACAGACCCATGCCATTGATGGAGCATCCCAACCAGGAAAGACAAGTGCTGTTTTAACCAAATCTTCCCATCGTACTTTTTGGCCATGACGCTGACCAAGAACAGCACTAGATCAGGCACAGGAGGTGCAGAAAAAGTGCTTAGCTGCAACTCCTTGACCACTTTGTCTTTCAAAATGAGTGGTCTCTCATAAGCACAAAGGTTTCTAGGGGAACCTGAAGCCACCATTCCGGAAACCAGTAGCCAAAACCCTTTGGTAAAAAACTCTGCAAACTCTTGCCATGGGTACCAATCCAGCCGCATCAGCAAGGATCCCACGTGCAGGACCTGATCCACCGATAGGCTGCAGCCTGGAGTGCTGGGTCCTGGGGGAGGAAGGGAGGGTTACAGCGCTAGCACAATAGATTAATTAGGTTTCTTTTTTTGCTTTTTTTTTACCTCTAAGCGGTGACAGTGCCACTCATTTATGTCATATCCGCTAATCTGCCCTAAACAGTCATTCGGGCCACCCCTGGTTAGAAGTGAGTGGGCCCCGTCTGTCACTAACACCCAGGGTAAGATATGCAGGCAGCTAACCACAAATCCGATGCTGTTAGCTGCCCTAGTACGGTACTTACTTTCAGCTTTGTCTCCAGAGATTTCCACATCTCACAAGAACAGGCTAAGCACACAGACTGCACCTGCAGCTAACAGCATCGCTTATGCTACCGTCTGTCTGTGGCTTGTTTTACAACATTTAATTGCAAATTAAAAAAATAAATAACATTTGTATCAGCAAACAATAGTTGAATCTGTGGTAAATTTTGCTGCATAATTACAGATTTTTAGCTGAATATGAGTGAAATAATTGGTGGTGGGTGGTGGGTAAGTGGGGGGGGGGGGGGCAGCCACTTCTGCAATAGCCTAGTCTGGCTGGAACACTTAATCAGGCCCTGCCCATGTGTACCATAGATGGGGATCTACTGAGTATCACTAGCACTGGTGGGTTTGGTGACGGCCGAAGCACCAGATACCCGGGGGCAGTAACGGACCAGGTGGGTGCACCACAGCACAAACAGAAGGGCCAAAAATACTGCATTGCCATTGCACAAGTGCTGTTGTGTAGTTATATGCATAACAATGGCCCTTGGCAACAGGAGTCCTGGGGGAGCGAGTTGGGGTAGGTGCCACTGCTCATCTGTCAACAAAAGCTTCAATGGCTGCAGGAGCATTCTGTGTCTCCTCCAACCAGACCTCAATGTACTTAAACCCGAAGTCCACAATGCAAACATCTAACAGCTTATGGTGGAACTCCTCATCATACTGTCTCTTCACTGCACCGCAAGATGAGCAGAATAAGCCATGAACGATATGGAGGCATCTGATCACATTCATGGCCTTGCCCAGATGTGTATGCAAGCAATATACTGAAAATAATTAAAACAGTGTTTATATTGGGCCTAATTCAGCATGGGTTGCAGTTGTGTGAAAAAAACTACAACCCTTTACACTAGCATGCGGGGGAACTCCCAGCACAGGGCAAGTCCGTCCCACATGCCGGGCCCTATCCCCTGCTAATATGCGACACTCACATGATAAGGGTAGCTCTCTGGATACCCGCCATCTTTTGAGTCGCAGTGGCTGCCACGGCCCACCCCGCAAATTTCCAAACCGTACCACCTAAATGCCAAAATTCCGCCCACTAAATGCCACGTCGACACCCCCTCCTGCCCCGTGATTGCCTTTGCCTGTCAATCAGGCAGAGGCGATCGCATATGTGAGATGCCGTTGTATCTCACCGTGTGTGCATGTGCAGTGCGACTTCTGCACATGCACACACTGCAAAAGGGCTATAACATGCAAACAAATGCATTGTAGATGCATTCCATGCTGAATCGGACTCATAGTATGGTGAGTGTCCTCCCCAATATCATATTTTATTTTAGCCACTGCCAAAGCCTTGCACACCTGAGAGGTAAAAGAAAAAAACATCTACGCCCTTATCAATACAGTAACTCATATGCTGACAGAGACCATGTATCACCGTAGTATTCATAGAGTGAACCACATCACCCGTGCAAATACCAAATGCTACTAGATGGACGATGACACCTGCATGAGCAGCATGTGGCTTCTTCACCTTACTATACCGTGAGTGCAGATATGGTAGATATCACTATTCAAAGGGGAAGGAGCTATCCCCGTCAGTCAACACCCAATCAATGTCAGTTTCACTTTTTTAAATGGACTTATCACCATGAGGAGCTTGAGAAGACGGCACTGAGCATCCCACTTCTACCTGTACTTCAGGCATGAAACTTGCAATTGAAAAAGAAGAGGCCAAAGACAAACCGTGGTGGAGGGACCAGATAAAGCAGACCAGGGACAGTCATCAGGAGCAGAGGGGACATCAGAAACTATACTGTAGATGGGAAAGAAGCCATAGAAGAATAGACAGTCAGGATCAAAGCAGACAACTACACTACCAGAGGAGCCAACTGGGCTTTGAAATCACCACCCAGCATCCTAAGGAAAGATGCACAGCAGCAGGCACCCCGTATGCCTGTGATGTCATCACAGATGTTAATGTCCCACCATGGAAACCAGTAGCCCAGCAGCTGCTCACAAATGCATAGGCACCCCAGGGACAGGTGCAGACCCAGCCCCCTGGAAAAGTAGTCAGACCCACATTAGTACTCCTATGAACAGGGATTCCCACAGGTCAGGCAGTGCTAGCATGATGGCTGTGGTGCTATGTACATGGATGGGATGACCCCTAATGCAGAGACCAACTGTGCCATCTGCCCACATCAGCCCTACCTGCTTTGTAACCAGACGTACTAGGTACTGTAGCTTCCCACCAGGTGCATGGGCTACAATGCACAAGCTCTGCCCATTCTGTCCCAGTGACCAAGCCATATCCCTAACAATCCTGGGAGCCTAAAACCAGAAGACTCACATGCTTACTGTTCAGGATGGCAATAGTGTCCCCACATGCTTACTGTTCAGGATGGCAATAGTGTTCCATCCAGGCTCTGGCAACTATTACACCAGCCGGCTGCTCCCCCCCCCCCCCCCCACTCAGATGCACTGCAGCACCTCCCCCCGGTGACTGAAGGGATCAGCAGCCTCAGGAGAGGACACTGGCACCTGCCATCATCTCCCCCAGCAGACACCCACGACACTCACAGCCACAGCTGTGTCTGCTGGAAGAACTAGGAAAGCCACAACCACTGAGGATGGAGGAGGGGCAGGGCCCTTCAGCTGCATAAAATGGTCACTGGTGGCTCTGGAAAGCCCAAAAGGCACCAGCGCAGCAACCTTCCAGGCCAGGAAAGAATAGGCATGCCTGCGTGAGCCATAGGAAAGTGAACCTATGCATTCTATGAACCGGGCAGGGCAGAGAGACAGGGGCAAGACATAAGGACAGAAAGAGAGAGAGAGAGAAAGAGGGAAAATAGAAATATGTAGATAATAAATCATAAGAAAAAATAAAGAAAACAGAGGACAGTAATATAAGATATTATGAGTCTACACACCAGATAAGACTTTACTGTATGCGGTTAGCATACGAATCGTAGGGATCCCGGCTGTCACAAACAGATGCCTGGATCCCGACGGGTGAACCATACCGCCGCCGGTATTCCGGCGAGGTAGGTGATTCCCCCTCTATGGGTGTCCACGATACCCATAGAGGGAGAATAGAACCTGTGTCGAGTGTAGTTTGTCACCAAGCCTGCAGCATGGCAAGCGCAATGAGCCCACAAGGGCCTGCATTGCGCTCGCCACCCTGCAGGCATTCCACCGCTCGGGATGCCGATGTCGGGATAGTGAAATTCGGCATCCCGGGCATCAGTATTACATACCGAACTCGACTGTACTTGCCTGTAGCAAAATCACAGCAAAAAGAGGCAGAACCCTGCCTAATTCTCCACTACATCAACACAATTCCTCCCGAATACACTCCTTCAAGACCTGCTGTAAGCTGACAAAACCAAACAGAAGCATTTACCCTTACAGCTCCATCCACAGAGGTCCTCACAATAACATCCACTACCTTCTGTGAGAATAAAGTGATCTCTCTTCATTTTAATTGCAATAATGTTTCAGAACACTGTAAAACAAATTCATATAACCAGTCATATACACTTTGTACACTATTATATTTTCTGTATGTGGAAATATAAATTGTACTGCACTCTTATCTTACTGATATTTAAACATTTATATATGTAACACTTTATACACCATTTAGAGGTTAGCAGAAAGAAAACTTGATTCTGTATTGTGATGGGAGTGTGGAACATAAAGGGAGTACCATCCTCTACCCAGTCACCTAGTAGCTACATCATGCCCCTCTTTCCCCAAACCTCCATTAGGTAATTATTTTCAGGAAAAAAAACATCAGGGAGGCATCTGATTGGCTCCAAATTTATTCCGCAGCAGGGCAACGACCCCAAACATACAGCCAATGTAATTAAGAACTATATTTAGCATAAAGAAGAACAAGGAGACCTGGAAGTGATGATATGGACCCCACAGAGCCCGGATCTCAACATCATTGAGTCTGTCTGGGATTGCACGAAGATACAGAAGGATCTGAACAAGCATACTGTACATCCACAGAAGATCTGTTATTCGTTCTCCAAGATTGCATACAATGACAAGGTTGCAGGTGCACAATTCAAACACTACCAATTGATTAATAATAATGCGGTGTGCAAGCTGTTATTCGTGGCAATAACTATGGCCCTCATTCCGAGTTGATCGGTCGCAAGGCGAATTTAGCAGAGTTACACACGCTAAGCCGCCGCCTACTGGGAGTGAATCTTAGCTTCTTAAAATTGCGATGTATTCGCAATATTGCGATTACTAACTACTTAGCAGTTTCAGAGTAGCTTCAGACTTACTCTGCCTGTGCGATCAGTTCAGTGCTTGTCGTTCCTGGTTGACGTCACAAACACACCCAGCGTTCGCCCAGGCACTCCCACCGTTTCTCCGGCCACTCCTGCGTTTTTTCCGGAAACGGTAGCGTTTTCAGCCACACGCCCCTGAAACGCCGTGTTTCCGCCCAGTAACACCCATTTCCTGTCAATCACATTACGATCGCCGGAGCGATGAAAAAGCCGTGAGTAAAATTACTTTTTACATAGCAAAGTTACTTGGCGCAGTCGCAGTGCGAACATTGCGCATGCGTATTAAGCGGATTTTCATTGCGATGCGATGAAAAATACCGAGCGAACAACTCGGAATGAGGGCCTATGTGTAGAACCTTGCTCAAAATGCTAAATTTTATTGCAATGATTATTATTAATCAATTTGCTGTGTTTGAATTGTGCACTTGCAACCTTATCTTTGTATGCAGTACTGAAAGGTCTCTGCAGGGTCACACCTCTCATTAACAGTGTGCACCCCAGGATCTCTCCCCTGTATGCCTAATACTGTGTATTAGAGATTGTAAGCTTGCGAGCAGGGCCTTCCTACCTCTGACTGTTATCACCCAGTTTGTTATTGTTATTTCAAATTGTAAAGCGCAATGGAATTTGCTGCGCTATATAAGAAACTGTTAATAAATAAATAAATTAATTAGAGATGAGCGGGTTCGATTCCCTGAGAACCGAACCCTACCGAACTCCACTACCCAAGCCCGGATCCGAGCACGGCTAAGGTTGTCCCACCTGATTCAGAAACAAGAACGAGGCAAAAAGTCATCATCCCGCTGTCGGATACTCGCGGGTTTTGGATTCCATATTAGGAGCCGCGCGTCGCTGCCATTTTCACTCCGGAATTGGAGAGTGTAGCGAGAGGACGTGTCTCCATCCTCAGTATCTGTGTGGGAGGGAAAGTGGGGTTGTGATTCCAGTGCTGTCTTGTGCTGCTCAGTCCAGTGTAGTGTCTTATGCTTCATCAGTCCAGTCACAGTGGTGGTGTCCTCTCCTGCCATATGTCCAGTGTAGCTGTATAAGTCCAGTCCATTGCAGTGGTGCTGTGTTGTGCTGCTCAGTCCAGTGTAGTGTCTTATGCTTCATCAGTCCAGTCACAGTGGTGGTGTCCTCTGCTGCCATATGTCCAGTGCTGCTGTATAAGTCCAGTTCATTGCAGTGGTGCTGTGTTGTGCTGCATCAGTCCAGTGGTGGTGTCTTTTGCTGCATCAGTTCAGTCACAGTGGTGGTGTCCTCTGCTGCCATATGTCCAGTGCTGCTGGATAAGTCCAGTCCAGTGGTGCTGTGTTGTGCTTCATCAGTCCAATGGTGGTGTCCCTGTGCTGCCGTATAAGTCCAGTGGTACTGCGGTATATGTCCAGTGATACTGCTGTATAAGTCCAGTGATACTGCCGTATAAATCCAGTCCAGTGGTACTGCCGTATATGTCCACTGATACTGCCATATATGTCCAGTGGTAATGCATATAAATCCAGTAATACCGCCGTATATACCCAGTGGTACTGCCGTATAAATTCAGTGGTACTGGCATATAAATCTAGTCCAGTGATACTGCTGTATAAGTCTAGTGATACTGCCATATAAATTCAGTGATACTGCAGTATATGTCCAGTGGTACTGCCGTATAAATCCTGTGGTAGTGGCGTATAAATCCAGTCCAGTGATACTGCTGTATATGTCCAGTGGTACTTCTATATAATTTCAGTGATACTGCCGTATATGTCCAGTGGTACTGCCATATAATTCCAGTGATACAGCCGTATATGTTCAGTGGTACTTCCGTATAAATCATGTGGAACTGGCGTATAATCCAGTCCAGTGATACTGCCATATATGTCCAGTGGTACTGCCATATAATTCCAGAGATACTGTCGTAAATGTCCAGTGGTACTTCCGTATAAATCCAGTGCTATTGGCGTATAAATCTAGTCCAGTGATACTGCCGTATAAATCCAGTGGTACTGCCATATAATTCCAGTGATACTGCTGTATAAATCCAGTGATACTGCTGTATATGTCCAGTGTTACTGCCATATAATTTCAGTGATACTGCCGTATGTGTCCACTGGTACTGCCATATAATTCCAGTGATACTGCCGTATATGTCCAGTGATGCTTCCATATAAATCTGTTGGAACTGGCGTATAATCCAGTCCAGTGATACTGCCGTATATGTCCAGTGGTACTGCCATAAAATTCCAGTGATACTGCCCTATATATCCAGTCGAACTGCCGTATAAATCCAGTGGTACTCGCATATAAATCCAGTCCACTGATACTGCTGAATATGTTTAGTGGTACTGCCATATATGTCCAGTGGTTCTGCCGTAAAAATCAAGTGGTACTGCCATATAAATTCAGTCCAGTGATACTGCCGTATATGTCCAGTGGTACTGCCATATAAATCCAGTGGTACTGGTGTATAAATCAAGTGGTAATGGCGTATAAATCCAGTCCAGTGATACTGCCGTATATGTCCAGTGGTTCTGCCGTATAAATCCAGTGGTACTGGCGTATAAATCCAGTCCAGTGATACTGCCATATATGTCCAGTGATACTGCCATATAATTCCAGTGATACTGTCGTAAATGTCCAGTGGTTCTTCCGTATAAATCCAGTGCTATTGGCATATAAATCCAGTCCAGTGATACTGCCATATAATTCCAGTGATACTGCTGTATAAATCCAGTGATACTGCTGTATATGTCCAGTGTTACTGCCATATAATTTCAGTGATACTGCCGTATATGTCCAGTGGTACTGCCATATAAATCCTGTGGTACTGGCATATAAATCCAGTCCAGTAATACTGACGTATATGTTTAGTGGTACTGCCGCATAAATCCAGTGGTACTGGTGTATAAATCCAGTCCAGTTATACTACCGTATATGTCCAGTGGTACTGCCATATAATTCATAGTAACATAGTAACATAGTATCTAAGGTTGAAAAAAGACAATTGTCCATCGAGTTCAACCTATTTGTGGTCTCTTATGCAGGATTATTTGGTCTAAATTTTGACTGATGCTGATGTCTGCCATTACGTTTTTTCCTTCTTTTTATAATAACTATAGTGCGTGACTATGCACCATAACCCTGGATATCCTTATCCATTAAGATTCAAGTGATCCTGCCTTATACTGTATGTCCAGTGGTGCTGCCCTATAAATCCAGTGGTACTGGTGTATAAATCCAGTCCAGTGATACGGCCGTGTAAGTCCAATGATACTGCCGTATAAATCCAGTGGTACTGCTGTATAAATCCAGTGATACTGGTGTATAAATCCAGTCCAGTGATACTGCTGTATATGTCCAGTGGTACTGCCATATAATTCTAGTGATACTTCTGTATAAATCCAGTGATACTGCAGTATAAATCCAGTGGTACTGGCATATAAATGCAATCCAGTGATACTGCCGTATATATGTCAAGTGGTACTGACATATAAATCCAGTGATACAGCCATATAAATCCAGTGGTACTGGCGTATAAATCCAGTCCAGTCCAGTGATACTGCCGTATATGTCCAGTGGTACTGCCATATAAATCCAGTGATACTGCCGTCTAAATCCAGTGGTACTGGAGTATAAATTCAGTCCAGTGATACTGTCATATATGTCCAGTAGTACTGGCGTATAAATCCAGTCCAGTGATACTGCTGTATATGTCCAGTGGTTCTGCCATATAATTCCAGTGATACTGCTGTATATGTCCAGTGGTACTGCTGTATAAATCCAGTGGTACTGGCATATAAATCCAGTCCAGTGAGACTGACGTATAATTCCAGTGATACTGCTGTATAAATCAAGTGATACTGCCGTATAAATCCTGTGGTACTGGTGTATAAATCCAGTCCAGTGGTACTGCCATATCAGTCCAGTCCAGTGGTGCTGTCCTGTTCTGTATATTATTTACTCCAAATAAAGGTGTTATAAATATTTAATCCAAATAATTTTTACAGGGTTTGCCCTGTGTGGTGTAGAAGTACGCTCCCCTTTGCTGCATTTTGTTATATAACTCCAGAAAAATAATGGAGAACAAAAATTTGGAGGATAAAATATGAAAAGATCAAGAACCACTTCCTCCTACTGCTGCTGGTGGCACTGCTGTTGTTGCTGCTGGGAGTCGATCGTCATCCCAGAGGGGAAGTCGGAAGATGCACTTGTACTACTTCAACTAAGCAAATGACTGTCCAATAGTCTTTTGCAAAGAAGATGAAATATGACAGCAGTCATCCTGTTGCAAAGCCGATAAATGAGGTCTTGACAGCTATGTTGGTGTTAGACCTGCATCCGGTATCCACCATTAGTGCAGTGGGACTGCAGTGCCAACCATAGATGGGCCAGGTGTTTGTGCCGCACACTAGTGTCACTTAGCTTAGTTATACAGCTACCTCATTACACCTCTTTTACTTTGCATGATGTGCTGTTTGGGGACTATGTATTTTAAGTGCCATCCTGTCTGCCACTGCAGTGCCACTCCTAGATGGGCCAGGTGTTTGTGTCACACACTTGTGTCGCTTAGCTTAGCCATTCAGCAACCTCGGTGCATTTCTTTTTTTCTTTACATCATGTGCTGTTTGTGTCTAGTTTTTTAAAATGCCATCCTGTCTGCTACTGCAGTTCCACTCCTAGATGTGCCAGGTGTTTGTGCCGCACACTTGTGTCGCTTAGCTTAGTCATACAGCTACCTCATTGCACCTCTTTTTCTTCTTTGCATTATGTGCTGTTTGGGGCCTAGTTTTTGAATAGTGCCATCCTGTCTGCCACTGCAGTGCCACTCCTAGATGGGCCAAGTGTTTGTGCCACACACTTGTGTCGCTTAGCTTTGTCATCCAGCTACCTCATTGCACCTCTTTTTCTGCTTTGCATCATGTACTGTTTGGGGCCTATTTTTTAAATCTGCCACTGCAGTGCCACTCCTAGATGAGCCAGGTGTTTATGCCACACACTTGTGTTGCTTAGCTTAGTCATACAGCCACCTCGGTGCAACCTTTTGGCCTAAAAACAATATTGTGAGGTTTGATTTGTTCAGAATAGACTGGTGTTGGAGATAAACTCCTGTAGCAACTTCCTTCGGTTGTCTGTTCAATACCTTTACCAATCGATTGGGAGTCCCAAAAAGCTGACAAGATACATGGTTATGTCCAGCAGAATGAGACTGCCTTCAGTTTGTTTGTCTAGGGTTCTTATAGTGTAAAAAGTTACTTGCACAGAAAGTTGGTGCACGTCATAAACAAAACATAAGCATAATTTCTGGGAAACAAGAAACCTTGATTTCTGGTAGATTCTCTTGTGCTTAGTCCTCTTCTTCCTGTCCTTGTAAATCTTACAATATGTTCCAGTAACCTTATGTTTAACAAATAATTCTTTCTAACTTATGAAATATCAGCATTTTTTAGAACTTCTAAGCAAAAGCATTTCCTCATATACTCAAAATGGCTACTGTTATACAAAATATCTGCTTAGCATAATGCTGTCTCTTTCTCTGGAAATGAGTGGAAATTAATGTTATTGAGGTTAATAATACCGGAGGATCAAAATTTCCCCCAAATCCTGTGATTTTAGGTGTTTTTATGTTTTAAAAAAAAATCATCCAGATCCAAAACCAAAACACGAAAGGGTGGTTTTGGCAAAACCAATCCAGATCCAAAACACGAGCATGGAACCAGAACCAAAACATGAAAAGTGCCAGCTGCACATCTCTACTGTGTATATACTAGAGATGAGCTGGTTTGGTTCGTCAAGATCTGAACCCACCCAAACTTCACCGATTTTACACGGGTCCGAGGCAGCCTTGGATCTTCCCGACCTTGCTCGGTTAACCCGAACGCGGCTGAACGTCATCATCCCGCTGTCGGATTCTAGCGAGATTCGTATTCTATATAAAGAGCCGCGCGTCGCCACCATTTTCACTCGTGCATTGGAGATTGAACGGAGAGGACGTGGCTACGTTCTCTGCCTGAAAAGCTCCATATCTGTGCTCAGTGTGCTGCAAATACTGTATCTGTGCTCAGTGTGCTGCAAATATCTGTGCTCAGTGTGCTGCAAATATCTATGTTCTCTGCCTGAAAAGCTCCATATATGTGCTCAGTGTGGTGCCAATATCTGTGCTCAGTGTGCTGCATTTTGGTGACCAACAGTATATAGTTATACAGTACAGTAGGCCATTGCTGTATCTTGCAGCTCCATGTCACTGCAAGTATCCATTCCATATCTGTGCTGCAGTTTTGTGAGCAGTATATATAGTAGTACAGTGCATCATTTTGGTGACCAACAGTATATAGTTGTACAGTACAGTAGGCCATTGCTGTATCTTGCAGCTCTGTGTCACTGCAAGTATCCATTCCTTTTCTGTGCTGCATTTTTGTGAGCAGTATATATAGTAGTACAGTGCAGCATTTTGGTGACTAACAGTATATAGTTGTACAGTACAGTAGGCCATTGCTGTATATTGCAGCTCCGTGTCACTGCAAGTATCCATTCCATATCTGTGCTGCATTTTTGTGAGCAGTATATATAGCAGTACAGTGCAGCATTTTGGTGACCAACAGTATATAGTTGTACAGTACAGTAGGCCATTGCTGTATCTTGCAGCTCCGTGTCACTGCAGGTATCCATTCCATATCTGTGCTGCATTTTTGTGAGCAGTATATATAGTAGTACAGTGCAGCATTTTGGTGACCAACAGTATATAGTTGTACAGTAGGCCATTGCTGTATCTTGCAGCTCCGTGTCACTGCAAGTATCCATCTATATCTGTGCTGCATTTTTGTGAGCAGTATATATAGTAGTACAGTGCATCATTTTGGTGACCAACAGTATATAGTTGTACAGTACAGTAGGCCATTGCTGTATCTTGCAGCTCTGTGTCACTGCAAGTATCCATTTCATATATGTGCTGCATTTTTGTGAGCAGTATATATAGTAGTACAGTGTAGCATTTTATTGACCAACAGTATATAGTTGTACAGTACAGTAGGCCATTGCTATTGATATAATAATATTACTGTCATATAATTCGACACAATAAAAAATGGAGAACAAAAATGTGGAGGGTGAAATAGGGAAAGATCAAGATCCACTTCCACCTAGTGCTGAAGCTGCTGCCACTAGTCATGGCAGAGATGATTCAATGCCATCAACGTCGTCTGCCAAGGCCGATGCCCAATGTCATAGTAGAGAGCATGTAAAATCCCAAAAAACTAAAGTTCAGTAAAATGACCCAAAAATCTAAATTAAAAGCATCTGGGGAGAAGCGTAAACTTGCCAATATGCCATTTACGACACGGAGTGGCAAGGAATGGCTGAGGCCCTGGCCTATGTTCATGGCTAGTGCTTCAGCTTCACATGAGGATCCTCCCACTAGAAAACTGAAAAGAGTTAAGATGGCAATAGATGGCAAAGAACTGTGCGTTCGTCTAAATCACAAATCCCCAAGGAGAGTCCAATTGTGTCGGTTGTGATGCCTGACCTTCCCAACACTGGACAGGAAGAGGTGGCTCCTTCCACCATTTGCACGCCCCCTGGAAGTGCTGGAAGGAGCACCCACAGTCCAGTTCCTGATAGTCAACTTGAAGATGTCACTGTTGAAGTACACCAGGATGAGGATATGGGTGTTGCTGGTGCTAAGGAGGAAATTGACAAGGAAGATTCTGATGGTGAGGTGGTTTGTTTAAGTCAGGCACCCGGGGAGACACCTGTTGTCTGTGGGATGAATATGGCCATTGTCATGCCTGGTCAAATTACAAAAAAAATAACCTCTTTAGTGTGGAATTATTTTAACAGAAATGTGGACAACAGGTGTCACGCCGTGTGTTACCTTTGTCAAGCTGTAATAAGTAGGGGTAAGGACGTTAACCACCTAGGAACATCCTCCCTTATACATCACCTGGAGCGCATTCATCAGAAGTCATTGACAAGTTCAAAAACTTTGGGTGACAGCAGAAGCAGTCCACTGACAACTAAATCCCTTCCTCTTGTGCCCAAGCTCCTGCAAACCACACCACCAACTCCCTCAGTGTCAATTTCCTCCTTAGACAGGAACACCAAATGACCTGCAGGCCATATTACTGGCAAGTCTGACGAGTCCTCTCCTAACTGGGATTCCTCCGATGGATCCTTGAGTGTAACGCCTACTGCTGCTGGCACTGCTGTTGTTGCTGCTGGGAGTCGATCGTCATCCCAGAGGGGAAGTCGGAAGACCACTTGTACTACTTCCAGTAAGCAACTGACTGTCCATCAGTCCTTTGCGAGGAAGACGAAATGTCACAGCAGTCATCCTGCTGCAAAGCGGATAACTCAGGCCTTGGCAGCTGTGTTGGTGTTAGAGGTGTGTCCGGTATCCACCGTTAATTCACAGGGACTTAGAGAATTTCTTGAGATAGTGTGTCCCTGGTACCAATTACCATCTAGGTTCCACTTCTCTAGGCAGGCAAAACCGAGAATGTACACAGACGTCAGAAAAAGACTCACCAGTGTCCTAAAAAATGCAGTTGAACCCAATGTCCACTTAACCACGGACATGTGGAGAAGTGGAGCAGGGCAGACTAAGGACTATATGACTGTGACAGCCCACTGGGTAGATGTATTGCCTCCCGCAGCAGCAACAACAGCAGCAGCAGCAGTGGCACCAATAGCAGCATCTCGCAAACGCCAACTTGTTCCTAGGGATTTGTGACATCGGAAAACGCCACTAAAATTGTGCATGCGTTACATGTGGGCAAATTCCAGCACGTCCCATGTTTTGCACATACAATTAATTTGGTGGTGCAGAATTTTTTAAAAATTGTGGGTGTGCAAGAGATGCTGTCGGTAGCCCGAAGAATTGCGGGCCACTTTCGGCATTCAGCCACCGCGTGCTGAAGACTGGAGCACCAGCAAACACTCCTGAACCTGCCCCGCCATCATCTGAAGCAAGAGGTGGTAACGACGTGGAATTCAACCCTCTATTTGCTTCAGAGGATGGAGGAGCAGCAAAAGGCCATTCAAGCCTATACATCTGCCTACGATATAGGCAAAGGAGGGTGAATACACCTGACTCAAGCGCAGTGGAGAATGATTTCAACGTTGTGCAAGGTTCTGCAACCCTTTGAACTTGCCACACGTGAAGTCAGTTCAGACACTGCCAGCCTGAGTCAGGTCATTCCCCTCATCAGGCTTTTGCAGAAGCAGCTGGAGAGATTGAAGGAGGAGCTAAGATGGAGCGATTCCGCTAGGCATGTGGGACTTGTGGATGGAGCCCTTAATTCGCTTAACCAGGATTCATGGGTGGTCAATCTGTTGAAATCAGAGCACTACATTTTGGCCACCGTGCTCGATCCTAGGTTTAAAGCCTACATTGTATCTCTCTTTCCGGCAGACACAAGTCTGCAGAGGTTCAAAGACCTGCCGGTGAGACACTTGTCAACTCAAGCGGAACGTGACCCGTCAACAGCTCCTCCTTCACATTCTCCCGCAACTGGGGCTGCGGGGAAAAGGCTAAGAATTCCGAGCCCACCCGCTGGCGGTGATGCAGGGCAGTCTGGAGTGAGTGCTGACATCTGGTCCGGACTGAAGGACCTGCCAACGATTACTGACATGTCGTCTACTGTCACTGCATATGATTCTGTCACCATTGAAAGAATGGTGGAGGATTATATGAGTGACAGCATCCAAGTAGGATTGTCAGATAGTCCGTACGTATACTGGCAGGAAAAAGAGGCAATTTGGAGGCCCTTGCACAAACTGGCTTTAATTTACCTAAGTTGCCGCCCCTCCAGTGTGTACTCCGAAAGAGTGTTTAGTGCAGCTGGTCACCTTGTCAGCGATCGGCGTACAAGGTTACTTCCACAAAATGTGGAGAAGATGATGTTTATCAAAATGAATTATAATCAATTCCTCCGTGGAGACATTCACCATCAATTGCCTCTAGAAAGTACACAGGGACCTGAGATGGTGGATTCCAGTGGGGACGAATCAATACTCTGTGAGGAGGGAGATGTACACAGTGAAAGGGGTGAGCAATCGTAGGATGATGATGAGGTGGACATCTTGCTTCTGTAGAGCCAATTTGAGCAAGGAGAGATTGATTGCTTCTTTTTTTGGTGGGGGCCCAAACCAACCAGTTATTTCAGCCACAGTCGTGTGGAAGATCCTGTGGCTGAAATAATGGGTTTGTTTAAAGTGTGCATGTCCTTTTTATACAACATAAAGGTGGGTGGGAGGGCCCAAGGACAATTCCATCTTGCACCTCTTTTTTATTATTTATCTTTGCATCATGTGATGTTTGGGGCCAATTATTTTAAGTGCCATCCTGTCTGACACTGCAGTGCCACTCCTAGATGGGCCAGGTGTTTGTGCCGCCCACTTGGGTCGCTTAGCTTAGTCATCCAGCGACCTCGGTGCAAATTTTAGGACTAAAAATAATATTGTGAGGTGTGAGGTGTTCAGAATAATCTAGAAATGTGTGGAAATTGTGGTTATTGAGGTTAATAATACTATCGGATCAAAATTACCCCCAAATTCTATGATTTAAGCTGTTTTTGAGGGGTTTTTGAAAAAAAAACCAGAATCCAAAACACACCCGAATCCAACAAAATTTTTTCAGGGAGGTCTTGCCAAAACGCGTCCGAATCCAAAACACGGTCGCGGAACCGAATCCAAAACCAAAACACAAAACTCGAAAGATTTCCGGTGCACATCTCTAGTATATACAGTACATAGGCCCTCATTCCGAGTTGTTAGCTCGCTTGCTGCTTTTAGCAGCAGTGCAAACGCTAAGCCGCCACCCTCTGGGAGTGTATCTTAGCTTAGCAGAAGTGCGAACGAAAGGATCGCAGCGCTGCTATTAAAAAAAAATTGTGCAGTTTCAGAGTAGCTGCAGACCTACTCCTACCTTGCGATGACTTCAGACTATTGAGTTCCTGTTTTGAAATCACAAACACACCCTGCGTTCGGCCAGCCACTACCCTGTTTCCCCAGCCACTCCTGCGTTTTTATCTGGCACGCCTGCTTTTTTACACACACTCCCCGAAAATGGTCAGTTACCACCCAGAAACACCCACTTCCTGTCAATCACTCAACAATCAGCAGTGCGACTGAAAAGTGTCGCTAGACCTTGTGTAAAACTGCATCGCCTTTTGTGAAAGTATGCCGCGCGTGCGCACTGCGCATCATACGCATGTGCAGAAGTGCCATTTTTTAATTGGGTTCCTGACATTTATTAGACTGCATGCAGATCAAGGTGAGTCCGGCACAAATGTATATTAGATTGTGTGATGGGGGGGAGGGGGGTTCCTGGGGTGTGGATCCTCCTGGACTGCTGTGGCTGGTTGGCCTCAGGAGTAACACAAGTTAACACTTAATTTTGTATTTCCTTTCATCCCTATTGTGTGTGTTGTTTCAATGTAACTCATTTCCCACCTTCACGTCTCATTACTTTCCCTCTCACTACTTTATTTCTCACCACATTGCTTCTCACTATTTTACCACTGCTGTTTTTCAGCAGCCTCTCTCAATAATCTATCTTTTTTCACTATATATTTTTTCACTCTAGTGTTGCCTGTCAATATTCAGAGTCTTACCTCCGGTTCTCGTCCCTGCGGCCTTACTGTTAGCTGGCTGGTGTGGCTGCGGTGGATAGGAGCTGCAGTAGCGAGGTCCTCCATTGCGGCAGCCAGGCAACTGGAGGCCAGGATCCGGGTCCTGTGGAGCAGAGCATGGCAGCCGGATGTGTCTGTTTCCAAGTGTCCTGTTGCTGGAGTGCGGCGTCTGGGAGGCTGAGGCCAGAGGTAGTGGCTGTGTGCTGGTTCCACATGTGTCTTCTGTACAGGGAGCCGCCATGTTGGAGACCAAGCCACGCCAATATGCATCCCAGTTCGTGTCCAGCCAATCCGGTGCTATTTTCCTTTATAAAAAGGTGTTGATGCTTAGCTATGGTGCCAGTGCTTCAAGTCACTTGCTGCTGTAAGGTGCTCAAGATCTGTGGTCCCAGGTTAATCCCTGGTATCCTGGTTCTGTGGAGGCCACCCGGTGGTCAATTCTGTTATTGCAGTCCTTTGCTTCCAGTCCACCTGCCCTTGTGGTTTAACTGCTGGGTCCTCTATCTGGTAGAGGATCTCCGTTTGCTGTCAGTGCTCACAGTGATCCTCTCTTCAACATCGTTCTTCAAGTCATCTCATTTGGTGTTCTTCAGCATCATAAACAAATTACAAGTCATCTCATTCAGTGTTCTTCAGCATTGTTTACAAATCACAAGTCATCTCCTCATTCAGTGTTCTTCAGCATTGTTTACAAATCAAAAGTCATCTCTTCATTCAGTGTATTTCAGCATTGTTTACAAATCACAAGTCACTTCTCCATTCAGTATTCTTCAGCACTGTCTACAAGTCACAAACATTTTGTTCTTCAGAACTCATTTGGACTTATCTCCTAGTTGTGGTGTATTATTGCAGTCTCATTAAAACTGAATTAATCTTTCTTCAGAGTATCGTTCTCAGTCATTTCCCTAATTTCTTACCCCTCTTCATCTTTGGGCCAACTCTTCAATCCATGAGTAAGAACTATGGGCCTAAGTCAGAGCTGTTCGCTCGCTAGCTATTTTTTGCAGCACTGCGAACAGATAGACAGCGCCTATAGGGGAGTGCATTTTAGCTTTGCAAGTGTGTGAACGCATGTGCAGCCAAGCAGTACAAAACCAGTTTGTGCAGTTTCTGAGTAGCTCTGACCTTACTCAGCCACTGCAATCACTTCAGCCTATTCGAGCCCGGAATTGACGTCAGACACCCACCCTGCAAGCTCCTCGACACGCCTGCATTTTTCCAAACACTCCCTAGAAAACGGTCAGTTGCCTCCCAGAAACACCCTCTTCCTGTCAATCTCCTTGCGATCGGCTGTGTGAATGGATTCTTCGTTAGAACCAGTGCACAGCAACGATACGCTTTGGTACCCATATGATGCGCCTGCACATTGCGGTGCCTACTCATGCACAGTAGTTACCTGATCGCTGCGCAGCGAAAAATGCTAGCGAGCAAACAGATCTGGATTAGGCCCTATATTCAGCCACCTCGTTTCATTTCTTTGCAGAAAGCTGCTCCCTCAGTCAATTGTCAGTCGTCAGATCCTCAACTCAAGCCGAGTGTGACAGTAAGCACTGGCCCCATGGATCCGATGAGTGATCACGTTTCTGGGAGTGACACAGCCTCAGACATCCTGTCATGTTTAAATAATCAGGAAGCTACGCAAACTCAAATCATGCAGTTTATGCAAAGTATGTCAGCCCATCTCGACTCTCTGAATGCACTCATATCTGTACCTCAAGTGCCAGCTCCCATTGCTACCACTCCAGTTCTAACAGCTCCTGTGTCAGTTCTGCTTCCACGGTTGCAATTACCTTCACCTAGTAAGTTTGAGGGTACTCCAAAGCAATGCCGCAGTTTCCTCAACCAATGTGAGATTCAGTTTGAGTTACAGTCGGTGAACTTCCCAACCGCCCGGACCAGGATAACTTATATTATTTCTCTGCTGACCGGTCAGGCATTAGAATGCACATCTCCTCTGTGGGAAAGAGCAGATCCCATTCTTTCAATTGACTCTGAATTTGTAGCAACTTTCCAAAAGATTTTCGACGAACCGGGCAGGACTTCATTAGCTTCTTTGGAGATTCTGTGTTTGGGACAGGGAACTCGAACCGTCAGTCAATACGTAGTCCAGTTTTATACCCTCTCTTCCGAACTTGGTTGGAATGAAGAAGCTCTCATAGCAGCTTTCTGGAATGGTCTTTCAGACAAGATTAAGGATGATCTAGCCACCCTAGACATTCCAGACAAGTTGGACAAACTAATCTCTCTGTGCAACAAGCTGGATCTGAGGTATAGAGAGCGTTGCCTGGAAAGATCAAATTCACACTGTCTGAGTCCTAGGGTTGCTCCTCTTCCTAGACCATCTTCTCCATCCGCAGAGGAACCCATGCAGGTTAACCGGTCCCATCTCACTGATTAAGAACGACAAAGGTGGAGATGAGGAAACCTCTGTATGTATTGCGAATCGGCTGATCACATTGTCAAGTCCTGCAGTCATCGGCCTGGGAAACTCCCGCTCCTAACTTACGCAGGAGAGGTTAAGAGTGTCCTTGGATTTACCTATCAGGAAAGAATCTGTGCTTACCACTTGTCTAGAGCTCCCCTCTTCTTCTCTTTCTGTTTCTGCACTACTCGACTCTGAAGCAGCTGAGAGTTTTATCACCTTGGCACTAGTCAAGCGAACCGGAATTCAGACGGTGAAGTTGGATCATCCTATTTCAGTCACTGCAGTTGATGGAAGTTACATCCCCGAAGGAATCATTACTCACCGGACTGATACTCTCAAATTAAAGATTGGAGCTCTTCACTCAGAAAACATCTCTTTCCTAGTAATTCCTAAATCCTCTCAAGAATTAATTCTCGGATTCCCTTGGCTACAAAGACATAATCCCCGCATCAATTGGCAGACTATGGATGTGCTCGCTTGGGGTGAGTCTGGCTTCCATGAGGGCTTGGCGTCTGTGAAACGTCTTTGCAATTTGAATCCTGCTGAACTCCCAGTAGTCTATCAGGACTTTCAAGATGTCTTTTGCAAACAGGGAGCTGACACTCTGCCTCCCCATCGGAGTTGGGACGGTCCCATTGATTTGATACCTGGCAAGACTCTTCCAAGAGGTCGAATATGCTTGTTATCCCTTCCAGAGACCCAGGCCATGTCATACTACATATCGGAAAACCTCAGTAAAGGTTTTGTTCGCCCCTCTTCCTCTCTGGCCGGGGCAGGTTTCTTTTTTATGAAAAAGGATGGGGGTCTGTGGCCATGCATTGACTATCGGGGGTTAAATGAGATCACTGTGAAGAACAGATATCCTCTGCCCTTGATTCCTGAGTTATTAAATCGTGTGAATGGGGCCACTGTTTTCCCTAAGCTGGCCCTTCAAGGGGCTTATAACCTGATACGCATCTATTCTGGAGATGAAAGGAAGACTAACTTTAACACCCGGGATGGGAATTACGAGTATCCAGTGATGCGCTTCAACCTCTGCAATGTCCTAATGGTCTTCCAGAACTTCGTGAACGCGATATTCAGAGATCTTCTTTACAGTTGTCTAGTGGTATACTTGGATGATATTCTCATTTTTTCTAGAGATTTGATGGCCCATCGTGAGCAAGTCAAAGAGGTCTTAAGTTGTCTTAGGAAGAATCATCTTTTTTGCAAGTTAGAAAAGTGCACATTTGAGGTACCCTCCATCGCCTTTCTCGGTTATGCAATCTCCGGACAGGAGCTACAGATGGATTCAAACAAGGTCCAAGCGATTCATGATTGGACTCTTCCTACCACTCTAAAAGGGATCCAATAATTTCTTAGCTTTGCCAACTTTTACAGAAAATGTATCAAGAATTACTCCACTATTATTGCCCTAATTACCACGTTAACCAGGAAAGGAGCCAATCCTTGAATTTGGCCACCCGAAGCTCTGAAGGCCTTCACGTACTTAAAAGAGGCCTTCATGTCTGCTCCAATTCTTCACCAACCTGATCTCAATCGCCCCTTTCAGGTGGAAGTAGATGCTTCTTCGGTGGGAGTCAGGGCAGTTCTTTTTGAGTTCTTCGAAGATAAGAACATTTATCCTTGTGCATATTTTTCTCGAAGATTCTCCCAAGCAGAGCAAAATTATCCTATTGGGGAACAAGAACAGTTGGCCATAAAATTAGCTTTTGAAGATGTCCGATATTAATTAGCGGGAGCTCAACACCCTATCTCTGTTATCGCAGATCACAAGAGTCTTCCTTACCTCCAGACAGCTCGTTGTTTAAACCCATGGCAAGCCAGGAGGGCTCTCTTCTTCTCTTGGTTCTCCTTCCAACTCTCTTACCGCCCAGGAACCTTAAATTGAAGAGCAGATGCACTTTCTCATTCTTTTCAAATGGATGATTCACTCGACTCCTCTGAGAAACAATTTTATCTGAATTCGGCTTAATTTGCTTCAACTCATACTGTTCCTCTTCCTCCTCCAGGGAGAACTTTTGTGGCACCAAAACTTCACAGGAAATTGCTTATGTGGGCTCATTCTTCGCCTTTTATGGGTCATGCCAGTGGTCTTAAGACTCTCAAGTTCATTCAACGATTCTACTGGTTGCCTCATCTTAAAACGGATGTCATAGAATTTCTAGCAGCCTGTACCAAGTGTGCTCAACATAAAAGTCCATGAACATCTCCTTCAGGTCTTCTTCATCCACTTCCAATACCTCAAAAGCCTTGGACTCACATCTCTATGGATTTCATAACCGATATGCAGGTCTCCAGAGGGCACAACACCATTTGGGTCATCGTGGACTGATTTTCAAAGATGGCTCACTTCATACCCCTCATCAGTCTTTCCTCTGCTCCTCAGCTATCCAAACTGTTTTTCTCAGAGATTTTCCATTTGCATGGTCTACCACAGGAAATAGTTTCTGATCGGGGGCCTCAATTCGTGGCCAAGTTCTGGAAAGCTCTAAGCTCTGTTTTAGGAATCAAGTTGAACTTCTCTTCAGCCTATCATCCCCAAACTGATGGACAGACAACCAAGATCTGGAACCTTTCTTACGGATGTTCATGTCCCCTGCTCAGGATGACTGGATGGATTACCTCCCATTTGCTGAGTTCACACACAATAACCTATATCATTCTTCTACCAATTCCACTCATTTCTTCATTAACTCCGGTTTTCATCCATGAGTTGCTTACTTCGAATCTCTCCGAGCTCTTGAGGTTCCTGCTGCTGAATCCGCTCATTGTCAGTTCACTAAGATTTGGGGACAAATTCATAAGGCGCTACTTAAGATTTCCCAGAAATATAAGACCTACGCCAATCGGAAACAGAGGGGTGTTCCTAGTCTCAAAGTGGGAGATCGTGTTTGGATACCCAATAGAAATCTCAGACTCAAAGCTCCTACCAAAAAGTTTGCTCCAAGATTCATCGGTCCGTATCCTATTTAAAGAGTGTTGAATCCTGTTTCTTACAAAGTGAAACTGCATCCCAATTTAAGAATTTCCAATGCCTTTCACATTTCTCTGTTAAAGACTCTTGTACTAAATCGTTTTTGGGCAGCTTTCCCTAAACCTTCCAAGGTTCAAGCCGCTCAAAATGAGGAATTCGAGGTTCATAAAATTCTTGATTCCCGGAAGAGGTATGGTCATCACCAGTATCTCATAGATTGGAAAGGATATGGTCCAGAGCAAAGATCTTGGGTGGCTGCAGAGGATGTTCATGCTCCAAGACTGATTTGTGCCTTTCATGCCAAGAATCCCACTAAGCAGCGTGGGTGTTCACAGACCACCCTAAAAGGGGGGTGGGGGTACTGTCAGCCTTCAGAGTTTTACCACTGGTTCTGGTCCCTATAGCCTTACTGTTATCTGGCTGGTGTGGCTGTGGTGGATAGGAGCTGCGGCAGTGAGGTCCTCCGGTGTGGCTGCCAGGTGTCTGGAGGCCGGGGTTGGGTCCCGGGAATGGAGAATGGCAGCTGGAGGTGTCTGTTTCCAAGTGTCCTGTTGCTGGAGTGTGGCGTCTGGGAGGCTGAGGCCAGAGGTAGTTGCTGTGTGCTGGTTCCACATGTGTAGGGAGCCGCCATGTTGGAGACCAAGCCAAGCCAATAGCTATCCCAGTTCGCGTCCAGCCAATCCGGTGCTATTTTCTCTTATAAAAAGGTGTTGATGCTTAGCTATGGTGCCAGTGCTTCAAGTCACTTGCTGCTGTAAAGTGCTAAATCTTTGTGCTCCCAGGTTAACCCCTGGTATCCTGGTTCTGTGGAGGCCACCCGGTGGTCCGTTCTGTTATTGCAGTCCTTTGCTTCCAGTCCACCTGCCCTTGAGGTTTAACTGCTGGGTCCTCTATCTGGCAGAGGGTCTCTGTTTGCTGTCAGTGCTCACAGAGATCCTATCTTCAACATTGTTTTTCAAGTCATCTCATCATTCAGTGTTCTTCAGCATTGTTTACAAATCACAAGTCATCTCTTTATCCAGTGTATTTCAGCTTTGTTCAGAAATTACAAGTCATCTCCTCATTTGGTTTCTTCAGCATTGTTTACAAATCAAAAGTCATCTCCTCATTCAGTGTTCTTCAGCAACATTTACAAATCACAAGTCATCTCATTCAGTGTTCTTCAGCATCATTTACAAATCACAAGTCACTTTTCCATTCAGTATTCTTCAGCACTGTCTACAAGACACAAACATTTTGTTCTTCAGAACTCACTTGGACTTATCTCCTAGTTGTGGTGTATTATTGGAAGTCTCATTAAAACTGAATTAATCTTTCTTCAGTGTATCGTTCTCAGTCATTGCCCTCATTGCTTACCCCTCTTGCTCTTCGGGCCAACTCTTCAATCCATGAGTAAGAACTATATTCAGCCACCAACTGTGCACCCCAGGATCACTCCCCTAGTTCTACAAGATGTCTGGAACAATCTCCCTGCCGAGTTCCTTCGAAAACTGTGTGCAAGTACACCTAGAAAAATGCATGCTGTTTTGAAGGCAAATGGTGGTCACACCAAATATTGATTTGATTTAGATCTCTCTTCTGTTCATTCACTTTGCATTTTATTACCACTTCTATTTTTGAAAGCATTCTTACTTTGCAGTATTTTTTCTACACCTGCCTAAAACTTATGCACAATACTGTATGTATCATCATAATTACGACTCTGCTTTTTGAAGAAATTTTGGTTTACAGATTGTAGTAATAGTTAGAAGTTTACAACCAATAAATCGGAGAAGTGAAGAAATTATCAATGATTGAACACACAAAGTCAGCAAGTGAACACACAAGACCAGTGAATGAACAATGTAACTTACTGTAATAAAACAAAGGTAACAGGTCAACTTGCTTACAGTCGATTGTATGTTAAATCAATGTAGAAGATACTGCAAGTAGAGTAATAATAATTTAAGAAAAAAATAATTTGATGTTTAAATACTATTAAGCATCTTTTTGCCTATATTTAAGTATCTCTGGAACATTGTATGCTCAGTGTATGTGTAAATGTACAACCTGTTTGAAAACAGTGTACACGTCTAAAGCAAATGGGAGCATACCACTAGCCAGGACATGTCCTAATAGACAAGTAGTTAGTTTGTTGGATGTTAGAATGTCAACAATTAGTTTGAGGATAGTGTAATGCTGATGGCAAAATGCCAGAGCTATAATAATTGTCTACATTCTACCCATCTACAAATTGTAACACTTCCGTCCTTATTTTAAATTTTGAGGTCTTATAAATAAATGTTTATGCTTTATAATAACTGGTACTACTTTATAATTATATGACTTTTATTTTTCTACAAATATTGTGATTTTTGACATTATAACTATTTATTCCTTCTCTACTCTCTCCTTTTCCCCTCTGCCCTCTCCTTCGCTTTCCTTATTTTCTTCTGTCTCTGTTTTTTCTTTTTTCTCATATTTATATTTTTAGAACCTAATTATGTTAATACTGATTCCGATATGGAGTTTCATTTGTGATCTGCATTTACTAAATTTTAAGTTGTAAACATACTAAATATATTAAAGGAGTGTTTTAGTCTATGAATAATTCTTCAAAACAATTATAATCATACTTCGAATCACACTTATATTAATTAAATTTTGAAGTGCTTTTTGGACTGTTTAATTACAACTTACTATATGTACTGTAGATTGGTCAAGATAAAGGACTGCATAGTGTTTGTGCATTACTCCCTAATGATTCATCCACCATTAGATCACCAGTTTTGGCATTAAGGACCACTGTCATAGACTGGACTATATTGCAAGGACTTGCTTAAACAGGACTTCATTTTATGTGGGAGTGGGTAATATATATTTTGTACTATAAAGACTATTGAGACCCTATTGTATTTTATATACACCAGCACACTATTCCATATAGTACCACCATTGTACCTAATGGTACCATAGAGAACTGTCATTTGCTTCAAGGGATGATTCATATCATAGTTGGTCTAATTTGTATTATTCAATTACAGTACTATTATTAATATTGTGATTTCACAGTATCACCATTGTCTATATTGATAACTACTGATATTATTATTACCATCTGTATTGGACCTCACAAGTAGGGTAGCCAATCCCACGCCATTTTTTTCAATCCCGGAAATCGGGATTGAAAAATTGATCAATACAGGGATTCCCGGGATAGTTGGGATTAGTTTCTTTTCAAGGTGCCCCCTACCCTGCCCTGCCCAGCCCACGTAATTGTCCCTAATCTGTACGGGTGATAGGGTCAGTCACTTGCTGAGCAGGGGTGAAATGCAGGGCAGTGCAGGTGGTGAGGTCCAATGGACTTCTGGCTGAGCAGCTTGAACTCTGACTTCAAATCAAGCTGTGCAGTGCGCACACCCGGGGGCAGGCGGTGCCAAGCAGGGGTAGCTGAGCAGCGTCTAAGCCTCCTGAGGATACTCAATGCTGCCCATCATAGAAAAATGTAAGGAGGTGGCCAATCCAGAAATCCCTGGGATTGGAGGCTCAAATTCCAGGATTGAATCCTGGACAATTTTAGGCCAGGATCCCGGGATTGGCCACCATACTTAGAAGGGTTTTGTTTTGTATTGTTCTGACATTTATTTTACCATTTGAATAAATAATTGTTAGTTTTAACTTGCTTGTATTTAATATCTGCCATTTGATTTACACTCCCACTTTCATTAACAAGTACTGTTCATTTTGTTAATGTTTTCTTAATCTGTGTATTACTCTTCTATAACAGTAGACATCAAGCAACAATGTTTAACTAATTTTCTTGTTTCATTCCATATGAAGACACAAAACACATTGCCAGAGTTTCAGCAGCTACAAGTCTTAAATAAACTGTATTTTTCTGTCAGTTTACCAGTTGACACTGCAGCTGGCTGGATAAGTTCTGTAAATGTTGCTTTCAATATAGGGTTTTTAGTTTGCTGCATTTAAATCACTTTCAGTCAGTATTGGCACTGTTGGTTTTAAGCATTGGAAACTAAAATAAAGGAACAGTTGTTTAGTATCAGTGGGATCTCAACCATTTCTAATCTGAGCCAGAAATGGAAATTGTAGCTTCTCTCATTCATCTATTTCCGGCCAAGCAGCGTTGGCACTTCATAAAAACTGTGGTACACAACACTGAACAGATGGACTGCCATATATTGTGCCAACTGCATGTGAGATTATTTTGTGTTGGAAAATTCCAGGGATTGAAATTAAATATATATTTATATATGTCTAAATCTATGTTCTGGATAAAGTGAAGTGTAAAACATTAACTATATATTCTAGGATAATTACATACAGTAGTGCTGCCTGAACTGGACTGGTAAAATATTTTCAGGATGAATTTAGCACTATGATATCTTCATCATGGAATGGACTACATTTGGGAATGAAGGCATTGTGGGGGTCGTATTTTGTAAAATCATTATCTACTGTATAACGCTTACTTTACAACATTACTGGAACATTAAGTAAAAGTAAGTCACACCCCTAGTCCACTGTAACCATGCCTTAATCCAACTTCTACAACTGTTTCCTGGAAGATCTTCTCACTTTTGACCACTGGAATACAGGATTATCCAATGAACACTGTATAATGTATCTTGTTAGGTATAATAAAGTAAAATAAAACTGTAGTTCGATATGAATGTGAATATGAAATAAAAATCATGCTGAGTAATACCTGCTTTGAGTCCACACACATAACTTCTTCTGACTGCTCTTCTTTGCACCATGGCTACTCTGTCTTTCAGAGCCGCAATGAGACATCATGATGTCATACGACCCGTGTCGCAATATAAAAATATTTATTGCCCTATATGCTGGTGAGTGACAGTGGTCTTCCCGGACCCCACAGAGAGATCAATCAATACCTGCTGCCTGCACTACTGCAGTGATCAGCAGAGTGCAGGCAGTAGTTATAGCTGGATTATCTTTGCTCTTGTGCCTTCCTGACTGCTGGCACCTGGAGGCCAATGCTTCCAATGCCTCTAAGAGACCCACCACTTTGTATGACTGTTATTGTTTCTACCTATGAATCTCTAAAATTAGTAGCTACAGTATGCACATGCTACTATTATAGTTAATGAAAGCCTTTTGAAAAAAAATCTGAATCAGTATGTAACAGAAGGGAAGGTGCTATGCAATCTAGATCCAGGGTGCCCACTAATAGGAAATCGTAGTAGAAAGCTAAAAGGTATTTCACAATACAATTATTTTATGGATGTAAAATATTTTAAATCATACAGTATATCTCCCATTTTCCAATTTTTAACAGAATTAGTTGACAGGATCCAATAAGATAGTCAAGAAGAAGTATTCATAACAGCACACAAGCAGATAAAAATGAGCTCAGTATCTGTAGCACAGACATGAATGGCATTTAAATTACTTTTTCAAAAGAATGGTATATAAATTACTTTCTTAAAATATCTCATAGCGCTGTCACAGGCTCAGTGTGTCTATCTCAGTTGACACACTGACTGTGGTGAGCACAGCTTTTTAGAATTTGGATTCCATCTATAGCCTTTGGTTTCATGGCAATAGCCAAGTATGATGCACTTTACTAACTTTGAATCCAGTTTGCTGGGTTTTCTTTTTAACCACACTTCAATAGGTTTTATATCCTTTTGGACAACTTTAGGAGAACAGTTTTTGAGAAAACTGCTGTGGGCATGGCTTCCACTGAAATCTGTTTCTCTAGGCCTGCCTTGTTTAGTATAGCTTTTCTCTCCCCACTAGTGTACGCTTCGCTCATTCACTGACACTGTATTGCTCAGGAGTATAGGAAATGGTCAAATGATACATTTTTCCACCTCTCTGTTGAGATACTGTATTCTCCAGCATTATCAGATCTCAGAGTCTTCAGTCTGTAACCTTCTTGATTTTCTACAAGTCTTTTGTATTCTGCAATATTCTTTTCTACTTCAGCTGTTTCTCCAATGAAGTACATGTGTGTTGTGCATGTGAAGTCATCTATGAACATCAGAAAGTATCTGTATCCACTTACTGATTTTACTTCCATTTGACACAAAGTTCTGTATATACTACATCAAGTGATTTTGTAGCTCTACTTGCTGACTTGGGAAATGGCAGACGACTTTCTTTGCCCAATATACAGCACTCATATATGGGTTTCTCTGTGTTATTCACTAACATTCCTGTGATCATCCCATTCTGTAGCTTTTGAATACTGTCATATCCAAGGTGACCAAGGGGTCTATTTACCAACCTTTGGATGGAGATAAAGTTGACAGAGATAAAGTACCAGCCAGTCAGCTCTTAATGGTCATGTTACATGCTGTGTTTGAAAAATGACAGTTAGGAGCTGGTTGGCTGGTACTTTATCTCTGAAAACTTTATCTCCATCCAAGGCTTAGTAAATAGTCCCCCAAATCTATTATGGAAGAGTTCTAATGACTTTAATTCAGTTGTCATCATCGTGTAACAGTGCTGTGTATCAAGGATGTACAATTGTTAAAACCTTGTGCCTGTAGTTATGACTGTACCTTTCTGTTCCACAAAATATACTTTCCTTTAGCAAAGTTAACTCTGTGGACTCTATGTTCTAGGACACTGATGGCTGTGAGATTTGTTCCCATCTCTGGTACAAAGAGTACTTCTTGGATCTCAGTGACTTTTCTTCCTGATTCAGTTTTCAAGCGGGCTTTAATTAATGTAACTTTTATAGTTGTAAGTACTTAGTTGCCAATCCCTATTGTGAAAGGGTCACATTTGATTAACGTAGTGTACCATTCCTCAATGCAGTTGAAATGTCTTGTAGCACCCAAATTGATATATCAACAATCTTTGCTGCTATATGTAACACTCAGGGCTGTCTCATCTTTGCCAATGTATTTATTAATTTGTAAAGGGTTCACATTCTTTTTCTTGCATTCAAATGCTCTATGACCTATATTGTGACATAGCAGCATCTGAACCTGAATTCTTTGAATTTTTCACTCTTTGTATGCAAAGCAGTAGTCTCAGCATTTGACTCGCAAGGAACACATTCTTGGAACTGTCGTGACACTTTTCCAAACATTGCTATGTTTGTCTTCCATGCCGTAACCAGGAAGTCAAACTCAGGTGTTAGGTTCTTCAACATCACAATAGCAATTTCTTCATCATCCACTTGCACTCAAACACATACCAGACATCGTTTTGTCAATACAGTTACTCATACTGCTGCAATCAGACCAGCTTCACAGAATAAATTAAGATACTTAATGCAACGGGACTAAAAAAGTTTTATGGTGTGTTTACCCTACATAATTTCAGTCATTACAATCCTGACAACTATTTTCAAGCTATCCAAGTATGACGACTAACTACATAAGGCGTGGGATCTATCCGAGTCGTAGTAGTTTTCAATGTATTGGGTAAATATAAAAAATTAATACAAACCCAGTCACCAGATCTAGCGACCGGGGTTTATGACACTTTTTTACGCACAGCATGGATTTTCTTATTTGTTAGTTTCAGTTGTATTTGATGGCGGTGGGTAGAGTCATTCACAGTTATATTTTCATTGTGCACTTGTGCTAGTTTTGGATTGGTTTATTTCTATGGGGAGGGTTTCAGTGACTATTAAAAAAGGACCAGTACTGGCATTAAGATGTAGTTTAAAAATTAGTAGAATAATCTCCAAAACATTACTGTTGATTCTTGATATGTTTTAAATGTAACATTCCATTGCATTCATTTATTTTACTCTTATGGATATGATCTTATTGAGCAACATTTGACATGCATAATGTTACTATTATGAATTCAATTGGGAATATTTAATATATAAGGTTATGTTGCCATACCACAGGAATAAATTCTACTTTTGCACCAATAATGATTTTCTAAAGAAAAACTTAGAAGAGTTTCTTCCTACTACAGTACCGTATGTTCCAGAATTACAGTGGGTTTTGTTTCAATGTTGCTTATTTTAGTAATTCACTTATTTTATTTTCCAAAGAGCACCAGGTAATTTTTCTACTTCATTATGAAATCACAAGCTGTCTTTTGTAACCTGGAGAGTGAGCCATGTTCTTATTTGCTCTGAAACTGAGGAACAATCTTGGAAGGCTATTCCATCACTAGGGTTATAAATCTTCATCTGTCTCATAAGTCTCTCTGCTGAGTCAAGCTACTGGTTTTGTTTAAAACTAGTACTAACAGATGTCACATCCACAAAAAAGATCTGAATAGAAAAACCTAAAAAACAAAACAAAAACAAAACACTAACATATTATACATTACACTTTGGTATAAGCATAGCATAGGAATTATTTTTAGTGTTGTTCGAAAAAGTCATTGTTACTGTAGTAGATGTCCATTCCACAGAATGGATAATATATTTCATTTTTTAATATATTTATTTGTTTAATATAGACATCATTGCAGAGAATACAAGTCCATTAGATCTGGGAGATCAGTAGGACAAAATGGGAAAGTTGCAACATACTGGGAACAGTGCAGGTACCATTTATTCAATGAGCTTCAGGTAAATCAGTGATCATGTGGCGTAAGGTGGGTTTCTATATTATTAGTTGGCTGTATTTGATAGGTTGTCTCAGTCATTCCACAATACATATTATCATCAGGGGCACAGAGTGGGGTGGTGTGCATGAAGTACTCGAGTTTCTGTAGGGGGAGAAATACAGTAACCATGCCCTCTGTGATATAGATTTTTTGTAGAGATGTGCAGAGGTCATTTTTCGTGTTTTGTGTTTTGGTTTTGGATTCGGGTCCACGGTCGTGTATTGGATTTGGACGCGTTTTGGCAAAACCACCCTATCGGGTTTTGGATTTGGATGCGTTTTGGATTCGGGTGATTTTTTTTAAAAACAGCTAAAATCATAGAATTTGGGGGTAATTTTGATTCAATAGTATTATTAAGCTCAATAACCATAATTTCCACTCATTTCCAGTCTATTCTGAACACCTCACACCTCACAATATTATTTTTAGTCCTAAAATTTGCACCAAGGTCGCTGGATGACTAAGCTAAGCGACCCAAGTGGGCGGCACAAACACCTGGCCCATCTAGGAGTGGCACTGCAGTGTCAGACAGGATGGCACTTAAAAAACTAGTCCCCAAACAGCACATGATGCAAAGATAAATAAAAAAAGAGGTTCAAGATGGAATTGTCCTTGGGCCCTCCCACCCAACCTTATGTTGTATAAACAGGACATGCACACTTTAACAAACCAATCATTCCAACGACAGGGTCTGCCACACGACTGTGGCTGAAATGACTGGTTGGTTTGGACCCCCACTAAAAAAGAAGCAATCAATCTCTCCTTGCACAAACTGGCTCTACAGAGGCAAGATGTCCACCTCATCCTCATCCTCCGATTCCTCACCCCTTTCACTGTGTACATCCTCCTCCTCCTCACAGAGTATTAATTCGTCCCCACTGGAATCCACCATCACAGGTCCCTGTGTACTTTCTGGAGGCAATTGCTGGTAAATGTCTCCACAGAGGAATTTATAATTCATTTTGATGAACATCATCTTCTCCACATTTTCTGGAAGTAACCTCCTACGTCAATCGCTGACAAGGTGACCGGCTGAACTAAACACTCTTTCGAAGTACACAGTGGAGGAAGGGGGGGGGGGGCAACTTAGGTAAAATAAAGCCAGTTTGTGCAAGGGCCTCCAAATTGCCTCTTTTTCCTGCCAGTATACGTACAGACTGTCTGACATGCCTACTTGGATGCTGTCACTCATATAATCCTCCACCATTCTTTCAATGGTCACAGAATCATATGCAGTGACAGTAGACATGTCAGTAATTGTTGGCAGGTCCTTCAGTCCGGACCAGATGTCAGCACTTGCTCCTGACTGCCCTGCATCACTGCCAGTGGGTGGTTTTAGAAATTTTATCCTTTTCCTGGCAGCTCCAGTGGCGGTAGAAAGAGGAGCTGTTGGCGGGTCACGTTCCACTTGACTTGACAATTGTCTCACCAGCAGGTCTTTGAACATCTGCAGACTTGTGTCTGCTGGAAAGAGAGATACAATGTAGGCTTTAAACCTAGGATCGAGCACGGTGGCCAAAATGTAGTGCTCTGATTTCAATAGATTGACCACCCGTGAATCCTGGTTAACTGAATGAAGGGCTCCATCCACAAGTCCCACATGCCTAGCGGAATCGCTCCATTTTAGCTCCTCCTTCAATCTCTCCAGCTGCTTCTGCAAAAGCCTGATGAGGGAAATGACCAGACTTAGGCTGGCAGTGTCTGAACTGACTTCATGTGTGGCAAGTTCAAAGGGTTGGAGAACCATGCACTACATGGAAATCATTCTCCACTGAGCTTGAGTCAGGTGCATTCCCCCTCCTTTGCCTATATCGTAGGCAGATATATAGGCTTGAATGGCCTTTTGCTGCTCCTCAATCCTCTGAAGCATATAGAGGGTTGAATTCCACCTCGTTACCAACTCTTGCTTCAGCTGATGGCAGGGCATGTTCATGAGTGTTTGCTGGCGCTCTAGTCTTCGGCACGCAGTGGCTGAATGCCGAAAGCAATTTTTCGGGCCACTGACAGCATCTCCAGCAGGCCCCTTTCGTTTTTCTAAAAATTATGCACCACCAAATTAATTGTATGTGCAAAACATGGGACGTGCTGGAATTTGCCAACATGTAATGCATGCACAATATTGGTGGCATTGTCCGATATCACAAATCCCAAGGAGATTCCAATTGGAGTAAGCCATTGTGCAAAGATGTTCCTCAGTTTCCGTAAAAGGTTGTCAGCTGTGTGCCTCTTATGGAAAGCAGTGATACAAAGCATAGCCTGCCTAGGAATGAATTGGCATTTGCAAGATGCTGCTACTGGTGCCGTCGCTGTTGTTGCTGCTGCGGGAGACAATACATCTACCCAGTGGGCCCTGCTCCACTTGTCCACATGTCCATGGTTAAGTGAACAGTGGGTACAACTGCATTTTTTAGGACACTTTTTCTGACGTCTGTGTACATTCTCGGTATCGCCTGCCTAGAGAAGTGGAACCTAGATGGGATTTGGTACCGGGGACACACTACCTCAAGCAATTCTCTAAGTCCCTGTGAACTAATGGTGGATAACGGACGCACGTCTAACACCAACATAGTTGTCAAGGCCTGAGTTATACGCTTTGCAACAGGATGACTGCTGTGATATTTCATCTTCCTCGCAAAGCACTGTTGGACAGTCAATTGCTTAATGGAAGTAGTACAAGTGGTCTTCCAACTTCCCCTCTGGGATGATGATTGACTCCCAGCAGCAGCTACAGCAGCGCCAGCAACAACAGCAGCAGTAGGCGTTCCACTCAAGGATCCATCGGAAGAATCCCAGTTAGGAGAGGACTCGTCAGTTTTGCCAGTTACATGGCCTGCAGGACTATTGTCGTTCCTGTCTAAGGAGGAAATTGACATTGAGGGAGTTGGTGGTGTGGTTTGCAGGAGCTTGGGTACAAGAGGAAGAAGGGATTTAGTTGTCAGTGGACTGCTTCCGCTGTTACCCAAAGTTTTTGAACTTGTCAATGACTTCTGATGAATGCGCTCCAGGTGACGTATAAGGAAGGATGTTCCTAGGTGGTTAACGTCCTTACCCCTACTTATTACGGCTTGACAAAGGCAACACACGGCTTGACACCTGTTGTCCACATTTCTGTTAAAATAATTCCACACCGAAGAGGTGATTTTTTTTGTATTTTGACCTGGGTGCCAGACTTAAACAAACCACATCACCATCAGAATCCTCATCGTCAACTTTCTCCTCAGCGCCAGCAACACCCATATCCTCATCCTGGTGTACTTTAACAGTGACATCTTCAATTTGAATATCAGGAACTGGACTGTGGGTGCTCCTTCCAGCACTTGCAGGTGGCGTGCAAATGGTGGAAGGAGCCACCTCTTCCCGTCCAGTGTTGGGAAGGTCAGGCATCGCACCCGCCGACACATTTGGACTCTCCTTAGGGATTTGTGATTTAGAATGCACAATTCTTTGCTGTGCTTTTGCCAGCTTAACTCTTTTAATTTTTATAGCGGGAGGATGATTGCTTCCATCGCCATGTGAAGCTGAACCACTAGTCATGAGGACCATAGGAGAGGGCCTTGGCCGTTCCTTGCCACTCCATGTCGTAAATGGCATATTGGCAAGTTTACGCTTCTCCTCAGATGATTTTAATTTAGCTTTTTGGATCATTTTACTGAACTTTTGCTTTTTGGATTTTACATGCTCTCTACTATGACATTGGGCATTGGCCTTGGCAGACGACGTTGATGGCATTTCATCGTTTCTGCCATGACTAGTGGCAGCAGCTTCAGCACTAGGTGGAAGTGGATCTTGATCTTTCCCTATTTTAACCTCCAAATTTTTGTTCTCCATTTTTTAATGTGTGGAATTATATGCTAGCAATATATCTGGAATTAGACGGCAGTAATGTCTGGAATTAGATACCACTAGATAGATACCAGATACCACTGTGACTGGAATGATGATGACCTATGCACAGTGACAGGACACTACCACAGCACCCTACAGCAGCAAGATGCAGCACAAGACACTGACCACTGACCAGTGATACTGAGCACTGATGATACTACTGAGAGTGAGAACTGACCCTGAGCAGCATGATTAGCACAAGACACTGTACTAGTATTAGTAATGTAGTATTACTGAGCACCACAAGACAGTGAGCAGTGATACTGAGCACTGATGATATTACTGAGCACTGATACTGAGCACTGATGATACTACTGAGAACTGACACTGAGCAGCACGATGCAGCACAAGACACTGTACTAGTATTAGTAATGTAGTATTACTGAGCACCACAAGACAGTGAGCAGTGATACTGAGCACTGATGATATTACTGAGCACTGATACTGAGCACTGATGATACTACTGAGAACTGACACTGAGCAGCACGATGCAGCACAAGACACTCTACTAGTATTAGTAATGTAGTATTACTGAGCACCACAAGACAATGAGCAGTGATACTGAGCACTGATGATATTACTGAGAACTGACACTGAGCAGCACGATGCAGCACAAGACACTGTACTAGTATTAGTGAGCAGCACAAAAGCACTATGGAATTGTCACCCCCCAGATACCATTGTGACTGGACTGATGATGACCGATGCAGTCACAGGACACTACTACCACAGCACCCTACTGCAGCAAGATGCAGCACAAGAGAGACACTGTACTAGTATTACTGAGCAGCAATAAGCACTGATACTGAGCACTGATATTGAAAACTGACACTGAGAGAACGTAGCCACGTCCTCTCTGTACCCTCTACAATGCCTGAGTGAAAATGGTGGTGACGCGCGGCTCTTTATATGGAATCCGAACCTTGCGAGAATCTGACAGTGGGATGATGACGTTTTGCCTTGTTCGGGTTTTCCGAGTCAGACGGGAATAACCGAGCCAGGCTCGGACCCGTGTTTGACATGTGGAGTTCGTGGGGGTTCGGTTCTCGGCGAACCAAACCCGCTCATCTCTAATATTTTGTGGTATATTCTGGGGACTGTGAAGTGAGCATGAATTATTTAGGCTAAGTGTAATGCCCTGTAAATTGGGTAATGTCTTATTAACTCCTTAACTGTGAAGTACGAGTGGGCTTTCTAGTTTCCACTGGTACTAAATATTGGTGGAAATACTGGTGAAAAGACACAGACAAACATAGTGGCAGTCTCCAATGTCATTAAAAAAAGGACAAAACAAAAGTTAAATCAGGAAATTGGGGGAAGTAATGTGAGTCTCTATATCTCCACAATCTGGCACCTTAAGAGATCGTGCACCCTCCTTCAAACTAGGTGGTGTTCCATTATAAGCAAATGTCTTAAGGACCATTGCAAGGATAATCTTATAGTGGACACCCTGCCTGCTGATAGGCCACAGGAGCCATGGGCAAGGAATCAGGACAGAAACTGGTTGAGCAGCGATCATCTGACTGCAGGCAAGATGGCAGCACCCATCTCCAAGCAACAATGGCTTCACATGGGAAAAACAACAGCCTTTGGCAGCGATACTAATATCAGCAGGCAGGGCGCCCGATATAAGTTTATCCCTGGCTATGCTCCTTTGTAAGAACAACTTCTGCTATAGTCTGCTTACTAGCTTCCTGTGTGCAGTTGTTCTAAAGTTTGGCTCCACAGTCCAGTGTGCTCCATCTGTTGCTGCCATTACTACTGGGTGCACTCCACAGTATCTATTGTGTTCCTGTGATAATCCTAGTACCAGTCACTACTACTGGGAGTTTGTGTGTTGCTGTGATTCTCCCAGTGCCAGTCATTACTACTGGGTACTCTCCACAGGCTCCAGTGTGTTGCTGTGATACCACCAGTTCCAGTCATTACTACTGGGTGCTCTCTGCAGTTTCCAATGTACTGTATTTCTGTGATACTGCTAATTATACTAATAAGAGATGTGCGGTGGGCACTTTTCATGTCTTGTGCTTTGGTTTTGGATCTGGATCCCCGCTCGTGTTTTGGATCTGAATAGGTTTTACCAAAACCACCCTTTCAGGCTTTGGTTTTGGACCTGGATGATTTTTGAAAACAAACAAACATAAAAATAGCTAAATCACAGAGTTTGAGGGTAATTTTGATCCTGCGGTACTATTAACCTCAATAACATTAATTTCCACTCATTTCCAGTCTATTCTGAATACCACACACCTCACAATATTGTTTATAGGCCTAAAAGTTGCACCGTGGTCGCTGTATGACTAAGTTAAGCGACACAAGTGTGTGGCACAAACACCTGGCACATCTAGGAGTGGCACTGCAGTGGCAGACAGGATGGCACTTAAAAAAACTAGTCCCCAAACAGCACATCATGCAAAGAAGAAAAAGAGGTGCAATGAGGTAGATGGATGACTAAGCTAAGCGACACAAGTGTGCGGCACAAACACCTGGCCCATCTAGGAGTGGCACTGCAGTGGCAGACAGAATGGCACTTAAAAAAAACTAGTCCCCAAACAGCACATCATGCAAAGAAGTAAAAGAGGTGCAATGAGGAAGCTATAAGACTAAGCTAAGCGACACAAGTGTGCGACAAATATACCTGGCCCATCTAGGAGTGGCACTGTAGTGGCAGACAGAATGGCACTTAAAAAAACTAGGGCCCAAACAGCACATCATGCAAAGAAGTAAAAGAGGTGCAATAAGGTGCACTAATGGCGGATACCGGACGCACATCTAATGCCAACATAGCAGTCAAGGCCTCAGTTATCCGCTCTGCAAAAGGATGACTGCTTTCATATTTCATCTTCCTCACAAAGGACTGTTGGACAGTCATTTGCTTAGTTGAAGTAATACCAGTGGTCTTCTTAATTCTCCTCTGGGATGACTATTGACTCCCAGCAGCAACAACAGCAGCAGCAGCAGCAGCAGCAGTAGGAGGAAGAGGTCCTTGATTTGTCCCTATTTTATCCTCCAAATTTTGATTCTCCATTATTTTTCTGGAGTTATATAACAAAATGCAGCAAAGGGAAGCATATCTCAGCACCACTGAACTTATATGGCAGCACCGTTGGACTGGACTTATACGGCAGTACCACTGGACTGGGTTTATATGGTAGTATCACTGGACTTATATGGCAGTATCACTGGATTTATACAGCAGAATCACTGGACTTATACAGCAGTACCACTGGACATATACAGCAGTATCACTGGACAGGATTTATATGACAGTACCACTGGATTTATATGGCAGTACCACTGTACATATACGGCAGTTTCACTGGACTGGATTTATACGTCAGTATCACTGGACTTATACGGCAGTATCACTGGGCTTATACAGCAGAACCATTGGACATATATGGCAGTATCACTGGACAGGATTTATACGGCAGTACCACTGGATTTATATGGCAGTACCACTGGACATATACAGCAGTATCACTGGACTGGATTTATACGGCAGTATCACTTGGTTTATATGGAAGTATCACTGGATTTATACAGCAGTATCACTGGAGTTATATGGCAGTATCACTGGACATATATGGCAGTATCACTGGACTAGTTTTATACGGCTTTACCACTGGATTTATACGGCAGTATCACTGGACATATACAGCAGTATCACTGGATTTATACAGCAGTATTACTGGACTTATACAGCAGTACCACTGGACATATATGGCAGCATCACTGGACTGGATTTTTACAGCAGTACCACTGGATTTATATGGCAGTACCACTAGACATATACGGCAGTGTCACTGGACTTGATTTATACGCCGGTATTACTGGATTTATACAGCAGTATCACTGGATTTATACAGCAGTATCACTAGACTTATACGGCTGCACGAATGAACATATACTGCAGTATCACTGGAATTATATGGCAGTATCACTGAACTTATACGGCAGTACCACTCGACAAATACGGTAGTATCACTGGACTGGATTTATATGGCAGTACCACTGGATTTATACCGCAGTACCACTGGACATATACGGCAGTATCACTGGATTTATATGGCAGTACCACTGGATTTATATGGCAGCATCACTGGACTTATACGGCAGTACCACTGGACATATACGGCAGCACCACTGGACTGGATTTATACGGCAGTACCACTGGATTTATAAGGCAGTACCACTGGACTTATACGGCAGTACCACTAGACATATTTACGGCAGTATCACTGGAATTATATGGCAGTACCACTGGACATATACAGCAGTATCACTGGACTGGATTTATACGGCAATAGCACTGGATTTATACGGCAGTACCACTGGACATATACGGCAGTATCACTGGAATTATACGGCAGTACCACTAGACTTATACGGCAGTACCACTGGACTTATACAGTAGCACAGGAACACCACCACTGGACTGATTTAGGATAACACAGCACCACTGCAATGGACTGGACTTATACAGCAGAACTGGACATATGGCAGCAGAGGACACCACCACTGTGACTGGACTGATGCAGCACAACACAGCACCACTGGACTGGACTTGTACAGCAGCACTGGACATATGGCAGCAGAGGACATCAGCACTGTGACTGGACTGATGCAGCATAAGACACCACCAAGGGACTGATGCAGCACAACACAGCACTGGAATGACACACATAAGACAGAGCAGGTCGCCACACCACTTTCCCACACAGACACTGAGGAGAGAGATATGTCCTCTCGTTACACAAGCACTATGACTGGACAGATTCAGCACAATACACGGACACTGAGAGAACGGAGACACGTCCTCTCTGTATACTCTTGAATGCCAGAGTGAAAATGGCGGTGATGCGCAGCTCCTTATATGGAATCCAAAACCCACGAGAATCTGAAAGCGTGATGATGATGTTTTGCCTCGTTCTGGTTTCAGAGTCTGGCGGGAAGACCCAAGCCCGGCTCGGATCCAGGCTCGTGATGTGAAGTTCGGGGGGCTTTGGTTTTTGGGGAACCGAACCTGTTCATCCCTACTACTAATACCAGTCACTATTATCGGGCGCTCTCCACATTTTCCAGAGTATTTCTGTGTACTCTTAGCATCAGTCCTTACAGTTTGACACTCATCACAGTTTCCAGTACTACGTGCTGTTTATGATTATAATTTATAACAGTTTATTATATAGCACAGCATATTCCGTTGCACTTTACAATTGGAAACAACAGTAATAGAACAAATCTGTGTAATAACAGACAGACATAGAGGTAGGAAATGTCCTGCTTGCAAGCTTACAATCTTACAATGATAGGTGCTATCTATAGCATAATGGCCCAGCCAGATTGCAAAGTTTCTATACTCACACAGCACTGTTGGCCATGGATTAGGTGCATGCAAAAGTGAAGAAAAGAAAAAAACAATGTGAGGATGTGTGGACTGTACAGAGGGAGGTGTACTTAGATAGGAAAGCTTATGAATGTTAGGTGGGTGGTTCTGGAATTTGATAAGCTTGCCTGAGAAGGTGAGTTTTCAGGGAGCGCTTGAAGGTTTGGAGACTGCTGGAGAGTCTCTTTGCACAAGGGAGGGCATTCCACAATTGTGAATGGGAATGAGTAATGAGTGTGGAAGAGAGACACAGATCTCAGGGTAGGGAGATATTGGCCCTCATTCCGAGTTGTTCGCTCGCTAGCTGCTTTTAGCAGCATTGCACACGCTAAGCCGCCACCCTCTGGGAGTGTATCTTAGCATAGCAGAATTGCGAACGAAAGATTAGCAGAATTGCGAATAGAAATTTCATAGCAGTTTCTGAGTAGCTCGAGACTTACTCAGCCATTGCGATCAGTTCAGTCAGTTTCGTTCCTGGTTTGACGTCACAAACACACCCAGCGTTCACCCAGACACTCCCCCGTTTCTTCAGACACTCCCGCATTTTTCCCAGAAACGCCGGCGTTTTTTCGCACACGCCCAGAAATCGGCAAGTTTCCGCCCAGAAACACCCACTTCCTGTCAATCACAGTACGATCACCAGAACGATGAAAACACCTCGTTATGCCGTGAGTAAAATACCTAACTTTCGTGTAAAATAACTAAGCGCATGCGCTCTGCGAACCTTGCGCATGCACAGTAAGCGACTAATCGCAATATAGCGAAAATCGGCAACGAGCGAACAACTCGGAATGACCCCCATTTTGAGATAAGCAAAGAGATGTATGTTGGTGAAGTTTGGTTAATAGCCTTGTGTGTAAGTAAAAGTATTGGATACATTTGAAGACAGGTAACCAATGGAGGGACTGACAAAGTGAATCCGCAGACAATGAACATCTAGCAAGGAAAATTAGCCTCGCAGCTGCATTCAAAATGGATTGTAGTGGTGAGAGTCTCTTTTTGGTAAGACCAGTAAGGAGACTTTTGCAATAACCAATGCAGGAGATAATGAGGTCATGGATTATAGTTTTTGCTGTGTCTTGTGTAACATATGGTCATATTTTTTTGGATATGTTTTTTAGATGCATGTAACATAATTTTGAGACAGATTAAATGTGGAGAACAAAAGGCATTTCAGAGTCAAGGAAGACACCTACAGATGTAGCCATGCTCACCGTGGCTATATCTGCACCCCGGTGTGACGGGGCAGGCACCGACACATCTCGGGAGCACATGCATCATAGACGTGCACATGCCCCATTCACATGAATGAGAGTGTCTTTGTGCGCTGTCTCGGAGTGGCTGGGCACCGGATCGCCTAGCTGCACCAGCAGTGCACGTTTGCAATGTAGCCACGCTGGATGAGTATGGCTACATCTGTAGGCAGCGAGCATGTGGGATAGGGGTGCTGTTTTGTTAAATATTTATACAAGAGTGTCATTTGAGTCTCCATTGTCTTCTATGATGTGGCCATTAGCTGTCATTAAGCAAGTAAACCCAGAGATTCTCTATGCTAAGTCTGCACTGTGCACTCTCTGCAGTCCTCTGTCCTCAACCTTTTCATCTTTTCACCACCTTTTCACTGGTATTTAATGACAATATCATTGTGCCTACTCAGACCTCTTTTCGCTGTGTTTGCAGTATCCATAAACAAAATAAACAAATTTCAACAACCATATACTGTACAAACCTTGTGTCCTGCTCTGAGTCAAGAAAACTAACAGATTCTGACATGTACATTGTACACTAGACATCACTCCAAGGTCTGTACGCACTGCATTTTTTGAACAATACCACAGTGATATAAACAACATAGTCAGTGCAAAACTCACTACATCAGGGGCAAAAAGAATTGTTTTTGATCAACCATTGGGCACTTGTGATGTGTACACACTAACGAATTTTCAGCCATGTTGGTCAGAAATAGCCATATCGGGCAAAAATATCTTATAGTGTGTACCCAGTTTAAGAGATACAGATGTGTCCTCATACATCTAGCCTCTATATGCCATGCAATGTGAGATGCCTGACCTGATTGAGCCATCAGGTCACATGCAACTGTGTTAGCGTTAGGCATCTTTTTTTCAAAAAAAGCATCTTAGTTGCAACATTATGCATATGCATATGTGACACATATTTTGTGTGACTGTAGAGGAAACCTGTATTGGAAAAAGAGCTGAGGCTGCTACAGTACATTGTAGCACTTCGTACACAGATTCAGAGACTCAGTCACACACAGATATACAGTTGCATATCAAATTAATCAGCACAGTCTCCTGGTCATAGTAGCTACAATATATTGCGTTGTGACCAAGACACATTATTGTCAAAAAAGGATGCAAAAAAGACACTAGATGTTAGCAGAGTCTCCTTGGACCTAGTGCGCCGAGAGGGGCTCTTTGGTGTGACTGCAGCAATGATGCTTGAGGACACATCTGTACATTTATTCAGTAGCAGATTTCCCACTAGGCGCGTGGGGCACGTGTCTAGGGGCGGCACTTGCTGGGGAGCAGCACACCTGGCTAATAAGGGGTTAGACAATAGACACCAAATTGTGGTCCAGGCGTTGGTAATGGGGTGAGGTTGGGGCTGCTTTGGTGGTCTCTAGGCTTCCAGACTGGCACCCTAAATGAAGGGGGCAATGACGGGATAAAGGGGGATGGGGGGAAGGGCCAATAATGTGCCTAGGGGCGGCCTGACCCCTAAATGCAGCCCTGCATTTATTGAGAGGTAATCCGGAAAAGAAAGTATTTTTTTTTTTATCAATCATTTTGTATCTTTCTTTACTAATAAATATACAGTAGGACTAATCATAGAAACATATCATTATAGCTAATTGGGAAATACAGTACCAGTTAGTGAAGCAATAATTTTATATCACTTATTAAAAAGTGATGGCTAATATAAAAAAAAAGTGTAGCTTATTTCACACTAAGTGCACTGTAAAAAAATAAAATATTGCTAAAAGTGGAATTCTGGAGAGCAGGTACAGTAATTGAGAAATACAAAATAAAGAAACGGTCAATCGAGTAACAGGAAGATATAATAAACCGCATATTTTATGACTTGATAATATAGAACAGAAGTCTGAGTACATGAGGTTGGGCTGTATGCAATGGGGCACCTCCCTTGGCACCCCACAAGCACTGGGAGCAGAAAGCTATAGTGGACAAAGGTTCTGCCCCCTTGTTCTTGTGCCCTGGGGGGCAGCACTGGTTGCACTTTTGTATGGTACAGACTACTAAAGGCACCAAAACACATTTAGAATATATTTAGTTGGGGACAGATGTGACGGTTATAGTACTATTTGTTTCATACTATTCAGTGGAAGTATATGCTTGTTACTGGCTCCTTGCCCTTTGCTTCCTGTTTAGTGTATAACTCTGTTCTGTTCAAATAGTTACCTTATTGGTACATGCTGTTATCAAGTAAAGAAACACAAAGTGTTGCTGCAATATGAAGTGTGGTTTTATATATTCAAACATCCACTCATTGATAAAACAACAGATAAGACTGAAAAAGTACAAGACGACATGATCAGGCCAAGCCTCTTTTCCTCAGGCTGCAACTGGAATCGGCACTCCAAGAATGGCAAATTGAGAAGCCACTGTCCAAGTCATCACCCTCTCTCTACTGGATAGGATTAGTGTTGACATTGCACTTTTCACATCATACACTCCCTTAGTAAGCCCTCTCTATATGAAGAAATTAAGAGAGTTGTCCTGCCAAAACTAAAAAAAGACTTCTCCTGTAAGCAGAAGGCAAGTATACAATTATTAAAATAATATACAGTATAACATACAATGAAAAAAGTTATCTAAGTACCCAGACCTTACCTGGTAGTTCATTGAAAATCAGCAATTGTAGGACTCATAATTTTCATTATTGATGAGCAACAAACTCATTTACAACTTTAAAAAGACTAATGTTTATGACATCGAGAACAACAATGCACTGTCTTTATAATGTTAAGATAGTTGATAGGATTTTGGAAAAAATCATCGCAACCTCTTCTCATCTTTCCATCATCCCAATCACAAATGGTTTTCATTTAAAAATGCTTATTGGCCTGGGTCCTCTTGATGACTTAGCTCTCTGTGGCCCAGATTTATCAAGGCTTGGAGAGTGATAAATTGCACAGTAATAAAGTACCAACCAACCAGCTCCTGTCATTTTTCAAACCCAGCCTGTAACATGGCAGTTGGGAGTTGTTTGGCTGGTACTTTATCACCGTGAAATTTATCACTCTCCAAGGCTTGATAAATCTGGGTGTCTGTCTTGGGTCAGTGATTTCGCCCCTGGTGATGGAGAGATAGTGACCACAGAGCACCACATAGTACCACAGAAGCTTTACCTGATTTATCAGCTTCCTAAAAACCATAAATGGTTTATATCAGGTAGACTTGTCTATTCTATCTATGTTCTGTTAATGATTGCCTGCCCATGCAAAGGTTTTAGGGTATAAAAGTGGTATTGTCACTAAAAAAGCACACAACAGATATTTTGAAGTCTGTTTAAAGCTCTTGTTAAAAACTAGTTCTTTTTGTGAATCTGTATTAAATTGCTGCTGCAAGTGTCTTCTAAATAAAACATAATATATGCCTGTACTGACAAGCCAAAGTACCTTTTATTTGGTATTCTCTCGCTGGCACTTAAATTAGTTCTATGTTAGATACATCTAAACACAATGACAACAAAATATTGCAGACAAGATTGAAGTAGCTTTAAAAAAATTACGAGCTGATTAAAAGGGCCATTAAAGATAACGATACCCTTCATGAACGTTTTCTTAATCAGCTGACCTTGATGTAGTTTGTTACCTGCATGCGTCTAGTGGGTAAATGTGAAAATTAGATTTTAGCATCACCTTCTGACTGTGTGAATGGTATGCAGGCAAAAGACCTTCCTTTATCCTTTTCACTTGTTTGGCTAGTGATCCAAGTACAGCTCTCATCTGTCATCCATCTGAGCAGTATATTTTGGATTGTGCCAACAATTATAGTTTTAATTTCATATTCCCAATGGAGAAGCAATGAAATAAATTTAATGCATTGTGCTGACACAGAGGTTGACTTTAAAGCTCCATGCAATGGGACTAAAACTACTTTCTGCAGTATATTCTCAACTAGTTGCTTTTCTCTGTGACAAAGTCAGCTCATGTCATTGGGTATTATAATGGCTTAGTTGTGCAGATGTTGGGCTGATACAGAGTTAGACATAACTATTAGGAATATGTTGCTGTCACATTGCAGCCATGGGAAGGTGTGTATATTGACCTGTATGCAGCATTGTATGCATTTTGCAATGCCCCTGCCGCTTATGCACATGGTTGATCTGCTACTAGTCCTCATCATAAGTGCACCATTGCACTTACCATATACTGGAAACAGACTTATTTATGCTTACATCCTGGTCTGCATTGTACGTAGTTCCATTTGCTTATTCAGTTCTATATGTGATCAAAATATTTATGTCTCTTCATTATCTGTACTTGTGTGCACTCATTTTGTGGTGTATGCTTAACCTAACACATTAGTCTATGGGGAGATAGGGATCAGTATAAAGGAACAACATTGATTATCCGGCATCTGATGGTCTGACACCTCTTTTAATCCGGACATATCAGGCGCCTGGGGAATTTGGCTGTGTGAGTGCTCAGTCAGGCTGCAGGAAGGGTCAGTTAGGCTGCGTGAGGGCTCAGTCAGGCTGCAGGAGGGCTCACTTAGGCTGTGGGAGGGCTCAATCCTCGCAGTGAGGATTAGTCGCAGAGTGAGTGAAAAGTGCGGAGAAGTGAGCCAGTGGAGAAGTTGCCCATGGCACCCAATCAGTGTTGACGTAACATTTATAAAGTGCATTCTATAATATCATACTGTGCGTAGCAATTGATTGGTTGCCATGTGCAACTTCTCCACTGGCTTACTTCTCCACACTTTTCACTGCTTCATGAATAGACCCCTTTTTCTGAAAAATTGTTCATAGAAAAATGTCCAAAATAATGGCAGTGGTGGACAGTTAGTAGACAGTAAAATGCTCATAATTCAAAACAAGCAGATCATGTGCTGTATACACAATTAAAATAAAATCACAGATCCGAATGTATTAAATGAAGTCACCATAAAGAAAGCAATCTTATCAACAAGGGCTAACTACATGTTAAAGTTGGAACTACAAAATCATCATAAGATACCTTATTTGGTGTCCCAAAAATAAATGAAAAACTCACTTGGTCTGGCTTGTCATAAGATGTCAACAAAGCACACGTAATGTTTATATTCCAATCACAGGACCCATTTGGTATTCAACTTACTCATCTCTTTATGACCATGTGATTTAAACAACAGTCCTGTAGTCATGGAGTGCATCTCATAGGGAGGAGACTGGACATGTCCTGACAATGGGCATGGTCCAGATGTGGTCGCAATGTGACACTGCAGCAAAGCATTGCAAGTGCACAGACACACCCACCCAAACCATAGCAATTTGCTTAGCAACTGAGTACTCCATTGCAACCACGATGCAGATGCAAGGAACATGGACTCCCCGAGTGCCTACGTGACTACGCAGAATAGGTGTGGGGGCTGCGATACTGGTGCCATGTTTTATGCGTATAACATTGCAGGTGCACACTGAGACACGCCCCCAAAACACGACACATGATACGCCTGTGTTTTTGCAGACACTCTTCATTATCTCCCCTAAACTGTGTCTTCCTGTCACTCAATCCTCACTGTGAGTGGCATCATAAAGGTACATGCGCTGCGGCTGCAACGCATATGCACTGTGGCTGTGACGCATATGCACTATGGCTGCGATGCGACGCATATGCAGTCTGCTGATAATCACTCAGTTGTGACACCATCACAGTTGCGACCTCACATGACTCAGACCCAATATTTAGCAACATTTTGAACCAAAAACATAAAGAAATGTTCCAGCACTTAATCTTAATCTTAATTTAGATAATTTATAAATACTGTAGTATAAACTGCACAGCAATAAAATGCCATATGTAACTACACAACAATGCAGTTATTGTCAGTACTTATCCCCAATGCAAAACTGTTTATAGAGATTCTATCAAAGTATGAGGAAGTATGTGGAAATAGTTAATATATATATTTTTCTTAAATTGTATTTTTATTAGAGATGTGTGACGGGCACTTTTCGTGTTTTGTGTTTTGGTTTTGGATCTGGATCGCCGCTCGTGTTTTGGAACTGGATTGGTTTTGCTAAAACCACCCTTTCAGGTTTTGGTTTTGGTTTTAAATCTGGATGATTTTTGAAAAAACACAAAAACAGCTAAAATCACAGAATTTGGGGGTAATTTTGATCCTGCGGTACTATTAACCTCAATAACATTCATTTCCACTCATTTCCAGTCTATTCTGAATACCTCACAATATTGTTTTTAGGCCAAAAGGTTGCACCGAGGTAGCTTGATGACTAAGTTAAGCGACCCAAGTGGGCGGCACAAACATCTGGCCCATCTAGGAGTGGCACTGCAGTGGCAGACAGGATGGCAGATTTAAAAAATAGGCCCCAAACAGCACATCATGCAAATAAATAAAAGAGGTGCAATGAGGTAGCTGGATGACTAAGCTAAGTGACACAAGTGTGCGGCACAAACACCTTGCCCATCTAGGAGTGCCACTGCAGTGTCAGACAGGATGAACTTAAAAAAACTAGTCCCCAAACAGCACATGATGCAAAGAAGAAAAAGAGGTGCACCAAGGTTGCTGGATGGCTAAGCTAAGCGACACAAGTGTGAGGCACAAACACCTGGCCCATGTAGGAGTGGCACTGCAGTGTCAGACAGGATGGCACTTAAAAAACTAGTCCCCAAACAGCACATCATGCAAGGTAGACAAAGAGGTGCACCAGGGTTGCTTTATGACTAAGCTAAGCGACACAAGTGTGCGGCAAAAACACATGGCCCATCTAGGAGTGGCACGCAGTGGATGAATGTCAAAAGTGACCTGCAATTTTTCGGGCCACCAACAGCATCTCCTGCATGCCCTTGTCATTTCTCAAAAAATTCTGCACCACCAAATTAATTGTATGTGCAAAACATGGGACGTGCTGGAATTTTCCCATATGTAATACATGCACAAAATTAGTGGCGTTGTCCGATATCACAAATCCCCAGGAGAGTCTAAATGGGGTAAGCCATTGTACGATGTTGTCCCTCAGTTTCTGTAAGAGGTTGTCAGCGGTGTGCCTCTTTTGGAAACCGGTGATACACAGCGTAGCCTACCTAGGAACGAGCTGGCATTTGTGAGATGCTGCTACCTGCACCGCTGCTGTTGTTGCTGCGGGAGGCAATACATCTACCTAGTGGGCCGTCACAGTCATGTAGTCCTTAGTTTGTAATGCTCTACTTGTCCACATGTCCGTGGTTAAGTGGACACTGGGTACAACCGTATTTTTCAGGACACTGAGGACACTTTTCTTGATGTCCCTGTACAGTCCGGGAATTGTTTTCCTAGCGAAGTGGAATCTAGATGGGATTTGGTACCAGGGACACACTACCTCCATCAATTGTCTAAATCCCACTGCACTAATGGCGGATACCGGACGCATGTCTAACACCAACATAGTTGTCAAGGCCTTAGTTAACCTGCTACACATACTCAGTATTGCAGTGGGCTAAGCTCTGTGTTATGAAACACCCACTGTAGAGATAAGTCATGGTGGTGGCTCATAAAACTTTGACAATAATTGTATCATGGAGATGGGATCTCAATGAGGCAACATAAAATTGTAGACAGGAATCAACATAAAAGGAGATATGAGAGGTGAAAAAATAATGGGATAACCAGCAGGGTAGGTGAGTGATTTGTGGAACTTGGGCTGCTGATAGTGGATAGGAATGGTGGGGAAAGGGTTCCTCTTCCAACACCTACAGTTGTTTATTAGGGATGTGTGCCGGCCCCATCATGTATCTATTTCATGTTTTGGATATCTATTTGGTTTTGCCAAAACCGCCCTTGTGGGTTTTGATTTTGGATCTGTATTTTTTTTTTACAAAAATCATAAAAACAGCTAAAATCACAGAATTTGGGGGTATTTTTGTTCCTACAGTATTATAAACCTCAATAACTTTAATTTCCACTCATTTTTGTCAATTGTTACCTTCTCACAGCTCACAATATTGTTTTCATGCAGTTTAGGCCAAAAGGTTGCACCAAGGTAGTTGAATTACTAAGCTAAGCAATAGCAGTGGGCGGCACGAACATGTGGCACATAAACTTCCCACATGGCATATCTAGAAAACAGAAGGGCAATGCATTGGCAGACTGTGTGTCAGTTTAATAAACTATGAAAACAGTCAGCAATGCTCCAAGCAGCATATAATGCAAAGAAAAGAGGTGCAAGATTATGTAGTATATATTAAACAGGACATGCACAAACTAATCGCTTCAGCGACAGGGACTGCCACTTGTGACTGAAATAATTGATTTGTTTGGGCCCCCGCAAATCATCCGATTCCTCACCCCCAGCAGTGTGTACATTCTCTTCTTCACACACTATTCATTTGTCCCTGCTGGAATCCACCACTACAGATCCCTCTGTATTTTTTTGGATGTAATTAGAGGTAAAGGTCTTCCTCATGGAATTTGTAATTCATTTTGATGAACATCATCTTTTCCACATTTTGGGAAAGTAAACTCCTAAGCCAATCGTTGACCAGGTTCCTGGCTGCACTGAAAACTCTGAGTACACACTGGAGGGTGGGCAACTTAAGTAAAGTAAAGCCAGTTTGTGCAAGGTGCCTCCAAATTGCCTTTTTCCCTGTGAGTAGTGAAACAGACTGTCTGACATGCCTGTTTGGATGCTATCACTAAAATAGTCATTAACCATTCTTTGAATGGTGACCATATTATATGCAGTCACGGTAGACATGTCACTAATTTTAAGCAGTTCCTTAATTCCACACCAGATGTTACCAATTTTTGCTAACTGTTCTGCATCACCACAAGTGGGTCTCTTAGGAAAATTGAGCCAAAGTTGCTGGAAAAACTAAAGCAGGAGATTTTGCTATGTCAAGCTCAGCTTGAGCTGTCAATTTGCTCACCAACAGCTCTTTGCATCTCTTCAGATCTGTGTCCATTAGAAAGACACAAAGTATGACTTAAATCTAGGATTAAGTATGGTCACCAAAATATAATGATCTGATTTCAAGAGATTGACAACCCTTGGATCCTGGTGAAGTGAATTAAGGGCTTGATCTACAAATCCATCATGCTTAGTGGAACCACTTTTTTAAGACCCTCCTTCAGTTTCTCCAGCTGCTTTTCCAAACTCTAGTATGTAGGAGAGGCTATTTTGATTCCGCACTAGTCAAACAATTTCAAAAGAAGGATAAACTGAAACCCAAGATTTGGGCAAATGTAAAGGCAAGGATTAGTTCCTTAATGTCTCCACTTCGTGGTGCACCCAGAGTCAGATTCGAGTAAGTCAACAAACAGATCAGAGGAAAAGAAGACTCATGTGTGGGTGCACTCTTATACACTTGGTAAATACCATTCAATATTAGAAAAATAAACTATAACTTTTATTGTGGATCATTAAAATGAGTTAGTATCCAGCAGACAGGAAATGTTTTGACAAACAACATTCATGACAAAGTTTAAAATTAACAAAAGTGGATTGAAGAGATGTAGACACAGTCATTATTACATCTGTTTCACTCACACCAGTACAGAAAATCTGTATTAATAAGACCACAATAGGTCGATCAGCACCTGGGAAAGCCTAGACACCAGTTTTTGAGAGTACCATACACTTCAGAGCTCTTAAAAAGTGTTACACATTAGTGAATGTAATGTTCAATTAATTTATCTAATGTTCACATGATGCCATTTCTGAACCCTCTTTTGCTCTATTGCAATAACTATTTACCTGCCTTATTCAGGTGCACTCTTATTAGTGTTTCAGCAAGCAAGGTTCACTGTCTACTACCATACCTCACTGCATATGTCTGATCTCAATTGTTTTAAATAATATTTTTAACTTTTATTTTCTTTACACTGGGGCAGAGCTCCTGGATGATTGGGCAGAGCACCCTAGACAGACAGAGCACCCCTGGAGGGCACAGCAGCCCCTTGATGGACCAACAGAGCACCCCTAGATTGACAGAGCACCCCTGGATGGACACAGCAGCCCCTTTTCAGATACAGCAACCCCTTGATGGACAACACAGCACCCTTTTATGTACAACAAAGCTTCCCTGGGACAGACCACCTACAGTTGGGGTACCACCTACAGTGTCACAATACACATATGATTCTTACACTGTGGTCTGACTGGCAGTGTGATAGAAAAATAATAGTATAGTGCACTGGGGTATAGCACAAAATATATAATATATATATTTTTTAATTATATTATTAGCTTTATTTTTTTGACACTGGTGCAGAGCCCATGGATGGATGAACAGAGCACTGATAGATTGACAGAGCACCCCTGAAGAATGCAGCAATCCCTTCATGGACCAACAGAGCACTCCTGCATGGAAACAGCAGGACCTTTATAGAACAACAGAGCACCCCTAGATGGACAGAGCAACCTTTGATGGACACATCAGCCCCATGTTGGACACAGAAGCTTCTTAATGGATTGAAAGAGCACCCTGGAGGATACAACAGCCCCTTGATGGACAGCTAGAGCACGCCTGGATGGCCACATCAGCCCCTTGATGGTCAACACAGCACAGCACCCCTGGATGGACAACGTGGCACCCCTGGATGGAGACAGCATGAAAACATCTGCTCATTACAATCTCCACAGCCAGAGTGAAGATGGCATGTTCACCGAGTACTTTTATAGAATTCAAAACCCGCAAGATCAATACAGCGGAAGGATGGCATTTTGCCTCGTTTTGGGATCCGAGTCAGCTGGAAAAACCTGATCTCTTTAGGTTAAATAGTTATTCATTATCTGTGTCAAAATCTAAATACATCTTTGGAATAATAGATTTGTACTAAGAATGCTTGTTTAGGTATCATTTATCCTTTATTAATACGATTTTACTTTAATTAATATAGGGCCGAATTCAATTAGTCACAGTTAATTATCGCAGGTAAATTGATCTGACGGGGCTATTCAATTATAGTCTGCGTCAGCCCACAGGCTGCAGTTAATGCAGATTTCTGTTTGATCCTCAGGAAGCTTGAACAGAACTATGTTAACTGCCCGATTGTGTCTGCCACAAAGCTGTTAACCCATAGCTCAGTAAACTTATCCCAGATTCTTTGGGTTATTGCATGGTAGTGGTACTTTACTGTGCACGGAAAAGTGGTGTAATTGAATAGCCGCAGATGTTAAAGCCCGAGGCTACCACCATTTTCTCTGTACTGTAAATTACCACATATATTTGAATTTGGCCCTAAATGTTTTAATTTTTATATTTATCTTATAAATATGCAGGAATTACAGGTTACCTAATGTCCATGTTTATTTATGGTTGCATAATTTTATATATGCAAATCTGTGCTTTTGTTTTGTCTATACAGCTGCTGGTTATTCTTCGAATTATCTATTGTATACAAGACAACACAGATCAAGACATCACAATTTACTTCCGAAGAAGCTGCATCTTGCTACCAAGCAAACGCATTTAAGAAAATGTTTTAGAGGACTACATTTATTTGGACATTGTGGATGCCATTCTTCCCATTGTTAACAGACACCTGTAAATAATTTTTTTCCACATCATATACTCAAGATGTCTGTTTTGATGTAAAGATCACCATGGTTATTGCTTATGGTGCTGGCCTGCTGATAGTTTAGTAGAGAAAATTTTATTTTGGCTGATTTGGTTGGTCATAATTGCTGTTTCCTTATACATCAGGGAAAGTTGTGTAGATATTGAGTGTTTATTAGCTGGGCTTCTTTCTGAGTATTTCTCACACTAGGGTCTCTGCTGTCACCTGTATACGTGAAACTTTCTAATATTGAAATAGAGGGCATAACACTAAAATCTAGGTTGCACAGATAACATACACTTGCACACCAGCATAATGCATAATGGTGTCTTTATTATCTGGCATTATCAGTAATGTTTATGGGTTGAATCTATAAAGCAAAACATTTACCACAGTGTGTTATTGAGCTTGCTTGGTATTGTCTACATCAAAACTAAAGCTGGCCGTACACTATACCACCTTTCATCCAAACATCTAACTAGTTGGTTTGAATCAAAATCTGGAAATGTATGGGAACAAATGACAAACAGCTATATGCTCCAAATCCTGTAAAATGGACAAGACCTGTCTTTCAAGCAGATATAAACAATTTACCGAACAACCATTTCTGTCTGTTTTCTGGCATTTGGAGGTAAATTTCTGATTGTCATATGCTCCTAGAAAATACTAGATTTTCGTTCTAACCAGCCATTTAGTTGGCTATAAGTTGGGCAAGTGTATGGCCAGTTTATGAAATTGAACTGGACTGTACAGCAATTTAAACATGCTTGGGATAGGCATATGAATATCCTTACAAAGAATTAAGGTTCAAAAAGGATTGAGATTACCTAAAGGATAAAAAAGGGCCAGACTAGATGGGCCACCTGCCGTCAAATTCTATGTTTCTATGTTGCTTATCATTAAGAAGGCAGTTATCTCCTTACCTTTATCTCTGCCTCTTGGAAGTCTTCAACTGAACCAATTCTATTGTGTTGCTCAGTACAGCATGTAACTTCTTACAAACAGTGATCATATTTTAGAAAACAATAATTACAACAATGCACACATAACACAATCATGCTATGGCTGTATAATGCACATGTGGACGAGGATGTATTTTGAAGCACAAGCTATGCCCTAACTATTATGTCACCTAACCTGAGTGAATACTCATATCTAACTCTTATCTTGTAGAAAATTAAGTAATCAATCATGTCCCAACAACAAAATGGGGAGGTGACAGAAGCAGGAATGTGATGCAAAAGGAGATCTGATGGATACACATGCTTGGAAGCCAAAAAGCCTAGGGGAGAATGAGATTAATGAGTTCATTTTATAAATCCTTTTCTCCCAAGTTTCAGTTTGATTATCACAATTGCTTCACTGCAATTTACACTAAGGATTGCTGGAATGTTTTTATTTTCTTGTTAGAGATTCAATTTATTTTGCTGTCTGAGATAGTCTCTTCTTCTTGCACAAAATTGCACCTTGAAATTTTGTGTTGTGTTACAATGTTTTGTAACTGAGTCATATTATTTTTCTAGGCACATCATGAACTGAATGATCAATACGCCTTGCATTAAATGGGCTAAGTTGTTTTCATAGTATAATTAGTGATGTGCACTGGACATTTTTCGGGTTTTGTGTTTTGGTTTTGGATTCGGTTCCGCGGCCGTGTTTTGGATTCGGACGCGTTTTGGCAAAACCTCCCTGAAAATTTTTTGTCGGATTTGGGTGTGTTTTGGATTCTGGTGTTTTTTTACAAAAACCCCTCAAAAACAGCTTAAATAATAGAATTTGGGGGTCATTTTGATCCCATAGTATTATTAAACTTAATAACCATAATTTCCACTCATTTCCAGTCTATTCTGAACACCTCACAATATTATTTTTAGTCCTAAAATTTGCACTGAGGTCGTTGGATGACTAAGCTAAGCGACCCAAGTGGCCGACACAAATACCTGGCCCATCTAGGAGTGGCACTGCAGTGTCAGACAGGATGGCACTTCAAAAAATAGTCCCCAAACAGCACATCATGCAAAGAAAAAAAGAGGCGCAATGAGGTAGCTGGTGACTAAGCTAAGCGACCCAAGTGGCCGACACAAACACCTGGCCCATCTAGGAGTGGCACTGCAGTGTCAGACAGGATGGCGCTTCAAAAAATATTCCCCAAACAGCACATGATGCAAAGAAAAAAAGAGGCGCAATGAGGTAGCTGTGTGACTAAGCTAAGCGACCCAAGTGGCCGACACAAACCTGGCCCATCTAGGAGTGGCACTGCAGTTTTCTAGCGAGAGGATGAGTGCTTCCATCCTCATGTGAAGCTGAACCACTAGCCATGAACACAGGCCAGGGCCTCAGCCGTTCCTTACCACTCCGTGTCGTAAATGGCATATTGGCAAGTTTACGCTTCTCCTCAGACGCTTTTAATTTTGATTTTTGGGTCATTTTACTGAACTTTTGTTTTTTGGATTTTACATGCTCTCTACTATGACATTGGGCATCGGCCTTGGCAGACGACGTTGATGGCATTTCATCGTCTCGGCCATGACTAGTGGCAGCAGCTTCAGCACGAGGTGGAAGTGGATCTTGATCTTTCCCTATTTTACCCTCCACATTTTTGTTCTCCATTTTTTAATGTGTGGAATTATATGCCAGTATCAATAGCAATGGCCTACTACTATATATACTGCGCACAACTGAAATGCACCACAGGTATGGATGGATAGTATACTTGACGACACAGAGGTAGGTAGAGCAGTGGCCTTCTGTACCGTACTGCTATATATTATATACTGGTGGTCAGCAAACTGTGCAAAACTGAAATGCACCACAGGTATGGATGGATAGTATACTTGACGACACAGAGGTAGGTAGAGCAGTGGCCTACTGTACCGTACTGCTATATATTATATACTGGTGGTCAGCAAACTGTGCAAAACTGAAATGCACCACAGGTATGGATGGATAGTATACTTGACGACACAGAGGTAGGTAGAGCAGTGGCCTTCTGTACCGTACTGCTATATATTATATACTGGTGGTCAGCAAACTGTGCAAAACTGAAATGCACCACAGGTATGGATGGATAGTATACTTGACGACACAGAGGTAGGTAGAGCAGTGGCCTACTGTACCGTACTGCTATATATTATATACTGGTGGTCAGCAAACTGTGCAAAACTGAAATGCACCACAGGTATGGATGGATAGTATACTTGACGACACAGAGGTAGGTAGAGCAGTGGCCTACTGTACCGTACTGCTATATATTATATACTGGTGGTCAGCAAAATTATGCACTGTACTCCTACTATATACTACAATGCAGCACAGATATGGAGCGTTTTTCAGGCAGAGAACGTATAATACTGGTGGTCACTGGTCAGCAAAACTCTGCACTGTCCTCCTGCTATATAATACTGCTGGTCCCCAGTCCCCACAATAAAGCAGTGAGCACAGATATATGCAGCACACTGAGCACAGATATGGAGCATTTTTCAAGCAGAGAACGTATAATACTGGTGGTCACTTGTCAGTAAAACTCTGCACTGTACTCCTCCTATATAATACTGCTGGTCCCCAGTCCCCACAATAAAGCAGTGAGCACAGATATTTGCAGCCACCTGAATAAAACTGAGAGGACGCCAACCACGTCCTCTCACTATCATTTCCAATGCACGAGTGAAAAATGGCGGCGACGCGCGGCTCCTTATATAGAATCCGAATCTCGCGAGAATCCGACCGCGGGATGATGACGTTCGGGCGCGCTCGGGTTAACCGAGCAAGGAGGGAAGATTCTAATCTGCCTCGGAACCGTGTAAAATGGGTGAAGTTCGGGGGGGTTCGGATTCCGACGAACCGAACCCGCCCATCACTAAGTATAATGCCAATGATCAAGAGGTCAGTGTAAAAAAAAATGTGGGTGAAACAATTTTGTTCATAGGAACAGGAATATGGTCATTGCAACCATCATCTACGGGTAGTCACATTATGTATTTTCTAATAATTCCTATGCATATATTAATATTCTTTTAGAACCATATTTTTTATAAAAAGAATGGTAGAATATGTTTAAATATTAAGCATTGTGAGAAAGTATGTACAGGGGACCTCAGCAGCATTTCCTCCCCAGTACTCTCTGTCACACGAGTCGCCTGATGAGCTTGCCTGTGCAGTAACTTGGCCATGGTCTGATCTTGGAAGTAAAGTTGCTGCATTAGATATCACTTTACTTCTTAAACATTGAAGGGACAGGCTTCTGTACTTGAATGTGACTATTATTAGACACTGGCAATTTTTAATTTCTTATTGCTCCAACATTAAGCAAAAAATCCATTTTATTTAATGGGATTAAGTTATGATAATTGATAAATATGCCTCTTAGACATTGTCGAATCTGAACCTGAGTCAGGACTCTGGAACAACGCGTCACTCTGAGAGGTCAGATAAACTTTTTACAACCATCTGCTGAGAGAACAGGAAGGTGTAGCGAACACAAGTGTGCAGGCTGAAAGTTCAAAGCTGTTTTACGTTTATTATAAAAACATTCAGGTATTAAAAAGCATTCTCAGAAGCATTGCATAGAAAAAAACACATTCCAAGTTACCAGGCATTGGGGGGTATCCAGTTAGAATAGAAACAACATCAGGTGCGAAAAATGGCCCTTTTCATCCTTTTTTCCAATGTTTCACCGATATTATTTTACAGGCTATTCAATTTGGTCGCCTGTAAAAAAATACATTATCTCCCGAAAACACACAGGTTCCGTTAAACCTGTGTGTTTTCGGTAGAAACAGCTGTTTCCAGAAATTTGGTTTCGTGAAAGAGACTCCTCGATTACCACGGTTACCTGCAGTGTCTCATGACCGCCGCAGCAGCAGGCTGGGACTGCAGGAAAGGCACAGTGGCCTGGGAGGACAGCAGTTAAGTGTCAGAGTGTTAAAAGGTGAGGTTAGCTGATACATACATAAAAAACAAACACAATGTGTGTGATATAGGTGTTAGGAATAAATGTAAGATGGTTATGCCCCAAAGTGGCCCAGCTAGAGTAATCCAAGGAGCCCCACGCCCCAAAAGTTTACCCCTCAACTGACTTGCTATATAATTACAAGGATCTTACCTGTAGCTTTTGTGAAGTCAGCATGTGCTAGGTCCCTATTTAAAAGCCTCAGAGGCAGTGGGTGGGCAGCCAATCCAGAATGAAGGAGTCCTAAGCTTTCAGGTGTGTATACACACACATAATATTGAATATATTGGAAGGGGTCCTGGACTACACACCCTAGCTATTTAATAGGGGATGTACTACCTTGCTGGGACTAAGTACTAAAACATAGGAACAAGAGTGCAGGTGCACCATACAACCATTAGATTTATAATAAATTAAATTATACATCATATCTGAGGTTCTTGGCTTAAATTGGCCAATATATTAGCCTGCCCATCAATCATAAAGGTGAGCTCATCAGACAACTCCCTAACATTATAGGGGTTTGCCTCAGGGGTGCAGGGCACCCCCAAACTACACCAGGGCATCACACAAATAAAGGATAGCAGTGAAAAATCGGAGTGTTAGGCAAGTGAAAGCAGCTTCTGATTATTAGAAAGTAAAGTGTCAGAGTGTTAAAAAGTGAGGTTAGCTGATCAATGTTAAAAGTGTAAAAGATGTGTTAAAATGCTACATAAATAAAAACAAACACAGGGTGATATATATAGGTGTTAGAAATAAATGTAAGATGGCGATGCCCCAAAGTCACCCAGCTAGAGTAATTCAAGGTGCCCCATGCCCCAAAAGTTCACCCCTTAAACAACTCAAATGATATTTCATTGCTGTCAAGGATATATAAAGTGCTTAGTCTCAGTTTTAATAACATTGAAACGTTGATGCACTTGACCTGTGGTCTGTATTTAGTCATACTGGGAGTGCCGCCAACGGGAACGTGGTGTGTGTGCTGATGGCTTTGATGTCAACTCTGGAGGGCACCGGTATTCTATTTCTTATGGATTGTTGCATTTAGGAGTGCTGCCGACTATATATATATATATATATATATATATATATATAGTATTATGGCAGGTGTGAATTATCCTCCCTTCTCTTGCTGTCTCTTCTAGATCAGTGCTGCTATTCTTTATCTTCATGAATACTGTATCTTGCTGTATGACATTATGGTAATAATGGCAAAGTGGCAGTTGTTTGTATGTAAAAGTTTATATGTAAAGGTTTAACACAAAGTTTACACAAAATCAAGCAGCTGCATCTCTATTCTGCGATGCGTGTGAGGTGGGGAATTCAGCTTCAGAAGTAGCTCCTTCTATGCAGGACCCTGCTCCAGCTTGGGTGTCCACGCTAGCAAGTATCAGGTCAGATTTATCCTCTGAACTGGCAGCCTCTCGAAGGGACAGAGAGGCTTCCACATGGCACTGCATATGCCCACACTAGAACCAGCTTGGGCCCAAGCCCTAGCTTATTTGGTGGAGGGACTTACAAAGGTAATTGGCCCTACAAAGCAGACTGTAAGCAAGCCTTCTTCAAAGAAGAGGTTGTTACCATCTGTTTTACAATCTGGCAACTTGGCAGACGAGGAACATATCTCCACACGTGAGGAATGGGAATTCCTCCACAAGTTAGAAGAAGAGACTCAACAGGAGGATTTCATGTAGTTAACCTCCTTCTCTACAGTTGTGTTCTCTCCATCTCTCCACAGGCTCAGTTTCTCAAACTGGTCTGGAGAGGGGGAGAAGCCAGTCACACTTATACATTTAAAGTGCCGGCTTCACTCATCCACCCGTCTATACCACACTGTCATATGCCTCCAGTTTCCCCTGTGTAATCAGAGAAATGGATTTATTAGTAAGTACCAAAATCCTGTTTACTAACAAGGATTAGCACCAGAAACTGTGTAGTTGAATACAAAGTAATCAATTCTAAAACCATAAAATAAATAACATTTACGAAGGACAACAATGTTTACATATTTATTTATAATATCAATAACAAACCTTAGAAAATCATAAAAGTGTATGTGGTTCACTGCAAAATACATTCATCAGTAGGACTTAAACCTGAAGAGTTGTAGCTGCATGAGAGAGACTACTTAGGAAAATATTAAAAACCAAGCCAAATATGAAAGGACAACAATGTTTCCAAACATACGGGGCCAGATGTGATGCTGTCTGAGTTGGCCAGAGATGTGGGTTGCTGGACGAACTGACATTTTTTAAAGCAGCAATCATTTACACCTCTGGTCAACCTGGACAGCATTACATCTGGCCCACTGTATTGAAACATAAGAAAGTGAACTCATTAACCAAATATTACAAAATGTCTTCAGAGAGACAGGAGTACAATTGAGGAAATAATTGCATGAGAATCAATTTTACCTGGACATCATGCAAGCATAGTAATCATGGCATGACAGCAGTCCAGGCAGTCCAATTATAGCCCTCTGCTGGGTGTACTTATTTCCCTCTGAACCCAGCTCTGAGAGCATGAGCATGGTGTGCAAAAGCCCTTTAGTCTGTTTATACAGTTCTGTCCCACCCATGATACACCCACAGTCCTGACTTCTTGTGTGTGCTCAGTCAGTATATGTACAGGAGCCATCATTGAATTCACACCTCCCTACATTTGTATGCACCCATAATCCAAGCAACAAGTAACTGTGAAGTTCTATGAACTTGAGTAGTCAGCCACAGATGGATACACATACAGTAAGTCCTTTGCAGTTTTGTGCACATCTGCAAGCATAAATGCATGTGACTTAGAATAAGACCAAAACGAGCAAATGTAGTGCTAACTGAAACTAGGCATATAATGCTATGTACCAATGGTGCACAAAAGGGAAGATGAGATAAGAATAGTAATACACTAGCATACTGTCAAAACTCAGATAAAAAAATGCATTCAGAATTAGAATAACAAATAATAGCATTCAAATATGTTTTCTACCAGAACAACCCTGTAAGGAAGGATGCCAGAGGTTATAAGCACCTTTTATAAAGTTATAGATGTGTGACAATTCTTGGTTATTAATGGTTGGTTTCTTTAAATATCGTGCACTATAATTGCTCTTATTTTGCGGGGGTTGTAAAATTTTATTGCATATTGTGGCTGGATATGGACCAATTCTCAAATTAATTAATGAGATGTTAAACTCAACCAAAATTTTTATACATAATAAATATAACTAAATTAAATTTAGTTAATAGTTATCTTCATTTCAGCACAACTTTTCTCATATAATATGTTCTGATCTGATCAATGCAAATTTTATTCAAATCACTCTAAGAACAAACATTTGAAAATACTGGAAAAAAGCTTTTCAGATATAAAATCAAGCAGTGTTAAATATTCAGTCATTGTTCTCTTGACATATTTTCATTCACTATTAACATAAAACTGTGAAATAGATATACAGTAATATAAAAATAAATAGTTGCTCTTTTACTTATACAGTAGTTTCATTCTATTTTATAGATCTGTTAATAGTATTGTGTGCCAGCATGAATTCATGTTTTTAGTATAATAATGAAAATCTACATAAGTATTAAAATAACTTGGTGCAAAATATTTTAACTGCTACCTTTAAACATTTTTTATTTAATTTTTTTATAAACATAAGAATAATAATTGATGTATTTGTAACTGAAAACATTGCTTATAATAAAAGGCTAATTCTGCTTGTATTGTATACAGTGGGCCTAATTCCAATTTGCATGTAATGAGTTTGTAACTTACAAAAGATACTTCTAGCAGTCAGAAGGCCTATATGAACAATTGCCTGTATTCTGAGTTGCCCGAATCCATGTGACAGGACCACCCCAGCATTCCAGCCATGAGAGCAGTTGTAATCACTAGTAATAGGACTTGTACCTAACCCATGCTTAGTACAGAATATACAGTGCATCCAGAAAGTATTCACAGCGCTTCACTTTTTCCACATTTTGTTATGTTACAACCTTATTACAAAATGTAATAAATTAATTTTTCCCCTCTAATTCTACACGCAATACCCCATAATGACAACATGAAATTTGTTTTTTGAGATTTTTGAAAATGTATTAAAAATAAAAAACTAAGAAATCACACGTACATAAGTATTCACAGCCTTTACTCAATACTTTGTTGATGCAGCTTTGGCAGCAATTACAGCCTCAAGTCTTTTTGAATATGATGCCACAAGCTTGGCACACCTATCTTTGGGCATTTTCGCCCATTCCTCTTTGCAGCATCTCACAAGCCCCATCAGGTTGGATGGGAAGCGTCCATGCACAGCCATTTTCAGATCTCTCCAGAGATTTTCAATTGGATTCATGTCTGAGCTCTGGCTGGGCCACTCAAGGACATTCACAGAGTTGTACTGAAGTCACTACTTTGATATCTTGGCTGTGTGCTTAGAGTCGTTGTCCTTCTAAAAGATGAACCGTCACCCCAGTCTGAGGTCAAGAGTGCTCTGAAGCAGGCTTTTATCCAGGATGTCTCTGTAAATTGCTGCATTCATCTTTCCCTCTTTCCCTCTATCCTGACTAGTCTCCCAGTTCCTGCCACAGAGAAATATCCCCACAGCATGATGCTCCCCCCACCATGCTTCACTGTAGTGATGGTATTGGCCTGGTGATCAGCGGTGCCTGGTTTCCTCCAAACATGATGCCTGGCATTCACGTCAAAGAGTACAATCTTTTTCTCATCAGATCAGAGAATTTTGTTTCTCATGGTCTGAGAGTCCTTCAGGTGCATTTTGGCAAACTCCATATGTGCTGCCATGTGGATTTTACTAAGGAATGGCTTTTGTGTGGCCACTCTACCATACAGGCCTGATTGGTGGATTGCTGCAGAGATGGTTGTCCTTCCAGAAGGTTCTCCTCTCTCCACAGAGGAATGCTGTAGCTCTGACCATCGGGTTCTTGGTTACGTCTCTGACTAGAGCCCTTCTCCCCCGATCACTCAGTTTAGACGGTCGTCCAGCTCTAGGAAGAGTCCTGGTGGTTCAGCACTTCATCCATTTATGAATAATGGAGATCACTGTGCTCATTGGGACCTTCAAAGTAGCAGATATTTTTCTGTATTCTTCCCCAGATTTGTGCCTAGAGACAATCCTCAGAGGTCTACAGACAATTCCTTTGACTCATGCTTGGTTTGTGCTCAGACATGCACTGTCAAGTGTGGGACCTTATATAGACAGGTGTGTGTCTTTACAAATCATGTTCAATCAACTGAATTTACCACAGGTGGACTCCAATTAAGCTGTAGGAACATGCAAAGGATGATCAGTGGAAACAGGATGCCCCTGAGCTCAATTTTGAGCTTCATGGCAAATGCTGTGAATACTTATATACATGTGATTTCAAAGTTTTTTATTTTTCATAAATTTGCAAAAATCACAAAAAACTTTTTTTTTCTCTACAGTTGTGTTCTCTCCACAGGCTCAGTTTCTCAAACTGGTCTGGAGAGGGGGAGAAGCCAGTCAAACTTATACATTTAAAGTGCCGGATCCACTCATCCACCCGTCTATAGCACACTGTCATATGCCTCCAGTTTCCCCTGTGTAATCAGAGAAATGGATTTATTAGTAAGTACCAAAATCCTGTTTACTAACAAGGATTAGCACCAGAAACTGTGTAGTTGATTACAAAGTAATCAATTCTAAAACCATAAAATAAATAACATTTACTGAGGACAACAGTGTTTACATATTTATTTATAATATCAATAACAAACCTTAGAAAATCATAAAAGTGTATGTGGTTCACTGCAAAATATATTCATCAGTAGGACTTAAACCTGAAGAGTTGTAGCTGCATGAGAGAGACTACTTAGGAAAATATTAAAAACCAAGCCAAATATGAAAGGATAACAATGTTTCCAAACATACGGGGCCAGATGTGATGCTGTCCGAGTTGGCCAGAGATGTGGGTTGCTGGATGAACTGACATTTTTTAAAGCAGCAATCATTTACACCTCTGGTCAACTTGGACAGCATTACATCTGGCCCACTGTATTGAAACATAAGAAAGTGAACTAATTAACCAAATATTACAAAATGTCTTCAGAGAGACAGGAGTACAATTGAGGAAATAATTGCATGAGAATCAATTTTACCTGGACATCATGCAAGCATAGTAATCATGGCATGACAGCAGTCCAGGCAGTCCAATTATAGCCCTCTGCTGGGTGTACTTATTTCCCTCTGAACCCAGCTCTGAGAGCATGAGCATGGTGTGCAAAAGCCCTTTAGTCTGTTTACACAGTTCTGTCCCACCCACAGTCCTGACATCTTGTGTGTGCTCAGTCAGTATATGTACAGGAGCCATCATTGAATTCCCACCTCCCTACATTTGTATGCACCCATAATCCAAGCAACAAGTAACTGTGAAGTTCTATGAACTTGAGTAGTCAGCCACAGATGGATACACATACAGTAAGTCATTTGCAATTTTGTGCACATCTGCAAGTATAAATGCATGTGACTTAGAATAAGACCAATACGAGCAAATGTAGTGCTAACTGAAACTAGGCATATAATGCTATGTACCAATGGTGCACAAAAGGGAAGATGAGATAAGAATAGTAATACACTAGCATACTGTCAAAACTCAGATAAATAAATGCATTCAGAATTAGAATAACAAATAATAGCATTCAAATATGTTTTCTACCAGAACAACCCTGTAAGGAAGGATGCCAGAGGTTATAAGCACCTTTTATAAAGTTATCGATGTGTGACAATTCTTAGTTATTAATGGTTGGTTTCTTTAAATATCGTGCACTATAATTGCTCTTATTTTGCGGGGGTTGTAAAATTTTATTGCATATTGTGGCTGGATATGGACCAATTCTCAAATTAATTAATGAGATGTTAAACTCAACCAAAATTTTTATACATAATAAATATAACTAAATTAAATTTAGTTAATAGTTATCTTCATTTCAGCACAACTTTTCTCATATAATATGTTCTGATCTGATCAATGCAAATTTTATTCAAATCACTCTAAGAACAAACATTTGAAAATACTGGAAAAAAGCTTTTCAGATATAAAATCAAGCAGTGTTAAATATTCAGTCATTGTTCTCTTGACATATTTTCATTCACTATTAACATAAAACTGTGAAATAGATATACAGTAATATAAAAATAAATAGTTGCTCTTTTACTTATACAGTAGTTTCATTCTATTTTATAGATCTGTTAATAATATTGTGTGCCAGCATGAATTCATGTTTTTAGTATAATAATGAAAATCTACATAAGTATTAAAATACCTTGGTGCAAAATATTTTAACAGCTACCTTTAAACTTTTTTTATTTAATTATTTTATAAACATAAGAAGAATAATTGATGTATTTGTAACTGAAAACATTGCTTATAATAAAAGGCTAATTCTGCTTGTATTGTATACAGTGGGCCTAATTCCAATTTGCATGTAATGAGTTTGTAACTTACAATAGATACTTCTAGCAGTCAGAAGGCCTATATGAACAATTGCCTGTATTCTGAGTTGCCCGAATCCATGTGACAGGACCACCCCAGCATTCCAGCCATGAGAGCAGTTGTAATCACTAGTAATAGGACTTGCACCTAACCCATGCTTAGTGCAGAATATACAGTGCATCCGGAAAGTATTCACAGCGCTTCGCTTTTTCCACATTTTGTTATGTTACAACCTTATTACAAAATGTAATAAATTCATTTTTCCCTCTAATAATACACGCAATACCCCATAATGACAACATGAAATTTGTTTTTTGAGATTTTTGCAAATTTATTAAAAATAAAAAACTAAGAAATCACACGTACATAAGTATTCACAGCCTTTGCTCAATACTTTGTTGATGCAGCTTTGGCAGCAATTACAGCCTCAAGTCTTTTTGAATATGATGCCACAAGCTTGGCACACCTATCTTTGGGCATTTTCACCCATTCCTCTTTGCAGCATCTCACAAGCCCCATCAGGTTGGATGGGAAGCGTCCATGCACAGCCATTTTCAGATCTCTCCAGAGATTTTCAATCGGATTCATGTCTGAGCTCTGGCTGGGCCACTCAAGGACATTCACAGAGTTATACTGAAGCCACTCCTTTGATATCTTGACTGTGTGCTTAGAGTCGTTGTCCTTCTAAAAGATGAACCGTCACCCCAGTCTGAGGTCAAGAGTGCTCTGAAGCAGGTTTTTATCCAGGATGTCTCTGTACATTGCTGCATTCATCTTTCCCTCTTTCCCTCTATCCTGACTAGTCTCCCAGTTCCTGCCACTGAGAAATATCCCCACAGCATGATACTCCCCCCACCATGCTTCACTGTAGTGATGGTATTGGCCTGGTGATCAGCGGTGCCTGGTTTCCTCCAAACATGATGCTTGGCATTCACGTCAAAGAGTACAATCTTTGTCTCATCAGACCAGAGAATTTTGTTTCTCATGGTCTGAGAGTCCTTCAGGTGCATTTTGGCAAACTCCATATGGGCTGCCATGTGGATTTTACTAAGGAATGGCTTTTGTGTGGCCACTCTACCATACAGGCCTGATTGGTGGATTGCTGCAGAGATGGTTGTCCTTCCAGAAGGTTCTCCTCTCTCCACAGAGGAATGCTGTAGCTCTGACCATCGGGTTCTTGGTTACGTCTCTGACTAGAGCCCTTCTCCCCCGATCACTCAGTTTAGACGGTCGTCCAGCTCTAGGAAGAGTCCTGGTGGTTCAGCACTTCTTCCATTTATGAATAATGGAGGTCACTGTGCTCATTGGGACCTTCAAAGTAGCAGATATTTTTCTGTATTCTTCCCCAGATTTGTGCCTAGAGACAATCCTCAGAGGTCTACAGACAATTCCTTTGACTTCCTGCTTGGTTTGTGCTCAGACATGCACTGTCAAGTGTGGGACCTTATATAGACAGGTGTGTGCCTTTACAAATCATGTACAATCAACTGAATTTACCACAGGTGGACTTCAATTAAGCTGTAGGAACATGCAAAGGATGATCACAGGATGCCCCTGAGCTCAATTTTGAGCTTCATGGCAAATGCTGTGAATACTTATATACGTGATTTCTTAGTTTTTTATTTTTCATAAATTTGCAAAAATCACAAAAAACTTTTTTCACGTTGTTATAATGGGGTATTTTGTGTAGAATTTTGAAGTAAAAAATTAATTTATTCCATTTTGGAATAAGGCTGTAACATAACAAAATGTGGAAAAAATTAAGCGCTGTGAATACTTTCTGGATGCACTGTATGACTGAAAGCAGAGAAACATCTGAATATGTTTAAATCTGTCTACATGTCATTGGAACCTTACTGATAAGTGCAAGGTTTTTTGTATACTGTAGTATTATATAATAGTATGACTTGATAAAATTCTGAAAGAGAACATAATGCTTTGACAAAGGAACGTTCATAGCTGCATACCCTTACTAATAAACGTTATACTTGTAAGGCCCTATGGAACCACAGTGAAAATATATCCGGGCCTAACCGGTAATATACCCAGGATTAAGAGGGGCAGTGCCATGAGATGACCAGTGTACATTGGAATCCAATAAACTGTACACACTGGAGGTGATCTCTCTAATAACGGCAACCTCTGGCATCAGCTCTGTCTAGAAACACATTTTGTATCTTATATGCAGTTAACTAAAGTGGACTAATAGAAACTTTTATGAGCTGAAAGGTTTTTGCAGCACGCAATATACCTTTTATCTATACATAAATTTTATAGATGTGCTTTTGTTTTCTATAGTATGTTTTATTTTAAGGTTTTTTTTTATATGTTTAGTTTTACATATCGTTTTTTGGTATAAAGAGAGCCTCATATATTTATATCAAATGCAGATACAACATAATTTTATTTGCGCAGTCAGATTTTCTTCTTTTTTCAAATAAGCATATTTGTATAAAAAAACTATTGAATTATACTAAAACATTTGTATGAAATGAGAAAAAAACCCACATTCAATAAATTAAATATACAACTATAAACAGTATGCGCCAACAACAGATTAATATACACACACAGTTAATTCACATCTGATGTTCAAAGAACTCTACCTAAAGTCTTTTGAGGAAATTACATCCGAACTGCAGCCAAGTACTGTAGGAATGCATTTTATCCACTTATATCAAATGGCTTCTTAAAGCAGATTATAGCAGTTAGTTATTAATGCTGCTGTACTAAGTAACAGACATACACTCTATATGACCACTTTTTATATTCCAACATGTGTAATATACTAATATTATAATATAGTAGAACTAGTTGAATTATTTGGCCATGTCCCCTTGTGAGCATTTTGCTTCAGTGAAGTTCCAGGATATTTAGCTGTGCATTCATTATTTAATGTGTGTTTTTCCATTTTATCTGGATGTTTTGGTTTTAGAGGAAATCAGTGCTTTACTAATACATTGATTTGATTGATACATACCACCATTCCAAGTACAATTTATTTTTTTATTCTGTTCTCTTCCGCAGTGAAATGGTAACTTCTGAAAGTGTACACCACCCTTACCTTATTTCAGTAATGTCACGCTTCAAAAGGAAATCTCATATTAGCAGCTCCAAGTAAAGCCAGGTACACTAGTACTTATAGGCCCTACACACTGAGCGAGTTGTGCGATTTGGACGATGATCGATAGGAACATTGGGCCTAATTCAGACCTGATTGCTAGGCTGCGTTTTCGTACAGCCTGTGATCAGGTCTGACCTGCGCAGGCATATGCACCGCAATGTGCAGGCACATCCGTCCGAAGCGGCGGGATCACCGGGCAGTGATGGGATGGTGCGAGGAATGCGACCGCACGAGCGATCGCAAGGTGACTGACAGGAAGATGATATTTGTGAGTGGCAACTGACCATTTTTAAGGAGTGTCCAGAGAAACGCAGGAGGTACCCGGCGTTTGAAGGGAGAGTTTCTGAGGTCAGCCCTGGCCCCGATCATCACACTGGAAGAGTAAGTCCTGGGCTGTGCAGAGACTGCACAAACTTCTATTTGTGCAGCTCTACTGCACAAGAGATTGCACCCCTGCACAGCGATTTCCCCCTCCCCCTGTAGACGGTGAATATCTGATCGCAGGGATGCAAAAAAAACGCACCCTAGCCATCAGGTCTGAATTAGGCCCCTTGAACGATATCATCCAAATTGGCTTGCTATTTTTAAGAATCGAAAACCAACGATGAACGACTGCGCATCGTTCATCATCGGTGCCTCCACACTAAACTACTTAAATATCGCTCAGTGTGTAGGGCCTATAACAGTTCCAATCTAGGAATACTCACTCTCCACCCATCTCTAATCATCTGCTGTTGCAACCTGTTGCTCATATGCAAAAATCTTTAGATTCCATGTACTTGGTAGAAATCTAGGTATAACTACATTCAAAGTGCACATCACCATCAAACAGGATTTTGCTCATCACCTTCACTGTTATTTCTGTTTCTATATGAGGTCTAGCATTTCTAGATAACGAATAATTTATTTAAAATGCATTATAATAGCATAAGTTTACACTTGTTTTTACTGAAAGACAGATCTATCCAGCTAAGCCACAGTATGTGGAGTCAGTCAGCCCACTGTATGTAACCTTTCCTTATAGACGATTTGTGGATCCTCCATTTATTAATGAGATTTCATATTGCTAATGATTGGTGCGTATTATGTTACATAACTCATGAAAAGATATGAGGGATTATCTAGAATGAAGAATGTAATTAACTGTAACTTCCAGGATATTTAAGAGGTTAATTAGGAAATATTCCCATCATAACAGAACAGAATTATTAATTGCTGTGCACTAATGGCATTGTTTTATAGTTACAGTAATAGAACAGACAAATCAAATTACAATACGAACATATGTTAATTGAACATCACCTGTAATTGCAAGTAATACCTAATTAGAAGCACAAGGCATAATACAGAGCTAGATAATTTAACACTAATTTAGAAGCAGGCTCATGAACTATGACTTAACAAACTGCATTTAAATTATGGAAAGAAGTAGCAACAAAGTCATGGATAAATGATCAGGATACCTATTTTAAAAATAACCTGTCTAATAATTGATTTAATAAAGTATTCTTTAGACCCTTAGGTTGGAACATTACCCATTGTGTATAGCAATCTGTTTCAGTATGACAACATCAAATATACTGTTTCTAGGTATACCTAATATATCAGTGACATGCAGTGAGGTCAGTAGCTGGGGAGGCATTCAGAGCCAAATTTACACACTCATATATCATACCTCCCAACATGACCCTCTCCAGGAGGGACACAATGCTCTGCTTCTGGGCTTCCCTCTTAATTTTTGATAGCTGACATCTGTGCTGAATCGCCTTTCTTATCCATTTGCCTGGTCAAAACAGGTGCCAACAATCATACATTGAGAGACAAGTCCAGAATCAGAGCATTATGTCCCTCCTGGAGAGGGTCATGTTGGGAGGTATGATATATGAACCTGCCTGGCACTAAATATCCCCAGGGAACCAGCCCAAAGAGGGAAGCTGTGCTCAGTGATGCAGCTGGATGCAGTCAGTGCATGAATTCATTCACCGGTGAGAATGACTAAAGGTAAATCCCATGGGTGCTTCTGTGCCGCCTGTGCCCTGGCTGGGTATGGTGGTGTCAGAGAGCTGAAGCCGGGCATATAAACCACACAAGGAGGCTGCACATGGGGCGAATCTGGGTGCCAGGAGCCTGTCTCACCTGCTACTTAGTATAACTCTCCCCTTACTACACACCACAGTATTTACCATAAGCCCAGACCCACGTAACGAGTCTGTGTGATACAACCACAGCATGGGTCTAGTTCTTCTACATCTATAACCACATGCTATGATGGACACATGGCCCTGCAGTGCAGGGTACATGCCCAAAGTGACCAAAGGACACTCCAGCTGGCACTGCAGCTGCAATACTGGCTGCAGGGTGCTATTCCAGGCACCATGCATGCCAGATACAGAGATAGTGGAACAGAGATGGGGCTTCCACTTGGACCCAGTGTAATGGCACCAACCACACACCCCTATTTATGGCCCTTTACTAGGTTGGTCTATCTATCTATCTATCTATCTATCTATCTATCTATCTATCTAATAATTTTACAAAAAATTGTATCATTAAATGTAATTTAAAAAAAAAAAATCTTTTTACCTATTTAATGCATTTATCGGAAATGTGGTCACGTATTACATTATGTGGACTAAATGCATACAGTCCACTCTCCAAACTAATATAATACTATATTATCCAGACTATTATGGTAGGTTATGTCATCCATAAGAATACGTTTTAGGATTATCCCCACTAACCTGTGTATGAGTATTTTACTGCCCTGTAGCAAAAACATACAGTAATACACACAAGTCAATTCAAAGCTCAGCATTCAGGCCTTGTCTCCATGGCCAAACAGCACCAGGAGCCAAAAGAAATGAGGAACACTGAAAGCTGATTCTGTGGGAGCTGGAAGATGGTAAATCTGCAAACACACATACGCCCTGCTCTCCAATTTCCAGTATAAATGGTGGGCTTGTTATACAGCACACAGTGATGCAATGCCCTGCTTCTTAATTGAGTGTTATGACCACTGATGCAGAAATGTTCATATACTGTACCATGTACTTATCTAGCATTGTCTTGTACTGTAAGTTACTGTTTTCTTGTTCTGGTCATTTGTGTATGTATTTTGACTGGGTGCTGTAGAACCCTTGTGGTGCCATATAAATGAGTGATAATGATGATGATGATGATGATGATGATGATAATAATAATTATTATTATTGTGATGATGATGATGATGATGATGATTATTATCTCATAGTGATTGAGGTATATATCAACTAGCCACTTGGCTTGCCTTGCTGTTAAAGTTTTGGGTTAATGCCCTGAGTTATCCAGTTATTAATCAATTTCCCCACATGGTATCCTGCAACTAGCTCACATTAACCCATAGATTGTGAGCTAAGTGACCGGAATCTATGGGTTACCCTGCATGGTTTAGCACAATTAATTTGATAGCCCCACAGATAATTGAATCGGCTCCATTATGTATAGACTATAATGTACTGTATCTCATATAAATCTAAAGCATTTATCAGGTTGTAGGAGGAAAATAGTGAAAATAACCTTTTTCTTTGTCAGTCCAATAAAAACCAGTCCTGATAATAAATATTCTCTGGTGTTGCAGAGAACTTGTAGTTTTCTTGTCTGTGTGTCAGGCTATCTCAAAGTACAAGATTGTTTACAATTATGTTTTCATCTTTTATGAGGAAAAATAAAATAAAAAATGATGTATTCATAAACATGATTAAATAATTGTGACATTTAATTTGGTTAATGTATTAATTTCTCATTTTATCATTATTTGAAAAATGGACAGACACTATAAAAGATAATAATGATGGGAAATCAATAGAGAGGCAATTAGACCTATCAAAGGAAGATAGGAGCCCTTTTAAAGAAACTATACTGAACAAAAAATATAGTAGGGAGCAAGGAGTAAAGCTACTTGAAGAAATTAAAAGAGTCTAATGCCAAGGAAGTACAAAATTAATTGAATCTTTATCTTGTCATATAAGTCTGCTATTGAAAATGGGCAAATCGTGAACAAACTGAAAGAAAAGATTGACATATTAAAAAGTAATTGTACTAAACACTGCCAATAAGATATCATCAAAACTGAAATCTGTAAAGATTAGGATTGAACCAAACAATGCTAAAATACGTTGGTAAGAAATTATTCTGCATAGATACATTATACATTCTAGTATTTAAAAGTGAAAATTATCTATATATATTTTTTAAAACAAATCTTATCAGATATTCATCATCCTGATCTTCATCGTTTATTTTTAAAGAACCAGAAAACTTTGCAATGCCAGAAAAATGTGCATAAAAAGTGATTAAGTACTGACAGGAATGACAAAGGAGATATATATGTGAAACAATGCATAGGGAGGCCCTTGGGGGTGAGAGCTAACTGTCTAGAGATTCATAATTTCTCTTAATTATGCTTCTACAGTATTTTACACCAGGTCATAGTATTTTGTTAAAAAAAACAATTCCTCCTAAGGCGCTGCAAAATGGAGCAGCAACAGACAGTACTAAATATGTCACCAAACCTATAAAACAATAAAATGCAAAAGAAAAGGTACAATCTCACTTTGCGCTCCAAATGTCCAAATATCCAAAACTTCCAATAGTCCTCACAGTGGAGTCAGATGGTATTTAAGCCAATATTGGTAACATGGGTAAAGAAAGACACAAAAAAACATAGCATAGTGTAATACTGCAAAAACACATTGTATTCCTCCTGGTGCACGGAAAAGATGGTAGTGAGGAAAGCCCCAACAGGTTTCCAGAATCCACCTTCTTTATAGTAGACACCCGAAATGGTGATGGGTAATACACCAACAGACTCTTTCATGTATGCTTACTTGAAACAAGAGGATGTGAAGAATATAAAGATTTCTTTGAGCTTCCAATAAATCTTCACTGCAGTAGGAGAAGGACCGATGTCTCTCATAACATATATATGAAGCCAAACCAGGGACCGTATTAGGAACCACAACTCATTTATTTAGAGTAATAAAATTTCAAAAGAAATGAGTGATAAACAACCGTACCATACAGATTAAATAATAGGTATCCACTGGAAAATATAACCCGGACATTAATATGCAGTGGGTTCATACTGTATATATGGATTTGGCTGATCAACCCCATCAAACACACTGTCAATGCTCTGCGGCGTCTTTGTCAAGATTACAACAGTGTGAATAACACAGATGTGAAGTATCTGTTCCTGGTCAGCTGAATGGGAAACAAACCTAGTATTTTGTTATTCACTTTTAATTTGTTATAGAAAATACTGTTAGGTATGATAAGTTAAGGACATATAAACAATGTAATGCACATGAATATGGATCTTTAAAGTTAAACACTCTGGGGTGTATTTACTAAAGGTCGATTTTCATCAATTTTTCCCCCCCCTCAGATTCTAAATCGATGTTATGTTTCATGGGCTAAAACACACATTCACTATCATTTAAAAATCAATACTCAAAAAAGGAATTGTCTGCAAGTAAATGTGTTTTTTAGCCCCTGAAACACAATTTCAATTTAGATTGATTTTTTTTATCAATTAAAAAAAAACATGAAAATCACACCTTTAGTAAATATACCCCTCCAAGTCCCCATGAAATTACCTGAGGTGACCTTTATAAACAATGAAACAAAAACTCCTTTTGCACAGTTTATAAAAAATTTTTGTCAGACATGCGGGCGACACCCTACACAGAGCTAGTCCGTCCTGCATGTCTGCCCCCCCCCCCGCACTGGTGCAAAAGAATCGCACAGCGGTGATGCTTTTGCACCCGGCAAGTAACTCCTTGCCTGCGCAACTCCTATTCTCTGGCATGGAGCTACCCACTGGCTGCGTGTGACATCATTTAGCCACCGCAGCCTGTTCCCCCATCGGTCCGGACATGCCTTCGTTCTCCAGACCATGCCCCGCCAACGGCGTACTAATGCTGTTGGCATGCCCCCTTTCATCCTGCTGCGACCGCCTCAATCAGGCAGAGGCGAACGCAGCTGTGAGATGTTTTTAGCATCTCACTGTGCTCATGGGGTTAGGGCTCCACGGGCGCACACCGCAAAGGGCTTCAGACTGTGATTGCTGCCGCTGCAGTGATCCAGTCTGAATTAGGCCTTGAGTCTTCTGTGCATAACACAATTTTTCCAGAGATGCAGCCACAAGGTAGTGGGTACAGGATGTGCAATGTGGGACCCCCTTGACTCAGGGACCCATGTGCACTTTTCAGAAGCCACAGTCACTAATTTGACAATTCTTTTCACACTTTGGGTGTGTGAAGGAAACGCAGAAAGAGGATTTACTCCATCCATGCACATTTGGGTGAGTACATCTGAGGGTATATTACGGAGAACTGGAGGCTCTGTGACATTGACCTTTTCCCACTTTATGAGCTGGTAGTATTTTGATGCTTTTAAATTGATTTCAGGTACTTGAAATACCTGCACACTTTCAGATGGAGCTGCATTTGCCTGCAAGATGCGGCTCAAACCAAGCAACCTAATATCTCGACTCTCATCTGTGATCATTGACAAGAGGATATTTTCTGGTTGAGCCCAGAAAGCATTACAGGATTTATGACATCTCTTAGTGAGACAGGCTGGTACCTAGAGAGTTTCAGAGACTGCTATAAGTGTCTTGAACCATTCTTACACTTTGGTTTAGGTTTGACAGAAAACCGCACAACAGCAAACACCTTTTGGATGTACGTTACAAGGGCTACAAGGTCTGCAGATGGATTTGGGGTTCCAACATAAGTATGCAGAATTCTCTTGGCTGTGGTCAGAAATTGTGCATGTGGTGGATTACCTGGCAACATGTTGGCTAGGTCTTCAGAGCAGGAACCACTCTTTACTGCATTACACATGTTATAAAATTTAACAACAGGAAACTTGTCGCATTACAAGAGGATTTTCCCAATGGGACCAAAGTACTGATCTGCACATCTCATTCCTCCATTAATGCTGGAGACAGGCTCGACAAAAAATAACACAATATACCTCTATCAGCACTGCCGGAGCACTTTGCGGTGGTGTTCTTTGGGCATGCCAATAGGGCATAAATATGTCATCTTTTAGGCGCCGGTTGGCTGACTAAGATATTTTCTGATTTTGAAAAACTAAACGGCAATCATCTTCTCGAGTGGTCCCACATTTTTTTTGACCCGAGCAATTGATGCAAAAACCCACCCTAATGTGCACTGCACCCATTATAGATACCAGTATCTATACGGAAAGGTACATTTATAGGCTGAAATCTACCATTATGGACAGAAATGTCTGGAGAGCATCATAATACTTCATTGGACTCTGGAGGGAGGAATACGTCTACTTCTGTAGAATTTTTCTTTACCTGCTTTAAACTTAGTTGAAGACCTTAAACAAAATATTTTTTATTTATAAAAGTTATCATTAAATGTAATGGTATTTATTGTAATAACTATTTGTGTATTTTCCACACACATTTACAACACTGCTATTAGTGACAGCTCCAGGCTGTTAGAATGGGAAAACGCTACTGCGCATATTCCAAAATGGTTCCTCTGGGGATGCTTCATTCCCTAACTACGATGGCCACTGAAGTTACTATTGCACTTGTGTGGTGCCATCTTGTTACTGTATACAGTGAGATAGTGGGAGACAGAAATATCCCCCTTAGTAATAAATAATATTCGAGTTATGAAGTGCTGCACTGGGTCACAGCAGCCAGCTCTTGACAACTGGTTTCAACCCAACAAACCAAAATATATAATTTTTTAAACACAGCCTGTAAAATAGCAGTTAGGAGCTGATTGGTTGGTACTTTATCATAGTGCAATGTATCACTCTCCAAGGCTTGATAAATGTAGGCCATTATGTGCTCATTGTACCAAATTTGCAATGTAGTGAAGATATAATGACTAATAAATAGATTTTGTTGAGATTCTATAAATTAAATGTAGATGCACTTATTAACTTTTTAGAATTAATACAATAAATATTAACAAAAAGTACAACAAGCAGTTATACACATTGACTGAACAGGGGTAGTTACATCAGACCTACAACATGACCCCTTCAAAGTGCTCTGCTCCTGGACTTCTCACTTAATTTAGGATTGCTGCCACCTGTGTTTGCATAATTAATTAGGATATTTTTTAACACATGTGACTCCATAAATTAAGTGGGAGCAAAGAGGTCATGGTGGGGGGCAATGCATGGCATCTAAATGCTGTACAGAGGCAGGGACAGCCCAGCAGCACAGGAAGCACTGGGCATACCCCCAGTATGACAAGCAATAGGAGCCACACCTCCATTATGATGTGCTATGGTGTGTGTGCTGCGGGGATAAGGTAACATTTGGTGGGAATATGGCATACCTCCAATGTAATGTACAATGGTTCTGTGATAAGGTCAATTTTGTGTGTGTGCTAAAGTCCAATATCCTCCTATACAAATGTTTGAGGCATGATCTAATGACTGGAGAGTGAGTAAGGGCTTGTATTTTAAAGTGCTGCTTGGATTTGTAAGTGTATGTGAGTTGGTAACAGCACAAGCAGGAGCTAGAAGCCGAGTGAAAAGGAGGTGCAATGAGCTGGAACAACTGCAACTCTAAGTGGAGTATCGGCGCCGCAGGAGAGAGTACTACGGCTGCATAAAAGTGAAGGACCAAGAACCGCACAAAGATAGATAAGTATAAGCCAGCTTAATTATTGTATAAGTGAGATTGTTTGTCTTCTACTATTTCTTTTTTTCTGCTTTTTCTTTGAGAGTAACAGGGAGTTAGACCTTACAAACAATATGGGAGGGGCTGTGATTGGGGACCTCACTCAGTGCATGTCATGCAAGATGTATGCACACCTGGAGCTACCGGCCCAGTGTGATTACATCTGCATGAGGTGTGTGCGAACGGTTGCCCTGGAAGCCCAGGTAACAGATCTAGAGCAAACCGTTACGCGACTGAGGGAGATTCACAATCTCGAGCAAAGTTTAGACTGAACGGTGGAGGAGTTGCGGGAGGGGTCACTGGTAGAACAGGATGATGATCAAGTAGCCAGCTGGGTCACAGTTAGAACGATGAAAAAGAGGGGGAGGCTCGACATCTCCAAACTATCAAACCCGAACAAATTTCCCCAACTGGACGAGGAATCAGAGGATTATAGTGAAGACAATGACGGTGCCGGAGGAGACTGCTCCCTATCGCATCCAGAGGAGCGGTCCCTCTGGCACGGTTGGGATAAAAGATAGTGAGGTACCTAGTCAGATGGTTGTGGTAGGGGATTCTATCATCAGGAAGGCAGATAGGGCAATCTGCTACCGGGACCGTGATCGCCGTACAGTCTGTTGTCTACCGGGTGCTCGGGTACGGCACATCGCGGACCGGGTAGATAGATTGTTGGGAGGGACTGGGAAAGACCCGGCGGTCTTGGTGCACGTTGGCACCGGGTCTGGGACTCAGGGTCGACAACAAAAAGGTCGACACACCTTAGGTCGATGTCAATTGGTCGACACACCTTAGGTCGACATGGACAAAATGTCAACATGGACAAAAGGTCGACAGGAACAAGGTCGACATGGAAAAAGGTTGACATGAGTTTTTTATGTTTTTTTGTGTGTCGTTTTCTTCGTAGAGTGACCGGGAACCCCAATTAGTGCACCGCGTCCCCTCGCATGCTTCGGGCATGGTGCCTTCGCTCAGCACAGATTACCGTTCCAATCGTAGTCCACGTGGATCGTTAAGTATGAAAAGGTTCAAAAAAAAGAAAAAAATCCTGAAAAACTCATGTCGACCTTTTTCCATGCCGACCTTGTTCCTGTCGGCCTTTTGTCCATGTTGACATTTTGTCCATGTCGACCTAAGGTGTGTCGACCAATTGACGTCGACCTAAGGTGTGTCAACCTTTTTGTTGTCGACCTGGAGTCCGGATACCGTTGGCACCAATGACAAAGTTAGCGGAAGGTGAGATGTCGTTAAGAAAAACTATAGGGACTTAGGAAAGAAACTTAAGGCAAGGACATCTAAGGTAATATTCTTGGAATTATTACCCGTGCCACGCCCTAGTCCAGGGAGGCAGAGGGAGATTAGGGAGGTAAATGTGTGGCTTAAGGATTGGTGCAGGAAAGAGGGGTTTGTGTTCCTGGAACACTGGGCGGACTTCTCAGTCAGGCGCCATCTCTTTTGTCATGATGGATTGCACCTGACTGAGGAGGGGGCAGCGGTGCTGGGGGGAAGGATGAATAGAAGGTTGGAGGAGATTTTAAACTAGGAGCCTGGGGGGAGGGTTTAGCTAGAAATTACGGGTCATGCAGTGAGAATAGTGGGGATGGCAGTAGTAAACTAAATGGGGGAGAAGTTGGGGGGAGGGTAAGAGCAGGCGGTAAGGTTACTAACATGGGTACTAAAAGAGATTTTACCAAAGCATTAACCAATGACGATTACAGGTCATCATTGCTACATAAGGTGAAAGATGTCCCTAACGCAAGGGAAAATACTTATCTTAGTTGTATATATGTAAACGCTAGAAGCATTACTGGTAAAAAGGGCGAACTAGAAATACTTGCAGCAAGCAAACAGTATGATATTATAGGCATTACTGAAACTTGGTGAGACGAATCTCATGATTGGACAGTCAATCTAGAGGGCTATACGCTGTTTAGGAGAGACAGACTAAATAAAAAGGGTGGAGGGGTGTGTCTTTACGTAAAGCCGTTTTTAAAACCTGATATACGGGAAGATATTCAGGAGGGGACTGTAGACACTGTCGAGACATTATGGGTCGAAATTGCATACGGGGAAAAAGGAATAAAAAAGTTAGTATTGGGTGTATGCTATAGGCTGCCTGGTATCAACGTATCTGATGAGGAATTGTTACTAAAGCAATTTGAAAGAGAAGCAGGAGTAGAAGACATAGTAGTGATGGGAGATTTTAACTATCCAGAGATAAACTGGAAAAACGATTCATGTGATACTGCTAGGGGCAATATGTTTTTAAACACACTTAATGATAACTACTAAGTTCAACTAATTAAGGAACCAACTAGGTACAATGCAATCTTAGACCTGGTATTAACAAACAATGGGGATTTGGTATCAGGTATTATAGTAGGGGAACCCATAGGAAACAGCGACCACAATATGGTCACATTCAATATCAGTTTTCATAAACAGCCCTATACTGGCTCAACTAGGACTCTAAACTTTAGCAAAAACTTTAGGAAAAAATACTACGGAGAAATGGGAGGTACTAAAATTCCTGCTAGCTAAAAATACACTCAAATTTATTCCTACGAGCAGCAAAAAAAGGAATAAAAATCATAAACCGATGTGGCTTAACAAAAAGATAAAGGAACTTATGGGCAAGAAAAGGCGAGCATTTAAAAAATACAAATCTGACGGGGAAGCAGAGTCATTTCAGCACTATAAGGAACGTAACAAAATACGCAAAAAGGAAATAAGAGCGGCTAAAGTAGAAACTGAAAAACTAGTAGCAAAGGAAAGCAAAGCGAATCCCAAAAAATTATTTAAATACATTAATAGCAAGAGGTTAAAGAAGGAGAGTATAGGTCCTTTAAAAGACAAGTTCGGAGTCTTAAGCAAAAATGATAATGACATAGCGGACACACTAAATGAGTTTTTTTCAACAGTATTTACTAGAGAGGACCCAATTCAGGGACTAACACATAATCTCAATAATGTGAATATCCCACTGATAGGTACTTATTTAAGCGAGGAAGTAGTCTGTGACCAATTAAAACATTTAAAGATTAATAAGTCACCAGGTCCCGATGGTATTCACCCAAGGGTTCTAATGGAGCTTCACTCTGAACTTGCAAAACTGCTATTTTTGATCTTTAAGGATTCAGTAATATCAGGTATGGTTCCCAAAGACTGGGGTATAGCGGAAGTAGTGCCTATATTCAAAAAGGGAAGTAAAGCTGAACCAGGTAATTATAGACCAGTTAGTCTTACATCTATAGTAGGGAAAGTATTGGAAGGTATTCTAAGAGATAGTATTCAGAAGTTCCTTGAAGTCAATAATGTCATTAAAAGGAATCAACATGGGTTTATGAAGGACAGATCCTGTCAAACCAACTTACTTGGCTTTTATGAAACAGTAAGCGCAAACCTAAATCAGGGTAAAGAGGTGGATGTAATCTTTTTAGATTTTGCCAAAGCGTTCGACACTGTACCACACATGAGACTTATCTACAAGCTACAAGAATCAGGGCTAGGAAGCACAATATGCACTTGGGTCAAAAACTGGTTAGATAATAGGGAGCAGCGCGTTGTGGTTAATGGATCTTTTTCAACTTGGACTGAAGTGCTAAGTGGTGTGCCGCAAGGCTCAGTATTAGGACCGCTATTGTTCAATATTTTCATTAACGACCTAACAGAAGGTCTAGAGAGCATGGTGTCAATTTTTGCAGATGATACCAAATTGTGTAAATTTGTAAATGCGGAGGGGGATGCTGAGTCGCTTCAGAACGACTTAGTTAAATTAGAAGCTTGGGCAGCGAAATGGAGACTGTGCTTCAATACAGACAAGTGTAAGGTAATGCACTGTGGTAACAAGAACAGTTAGTCTTACATCTATAGTGGGGAAAGTATTGGAAGGTATTCTAAGAGATAGTATTCAGAAGTTCCTTGAAGTCAATAAGGTCATTAAAAGGAATCAACATAGGTTTATGAAGGACAGATCCTGTCAAACCAACTTACTTGGCTTTTATGAAACAGTAAGCGCAAACCTAGATCAGGGTAAAGAGGTGGATGTAATCTTTTTAGATTTTGCCAAAGCATTCGACACTGTACCACACATGAGACTTATCTACAAGCTACAAGAATCAGGGCTAGGAAGCACAATATGCACTTGGGTCAAAAACTGGTTAGATAATAGGGAGCAGCGCGTTGTGGTTAATGGATCTTTTTCAACTTGGACTGAAGTGCTAAGTGGTGTGCCGCAAGGCTCAGTATTAGGACCGCTATTGTTCAATATTTTCATTAACGACCTAACAGAAGGTCTAGAGAGCATGGTGTCAATTTTTGCAGATGATACCAAATTGTGTAAAGTTATAAATGCGGAGGGGGATGCTGAGTCGCTTCAGAACGACTTAGTTAAATTAGAAGCTTGGGCAGCGAAATGGAGACTGTGCTTCAATACAGACAAGTGTAAGGTAATGCACAGTGGTAACAAGAACAAAAATAACAACTACCTACTAAATGGGGTAAAATTAGGGGATTCTGTACTGGAAAAGGACTTAGGTGTCCTCATACATAGCAAACTAAGCAGTAGTACCCAAAGTAGGACTGCAGCAAAGAAGGCTAATAAGTGTCACGAACCGGTCTCTTACCTCTGCGGGTTCTGGGGTTCATCCGTTGCCAGTGCGGTTGCTCGCGGTGCTGTGCGCCCGTGTGGGGACACGGCGTGATCAATGGCACAGGTAATGCAGAGTCTTGGAACTGTGAGTGCAGGGACCAAATGGCCTAAGGCACTGCGGTGTGTCTGCTGTATAGGAGGTGGCCATGTTGGAGACCAAATAGCTAATACAGAGCACTTGTGAAAACACCTGTGGGCAGGTGTAAGCCAATCCCGTGCTTGTGCTGCCTTTAAGTAGGCTGGGATTATGTTACTCTGGGCCAGTGCTTTGTTGTATCAAAGCTGTGCTCTAGCTCTGAGCTCTCTCCGTGCATTCCTGTGTGATTCCCGTGGTCCAGATATCGCCTCCGTTCCCAGAGGTCCGTCTGCAGCCTTCACTGCTGAAAGATCCACCGGCTCTCTGCTGTGCTGTCAGTTAATTGCACTCCTATTGGAAATAGTTGGATTCCCAGTGTCCTGCATGAGGTTACCTTGTCAGTCTGCCTATCATTCAAAGTCTGGAGGATTCTGTTTCTCTCAGCTGTTCGTTTGTTCAACTCTGCATTTAACCCATTCATCACCTTGTCTTCTACTACAGTTTCACAGTGATCTCCGGAACCCGCAAGTAACCCAATTCAGTACTTTTATTTGCTATGTTGTCATTACAAGGATAATTCATCACAGTCTCTCAGTTAACTCTCAAAGCTCCATTGCCAATTCTTACAGTTAATTCTCCATGTCTGCATTAACCAGTTAAACACAATCTGCAGTTCAGCATCAAAGCTTGTTTATATTTGCTATGTTGTCATTACAAGGATAATTCATCACAGTCTCTCAGTTAACTCTCAAAGCTCCATTGCCAATTCTTACAGTTAATTCTCCATGTCTGCATTAACCAGTTAAACACAATCTGCAGTTCAGCATCAAAGCTTGTTTATATTTGCTATGTTGTCATAACAAGGATAATTCTTCAGTCTCTCAGTTAACTCTCAAAACTCCATTGCAAATCCTTACAGTTATCTCTTCATGTCTGCATTATCCAGTTAATAACATTCTGCAGTTCAGCATCAAAGCTTGTTTATATTTGCTATGTTGTCATAACAAGGATAATTCTTCACAGTCTCTCAGTTAACTCTCAAAACTCCATTGCAAATCCTTACAGTTATCTCTTCATGTCTGCATTATCCAGTTAATCATATTCTGCAGTTCAGCATCAAAGCTCGTTTATATTTGGACAATCCAACATTTATTCATCAGCTTGTTTTGCATATGTTTCCATGAACATTTCTTTTATGTATTTTTGAGTTTTCTCTTGCATATTATTCCTGCAATACTTCAGTATAATATGATGATTAACAACTTGTCAGTTAACTCTTTACTGAATTGTTATTTTGAATAAATATATGAATCGGAACTTTCTTCGTCCTCCCTGCTTTCTTCATAGCCCAGCACCTACACCTGTGGTTGGTCCCGGGTTAACGGATTCACAAAAACACCCGGGCCTGACAGTAAGCACTGGCCACATGGATCCGTCAAGTGACCAATTCGCAGGAGGCGGTGCTACATCAGATATCCTTTCCCGTCTGGAAAACCAGGAGTCTATACAGACACAAATAGTGCAGTTTATGCAAACTATGGCAGACCGTTTAGAGATTCTTCATACAGCTATTAAAACGTCTCTAGTCCAGATTCCAACTCCAATTGTCCCAGTTACCACTACAGCTTCTCCTGAGACGCTACCTACGTCCTGTTTGCAGTTACCCTCTCCAAGTAAGTTTGACGGAACCCCAAAACTTTGCAGAGGATTCCTGAATCAATGCGAGATCCAGTTTGAACTGATGTCTGCCAGTTTCCCATCAGCTCGTTCTAAGGTTGCATATATTATTGCCCTCCTCTCCGGTCAGGCTCTGGAGTGGGCATCACCATTATGGGAGAGAGGTGATCCTATCCTCTCTAATTACAAAGAGTTCGTATCTTCCTTCCGGAGAATCTTTGACGAACCAGGCAGGACCACCTCAGCATCCTTGGAGATTCTCCGTCTACGTCAAGGTTTACGTCCTGTCAGTCAATATATTATTCAGTTTTGCACGTTGTCTTCAGAGTTAAACTGGAATGAGGAGGCTCTGATCGCCGCGTTTTGGAATGGACTTTCAGAAAGAATCAAGGATGATTTAACTATCCGGGATGTGCCAATTAAACTGGATGAATTGATTTCTCTCTGTAACAAACTTGATCTACGTTACAGGGAGCGATGTTTAGAGAAATCCAGGGCAGAGCGATCCAGTCCACGTGATCATCCTAGACCTCGACAAGATTCTTCATCACAGTCTCCAGTAATGACTGAAGAACCTATGCAGATTGGGCACTCTCGCCTCACAGAGGAGGAACGACTTCGTCGTCGACAGGGTAACCTCTGCATGTACTGTGGGTCCTCCGAACATTTAGTTAAATTCTGCAAACTCCGACCGGGAAACTCTCGCCTCCTAGCTTATTCAAGAGAGGTTAAGCTAGGAGTTACTTTAGAATCACGTTCTGGGAAAGAGCCAACCTTGTCTATTCAATTAGAAGTTCCAAGTTCTACAGTGAAAGTTTCAGCCCTCCTAGATTCCGGGGCAGCCAAGAACTTCATCTCCTCAGCCTTTGTCATACGGTCTAAAGTTCAAACCATGCCCCTGGAAGCAGCAGTTGCTGTTACAGCAGTGGATGGAAGTCGAATTCCAGATGGTATAATTACTCATCGAACCGTATGTCTCAAGATGAAAGTTGGTGAGCTCCATTCCGAATACCTCTCCTTCTACGTGATTCCCAAAGCCTCTCAAGATGTGATACTTGGTTTACCTTGGCTGCAGAAACATAATCCTCAACTTAATTGGCAAACCATGGAAGTCCTTTCATGGGGTAAATCTTGTACCAAGGACTGTGTAGCTACAATTGTACCTCTTCGGTCAATTAGCCTTTCCGATCTACCTCCGGTGTATCAATCCCTTGCGGATGTTTCCAGTAAGCAAGCCTTTTTGCCAGCCCTAGAGGTTCCAGCAGCAGATCAAGAGCTTCAACGTCTATCTAGCATCTGGAGTTGTGTACGTAAGTCCTTGGTCAAAACTTCCGCTCGTTATAAATCTTTTGCAGATAGAAAACGTAAAGCTGTACCGAATTACAAAGTGGGAGACCAAGTTTGGATTTCTACGCGCAATCTCAAGTTCAAAGTTCCTTCTAAGAAATTTGCTCCCAGGTTTATTGGTCCATTTCCCATTGTAAAGGTACTCAACCCTGTGTCATACAAAGTCAAGCTGCCACCGTCTTTGAGAATTCCTAACGCCTTTCATACATCTTTACTGAAGCCTTTGATTCTCAATAAGTTCCGTACTACCCAGTCCAAATCTCCTAAAGTTCACTCTTTGCAGAATGAGGAATTTGAAGTTAAGGAGATTGTGGACTCACGTTCCCGATATGGACGTTTACAGTTTCTGGTCGACTGGAAGGGTTACGGTCCGGAGGAGAGATCCTGGGTTTTCTCTGAAGATGTTCATGCTCCAAGACTGGTACAGAAATACTTCTCCAAAAATCCTGACAAGGTTCAAAGGTGTTCGGAGACCACCCGTAGAAGAGGGGGTACTGTCACGAACCGGTCTCTTACCTCTGCGGGTTCTGGGGTTCATCCGTTGCCAGTGCGGTTGCTCGCAGTGCTGTGCGCCCGTGTGGGGACACGGCGTGATCAATGGCACAGGTAATGCAGAGTCTGGGAACTGTGAGTGCGGGGACCAAATGGCCTAAGGCACTGCGGTGTGTCTGCTGTATAGGAGGTGGCCATGTTGGAGACCAAATAGCTAATACAGAGCACTTGTGAAAACACCTGTGGGCAGGTGTAAGCCAATCCCGTGCTTGTGCTGCCTTTAAGTAGGCTGGGATTATGTTACTCTGGGCCAGTGCTTTGTTGTATCAAAGCTGTGCTCTAGCTCTGAGCTCTCTCCGTGCATTCCTGTGTGATTCCCGTGGTCCAGATATCGCCTCCGTTCCCAGAGGTCCGTCTGCAGCCTTCACTGCTGAAAGATCCACCGGCTCTCCGCTGTGCTGTCAGTTAATTGCACTCCTATTGGAAATAGTTGGATTCCCAGTGTCCTGCATGAGGTTACCTTGTCAGTCTGCCTATCATTCAAAGTCTGGAGGATTCTGTTTCTCTCAGCTGTTCGTTTGTTCAACTCTGCATTTAACCCATTCATCACCTTGTCTTCTACTACAGTTTCACAGTGATCTCCGGAACCCGCAAGTAACCCAATTCAGTACTTTTATTTGCTATGTTGTCATTACAAGGATAATTCATCACAGTCTCTCAGTTAACTCTCAAAGCTCCATTGCCAATTCTTACAGTTAATTCTCCATGTCTGCATTAACCAGTTAAACACAATCTGCAGTTCAGCATCAAAGCTTGTTTATATTTGCTATGTTGTCATTACAAGGATAATTCATCACAGTCTCTCAGTTAACTCTCAAAGCTCCATTGCCAATTCTTACAGTTAATTCTCCATGTCTGCATTAACCAGTTAAACACAATCTGCAGTTCAGCATCAAAGCTTGTTTATATTTGCTATGTTGTCATAACAAGGATAATTCTTCAGTCTCTCAGTTAACTCTCAAAACTCCATTGCAAATCCTTACAGTTATCTCTTCATGTCTGCATTATCCAGTTAATAACATTCTGCAGTTCAGCATCAAAGCTTGTTTATATTTGCTATGTTGTCATAACAAGGATAATTCTTCACAGTCTCTCAGTTAACTCTCAAAACTCCATTGCAAATCCTTACAGTTATCTCTTCATGTCTGCATTATCCAGTTAATCATATTCTGCAGTTCAGCATCAAAGCTCGTTTATATTTGGACAATCCAACATTTATTCATCAGCTTGTTTTGCATATGTTTCCATGAACATTTCTTTTATGTATTTTTGAGTTTTCTCTTGCATATTATTCCTGCAATACTTCAGTATAATATGATGATTAACAACTTGTCAGTTAACTCTTTACTGAATTGTTATTTTGAATAAATATATGAACCGGAACTTTCTTCGTCCTCCCTGCTTTCTTCATAGCCCAGCACCTACACCTGTGGTTGGTCCCGGGTTAACGGATTCACAAAAACACCCGGGCCTGACAATAAGATATTAGCATGCATAAAATGGGGAATTGATGCTAGGGACGAGAGTATTATACTCCCGTTATATCAATCACTTGAGAGGCCACACCTTGAATACTGTGTACAATTCTGGGCACCTTACTACAAAAAGGATATCCTGGAGCTAGAAAAGGTTCAAAGGTGGGTGACCAAACTAATTAAGGGTATGGAGATGCTGGAATACGAGGAAAGGCTTGCAAGACTAGGCATGTTTACACTGGAAAAGAGGAGATTAAGAGGGGACATGATCAACATTTACAAATATATAAGGGGACAATATACAGATCTTGCGCAGGACCTGTTTTTTGTTAGATCTACACAGAGAACTCATGGACACTCGCTCAGGTTAGAGGAGAGGAGATTCCGCACAATACGGCGTAAAGGCTTTTTTACGGTAAGGACAATACGTGTTTGGAATTCCCTGCCTGAGGGAGATGTAATGGCCGACTCAGTCAATACCTTTAAGAATGGGTTAGATAAATTCCTTATGGATAAGGATATCCAGGGTTACGGGGCATAGTCACGCACTATGGTTATTATAAAAAAGAGGGGTAAAACGTAACGGCAGTCATCAACTTCAGTCAAAATTTTATACAAAATAATCATGCATAGGAGACCACAAATAGGTTGAACTCGATGGACAATTGTCTTTTTTCAACCTTAGATACTATGTTACTATGTTACTATGTACAGGTGTACCAGTATCTCATAGGTCCCCAATGTGATGAACAGTCATCTACTAGTAGATTGCTGTGTGTCCTCAGTAGTTGATCAAGAGCAGATGGTGGGTACACTATTTCGTTTTCTTGCCAATCACATACAGGGCCATCAACTGGTCATCACAACTTTGTAAATGCTCTTTTGAACACCTAGAAGTAATGATCAAAGGTGATTGAGATAAAATCAATTTAAATCAGTGAATATTGATGTTGGGCTTCGGGGTCTAAAGCATAAATTTACTAACAGATGAGTTTGTAATTTTTTTTTAAATCAATGTAAAAAAAAGTCTGTTATTAACATTCTGCGTTTCATTCACACCAAAGCAAGAACCACAAAGTATTCTTAGTAAATATTGCAAAAACAAACAAAAACATTTTCTTAGATTACTTTCTTGCAGTTACAATATTAAAAAACTCTTCTGGCCATTATGTCAGGATTACCTCTGTCTTGTCAGGAGAAATAAGCTAACTAATGCTGTTTTCATGAAAATCAGTTTTCAAAAAAACAAAACAAAACCCAAAACAACAGGTCTAATTTGTTATGAATAATTACAAATGTTGATTTTGGAATGTGACCAGCCCAAAAAGTTCTAAAAAAAAAAGTATCAGCAACGGAGTTAACTTGCTAACTTTTTTAAGACCTGAGTGAGGGTCAAATAAGCTATATTATAGAGGTTTCGTTATTTGTTTTGGTTTTATGTAAGTCTAAGCTTTTGCCTTAGAAAGGGGAAATCTTGTAAAACATACATCCAATTAATTCAGCATGTCCTCATCTCGTGAAAATGATACCAACATCTTCTCATTCTTTGTTTTTTCCTTTATTTAGTTTTACCGTATTTGTAGGAATAGGCGCCTGGATTTTTAATTCATTTGGAACATTTAAAATGAATAGCTTATTGATTCTCATTCTGTTTTGTAAGTCAGCTAAACCTCGGTATTTTCAAGCACAGTCATCTAAATGGCCTATAAAATTTACACCGGCAAGTTTATTAGGTACAAGTGCCTTTCACGGGTAATTGACTGCTCAGTTAGAGACATCATCACGTTGGCAGACAACAGTTTATAAAAAGATTGCCCTCATAAGTGGAATGAAATGCTAACCACTTGGTTTGACAGTATTCCTGCAACAACTTTGAAGGGAAGAGTATGACTTATGTTTTGTTTTGGTGAAATATGGGTAAAATAAGGAAAGCAGGAAAGCAAGCATACATTTGGCACCAGGCACATCAGTCAGTAAGTGCCCGGAAAGCAACACTGCTGGGATAACGATGTATGGCAATATCAAGGGGGGCATCTAAAATCAGCCAACAGAAAGGGGGTAGTGGAGGCTAAAACAATGTGTGGAGAAAAATAAATGGTCTTCAGTCAGTTAGTTAGGTGACTAACATCTGAGCACAAGATCTGTACCAATAGAGCCAGATCAGTATGCATAACTTATCATATCTTGGCACAGACACACAAATAGGTTGAACTCGATGGACAATTGTCTTTTTTCAACCTTAGATACTATGTTACTATGTACAGGTGTACCAGTATCTCATAGGTCCCCAATGTGATGAACAGTCATCTACTAGTAGATTGCTATGTGTCCTCAGTGGTTGATCAAGAGCAGATGGTGGGTACACTATTTCATTTTCTTGCCAATCACATACAGGGCCATCAACTGGTCATCACAACTTTGTAAATGCTCTTTTGAACACCTAGAAGTAATGATCAAAGGTGATTGAGATAAAATCAATTTAAATCAGTGAATATTGATGTTGGGCTTCGGGGTCTAAAGCATAAATTTACTAACAGATGAGTTTGTAATTTTTTTTTAAATTAATGTAAAAAAAAGTCTGTTATTAACATTCTGCATTTCATTCACACCAAAGCAAGAACCACAAAGTATTCTTAGTAAAGATTGCAAAAACAAACAAAAACATTTTCAAAGATTACTTTCTTGCAGTTACAATATTAAAAAACTCTTTTGCCCATTATGTCAGGGTTATCTCTGTCTTGTCAGGAGAAATATGCATACGTTATGCATAACTTATCATATCATATAAGCAGGGCCGTTTCTTGGGGCAGGCGAGCAGTGCAACCGCTGGCTCCCTGCTTCCCCCTCCTATTTCTCCCCAAGTAACCTGCTCGGGGGGCGGAGTTTCACGGAATGACGCAGTTGCATCGTTGCGTCACGATGCAACCCCGTCACTCCGCGAAACTCCCCCCCCCCCTGAGAGGAGTACAGAGGGGGATCCAAGTTAGGGAGAGGGAAAGGCCGGTGCGAGGAGCGACTGGTGAGGCGGGCCGAAGAGCGGTAATCGCCTCTGTAAGTATTCTCTCTCTCTCAATGTGTAAAATGGGGACACCTGCCGTAATGTGTGAAATGGGGACTTTTGCCTGCCGTAGTGTGGGGATTTAATGTATCAAGGGCATTGCGGTGTGTGGCATAATATGGTGCAGGGAGCATTACTGTGTGGGGCTTAATATGGTAGAATTTTTTCTTCCTGTGGTGGTCGTGATCTGTTGGAGCAGGGTCAAAAACTGGATTGTGAGGTAGTCTTTTCAGACTAGGCCATGCCCATTTAAATGAGACCACACCAATTTAGATGAGGCCACGCCCTTTTTTTATCTAGGTGTGTGTGTGTGGGGGGGGGGCACATTTTTTTATGTCATGGGGGGCGCATTTTTAAATCTCGCACTGGGAGCCAAATTGGCTAGAAACAGCCCTGCATATAAGTATGCATAACTTATCATATCTTGGCACAGACAATCAGTAAATTGAATTCCAACTTAAAAAAACTAAATTACACAATTGCTATAGAGAAGAAAATGTGCCATTTTTACTGACATCCCCTGACAGAATCAGATTCTCCAGTTCACAAGGCCAGTGTTGTCCTGCAGTTAATGCAGAAACATGATAGCAGTTCATCTTTATGAAATGAACTTCCCAATTCAGATCATATGCCAGTCAAGCATCTGTGAGATCAGATGGAACAATGTATTTATTGCCAGTAAATGTTTAACATTTATGGGACTGATTTCAGTAGACATGAACCAGTATCTCTATTCTGCACCTTTCAAACATTATTGAATCCATATCATGCTGAATTCAGGATGCTCAGAAAGTAAATGGAGGTGTACCATACTATTAGGCAGATGTAAATTATAAATGTATGCAAATTCTGATGTCATTTTTGCAAAAATATTTAAGAGGTACTATTCATCAGAATCAGAATCAGCTCTATTGGACAGGTATACTTGCATATACTAGGAATTTGTCTTCGGTTTGCTATACAACAGCCAAGTAGGTAACAGATAAGCAGGCGGGTGGGCAAGTAAAGTCATACAGATAGGTATACCATAGGGACACAAGTTAGCTACATGTACGTCTAGTCAGTCAATGTTCAGGAGTTCTGCAGCACAGAGCAAAAAATACATAAAGGCATCTACTATTTACTTTTTTTTTTTTTTTGGGGGGGGGGGGTAGAATAATAATTGTAAAGAATGTTTGGACTCACTGGTGTAACTACAGCCTCCGCAGCCATCATGGAGGCTTAGGGACGCCAGGCTTGGGGAGTGCTGCTGCTATTTAAGAAGATTCCCATGCAGACTAGCCATCTGTATGTAAATCTGTTAAAAATGTCCCTGCTAAAATGGCTATTAACTCGGAGGAGACAAATGCTTAAGGTCATATTTGACCTCTAGCGTCTGAAAGGGAGCACAGTGCTACAGCGCTACATGGAAATTCCAAGAGCACTTAGTGCCAATGAACATTACACCCCTGGCAATGACCATGATACCCAGAGCATTAAAACCCTGGCAATGAGCATTAAACCCCTGACAACCAGCATGACACTCAGAACATGACATCCCTGGCAACGAGAATGACAACCACAGCATAAAATCCCTGGCAATGTGCATGAAACCTCTGGCAAAGTGTATTACAACCCTGTCAATGAGCATGACACCCCTGGCACTAAGTATTACACCCCTGGCAACGATCATGACACCCAGCTCATGAAACCCCTGGCAATGAGCATTACATCCCTAATAATGAGCATGACACTAGAGCATGAAACCCCTGGCAATGAGATTAGAACCCAGAGCATTAAACCCCTGGCAAAGAGATTGGAACCCAGAGCATGAAATGAGCATAGAACCCAGACCATGAAACCCCTGGCAATGAATATGGAACCAAGAGTATGAAACTCCTGGCAACGAGTAGATAATTTAAAAGTAAGTAGAAGCCTTACTGTGGGGCATAATGTGTAATGGGCATTGTGGTGTGTGGCATTATGTATCACAGGCATTGTGGTGTGTGGCATAATGTGTCATGGGCAATGCGGGGTGAGATATGTGTCAGGGGCAATGTGGTATGTGGCATAATGTATCATGGGCATTATGGTGTGTGGCATAATGTATCATGGGCATTTTGGTGTGTGGCATAATGTGTCACAGGCATTAAGCTGTGTGGCATAATGTATCACGGGCATTGTGGTGTGTGGTATAATGTGTCAGGGGCATTGTGGTGTGTGCTATAATGTATCACAGGGATTATGATGTTTAGCATAATGTCTCACAGGCATTACAGTGTGTGTAATAATGTGTCAGGGGCATTGTGGTGTGTGGCATAATGTGCAATGGGCATTACGGTGTGGCATAATGTGTAAGGGGCATTATAGTGTGGGGCATATTGTGAAAAGGGCATTGGGGTGTTCGGCATAATGTGTAAGGGGCATTACTTTGAGGAGGAAAAATTACAAGTAATGTAAGGTGGCCAATGTCTGGGCATGCAGGTTGCAAAACTAGGTTATAAGATAGTCTTTTCCTGCAATGCCTCACCCCTTGCTGTGAGGCCACGCCACATACAGTGAGGTCACACACCTTTTTTGGAACAAATTCTTTACTTTTCATATGGCTATTGGGGGGAGAGGGTCACCAGAATACCTTTTGGCATGGTGGGGCAAAATTTATAGTTACGCCACTATTTGGATTTAAATAAAATATATGTCATAAATCTTACTACTTCAAACCCTGCCCCATTGCCGATAAAAAAATAGAACAAATAAAACCTAAAGTATGCAAAAAAGCCTGAAAAGATTGACTTGTAGCTATTTTCTTCTACCTTAAAGTGCAAAATAATAATAACTTAGAGACTGATGTAAAGTTGACCACAAGTCATTTCTGAGAATGGATTTTACGTACAGTATTTTTGCTCTACACATGACTAGAGATGAGCGGGTCCAGTTCTCCAAGAACCGGACCCACCCGATCTTCCCGATCCCGGCCGGGATCAGAGTCCAGCTTGGGTTTTCCTGCCTGACTCGGATCCCAAAATGAGGCAAAATGTCATTCTCCCTCTCTTGGTTTCTCGTGGGTCTTGTATTCTATAAAGGTCCCCGGTAATCGTGTCATCTTTACTCCGGAGCTTATAGTAAGTGAACGTGTCCATGCTATGTCTGTCCAGGGGTGCTGCTGTGTCCAACTTGGGGTGCTGTTGTGTTGTCCATCAAGGGGCTGGGGCTGCTGTGTCCAACCAGGGATGATGCAATGTCCTCCAGGGGTGCTCTGTCCATGTATGTCCATTCATGCAGGGGCTGATGTGTCCACCAGAGGTGCTCTGTCAATCTAGGGGTGCTATACTATTATTTTCCTGGGACACTGCCAGTCAAACTGCAGTGTAGTAATAATCATACACGTATTGTGACACTGCAGGTGGTACCCCAAGTGTAAGTGGTCCAACCCCAGGGGTGCCTTGTTGCAGATGAAGAGGCACTGTATTTTCCATCAAGGGGCTGCTGTGTCTGACAAGGGGCTGCTGTGTCCATCCATGGGTGGTCTGTCAATCTAGGGGGTGCTCTGCCATAGTGTAAAACAAAAAATCTAAATATATAATAAAAAAAAAATATATATATATATTTTGTGCTTTACCGCTGTGTACTATACTTTTATTTTTCTGTGACACTGCAGGTCAGATCGTAGTTTAATAATCCTACTTTGATACTGTAGGTGGTACTCCAATTTTATACAAGTATTGTGATGTTGCAGGTTGTACTGCAGCTTATTATTCAATATTCATACACATATTGTGACACTGTAGGCCAAACCACAGTGAAATATTCATACAAGTGTTGTGCTGCTGCAGGCCATACCCCAATTTCATACAAGTATTGTGCTGCTGTAGGTTGTACCGCAGCTTAATATTCATACACATATTGTGACGCTGTAGACCAGACCACACTGTAAAATTCTTGGTTGATGATTATTTTTGTGATAGTATCCAAATAGGCAAGTCAGGCATGTTTCACTACTGGCAAGTTGGAGTCCCTTGCACAAACAGGCTTTGCTTTACTTAAGTTGCCCACCCTCCAGTGTGTACTAAGAAAGAGTTTTCAGCACAGCCGGGAATCTTGTCAGCAATAGCTGTAGGAGATTACTTCCCTAAAATGTGAAAAAGATTATTTTTATCAAAATAAATGACAAATTCCATGAGTAAGATCTTAACTGGCAATTATGTCAAAAAATGTAATGGTGGATTCCTGCAGGGACAAATTAATAGTGTGTGAAGAAGAGGCTGTACACACTGATGTGAATGAGGAATCGGATGATGATGACAATGATGACATCTTGCCAATGTCCACTTTTGTGGGGCCCAAACAAACCAATCATTTCAGCCACAAGTGGCAGAGATTGAAGAGATTGGTTTGTTAAACTGTGTATGTTCTGTTTAATATATACAACCTAAGGGTGGGTGGGAGGACCAAAGGAGAATTCCATCTTGCACCTCTTTTCTTTGCATTATGCACTGTTTGGAGCATTGCTGACTCTCTTCTTGTGTAGATGACAATCATTTTCATAATTTATTAAACTGCGACTCTGTCTGCCACTGCAGTGCCATTCTGTTTCCTAGATGTGCCATGTTGAAAGTTTAAGTGCCAGATGTCATCCAGCTACCTCGGTGTAACCTTTCAGCCTAAACTGGATGAAAACAATATTGTGAGCTGTGAGGTGGTCAAAATTGACTGGAAATGAGTGAAAAATGAATGTTATTGAGGTTAATAATACTGTAGGAACAAAAATAGGCCACAATTCTGTGATTTTAGCTATTTTTATGATTTACAAAACTTGAAAGATACAGATCCAAAACCAAAACTCATGATGGGGGTTGGTGCACAGCTCTACACATGTACCTAGCAGAAGTAAATATGGGCACCATTGAGACATATGCAACCCAGTCTTTTCATCACTTGTGGCTAAGGGGCATAACTTTGTGTTAATGGAGAGTTCAGCCATTAGTAAGGTTTAGCAAGACTTCATCAATGCCATGTCAGAAATGCGGACTATACAGACTTGTGCAGACAAGTAGATTCACCTGTTTTAATATGGATCACTTGCACCAGGGATAGGGCTGGTGCAAGTGTGCACAGGGCAGTAGAGAGCCTGACTGGGCCCAGGTACTTTTCAGGGGGTGTGACCTAATCACAGAAGGTGTGGTCATGCACTGAGAGAAATAAAATACTGGAAAAAATGGTATTTTAAGTGCCTCCATGTACTGGGCTGAGGAGAAGAGCTACAGCTGTTGCTGCCAAAGAAGGGGAGGGGTCCCAGGGCCCCACTGGGCCCCTCCATCAGACCTCTGCCCAGATATTTTGTACCCCCCCCCTCTGTTGGCACCAATGAGTGTGCACAGATATTGGTGATGGCTCTGAAACAAGCATAAATAAAGGCCGTACATTTGCATATGTGTATACAAATCAGCATAGGAGAAAATATCAAAATTCTGCTCCATGCACATTGGGGGTTATTCAGATCTGATCGCAGCAGCAAATTTGTTAGCTAATGGGCAAAACAATGTGCACTGCGGGGGAAGACGGGGCAGATATAATACGTGCAGAGAGAGTTAGATTTGGGTGGGTTATATTGTTTCTGTGCAGGGTAAATACTGGCTGCTTTATTTTTACACTGCAATTTAGATTTCGGTTTGAACACACCCCACCTAAATCTAACTCTCTCTGCACATGTTATATCTGCCCCCCCCCCCACACACACACACACACACAGTGCACATTGTTTTGCACATTAGCTAACAAATTTGCTGCTGCAATCAGATCTGAATAAGGCCCATAGTATTGTTGTAATTACAGCTGATTTGCATTCAACACTACATAGTCCTATTAACAAAATGGCAAAACTGTGCCAGTTTCAATAAAGGGAAAGTCCAAATAAATTCACAGTTGTGTCTCTGGTTGTTCCAGTCACCTTTAAATAAAGGGTGCTTGCATACTGTGTGCAGTACACTGATCATGCATAACATTAAAACCTTCTAATAGTGTGTACAGTAGGTCCCCCTCCTACCACTAAAACAGCTGTGAATCACTGAGGCATAGACTCCCCAAGACCTGAGAAGGTGTCCTGTTTTATCTGTCACCAAGATAATAGCAGCAGATCTTTTAAGTAGATGGGGTGGGGATGAACCAAAAGGGGCAGGCAGCAGCTGCAGCACTGACCGATGCTAAGTGTAATGGTAGCGGTGCGCCCGGCAGAGAAGGAGCCAGACACATCACTACTATTCTATAGTACATTGCAGCCTCTGGTGCACAGCAGCTGGCGGCAGTGGAACACACCGACGAAGGTGATGCCAATGCATTGTTACTGCCCTTGGAGTTAGTTTCTTGAGGTATGCATTGCCATTTTGCACTCTATATTGCAGCATAGCTAATCCTTTGGATTCCCTTTAGTGATCCTTGTTCTTTTTGGTGGTAATAATAACTTGGCAGAGACAATTCTATGCCACACAGACAAAGTTGCCCTAATCGCAGCTCCCGGACCAAGCAGCTGGGGGGCAGCATGTGGAGGTAGCCAAAGCAAGTCTGTAAGCATCACAAAAAAGGAAAGCTGTATCAGTACCCAGGGCTTTGGTGTCAGGGAAGCAAACCAATCACTAACCTGATTAAGAATGGAGGCTGCATGGTAGCCATCTAGATCAGAGTATGCCATACCACCTAGAGGTTTGGGTAGTAAAAGAATCCATCTGGCACTGTGAGGCCAAGCACCTTTCCAAGCATATTGGGATAGGATCTTATTAAATTTATCACCTACAGATTTGGGGAGAGGTCTGGGGATAGCACGGAATAGATCCATAAGTTTTGGGAATATGATCATCTTGGCAGTTGCAATACACACCCAACCAAGATATCTCATGAGTTAGCCAATCTTTAACCAGTTTCTCAAAGCTGCATAGCAACACGTTATAATTACAATCAAACAAATCTATATCTCTAGATAAATGAACCCCCAAATATTTAATAGACCTATATTGCCACGCATACCTATATTTATCTTTAAGCAACTGAACCACCTCTTCCGAAATGTTTAAGGGAAGAGCATCAGTTTTGGTCATATTCAGTTTATAGTAAGAAATACGAGAATACTCATCTAACACCCGGTGGAGTGACGGGAGGGATGTTTCGGGATGCAGCAAACATAAGAGGATATCATCCGCAAATAAATGAATACTATGTGATATTCCCCCTATCTCAGGACTTCTGATGTCAGCAGCAGATCTAATCCTTTTAGCCAGAGGCTCAATGGTCAAATCAAAAATAATGGGAGACAAAGGGCATCCCTGCCTAGTACCATTGGAAATGTCAAACCCCGAGGATAGAGAGCCGTTCACAAATACCTTTGTGGAAGGGGCGAAATAAAGGACCAGAATAAAGTCTAGAATCTGGCCGGAAAATCCAAATCTTGTCAAGACCGACTGCAGATAGCCCCAATGCAATCTATCGAATGCCTTCTCGGCATCCAAAGATAGAACTAATAGTCATTTAATACAGAATCACAGTATTAAATGATGTTGAAGACTTTACAAGTGTTATCAGGAGCCTGCCTGCCCGGAACGAATCCAACCTGGTCAGCTCCAATTAGTGAAGGAAGAAGGGGACCAAGGCGAGAACCTATTAGTTTAGCAAACAATTTAATATCCATAAGGGCTATCGGACGATAATTTTGTATGGAAAAGGGAGGCCTTTCCCAGTTTTGGAATCTTTACAACTTGTGCTTCCATCATTTCCTTAATAAGTCTCCCAGATTTAGATGCCTCATTGAAGACTGCCAACAGAACAGGAGCTAAACTACTTTTATAACACTTAAATTTGCTAGATAAACATCCGGAACCGGGGCTTTGTCAGCTGGCATAGCATCAATAGCAGCCTCCACTTCAGGCAGAGATCAGGGAGCGCAGAGAGATTGACAAGTGTCCAAATACAGGGCAGGCAGTTCAAACCACTCAAAAAAGTCTCAATGTCAAAATCAGATTGTTGAGGCGTTTTAGGATCTGTACGCAAATTATAAAGCTAGGAATAATATTATGCGAAGGCATTTGCAATATCAGATGGGTCCAAAACTTTAGCGTCTGTGGAATTATACACATGGTGCACTCGCGCTTTCGCACGATGACTTCTCAACTTCCTTGCAAATGGGCAACTTTATTGCCAAAAACGTAAAATCGCTGATTCAGGCGAGACAAATTGCGTTGAACTTCTTGGAGAGAGAAAGTATTACCCTTCTCTCGTGCACAAAAGGAGAAGCCTATAAAGCGATCTATCCAAGGGATTCACTTTGTGTACAGCTTCAAACCCAGCAGCCTCTTTTTCTGCAGCTTCAAAGCTAAGTCTATAAGCCTTCTTAAGTCTGGCAGCAGTTTGAGTGGCCGCCGACCTCCGCACCACAGCCTTAAGGAAACAACAATGAATAAAAGTGTACATCTCCTTGGGGTGGTTAGTCTGAAGGTACAGGGATAAGGAGTTCTAAATGGCCTGTTGAGCCTCTGGCTGAGACAAAACAAAATTACCAAGCTGCCATGGGCCTGGGGCAGCTCTACTTGTCTACAAGTCCCAGTGAACAAAAAGGGGGGGAGTGATCAGACCACGTCATGGGCAGTATATCAATCCGACATATAGACAACAAAGTCCACCTATCCATCAGAACCAAATCAATCCTAGAGTAGGAGAAAAGTACATGAGAATAGTAAGTATAATCTCAAACTGTTGGTTGTTTTGCTCTCCAGGCATCATACAGGTCATATTCTCCTAACAAATTATGGAATCCAGAGGCATCCTCTCCGTTTATAGAGAAGAGAGTGAGACAGTAGAGAGAGACACAGTAGTAATTTTGGGGAGCATTAGGAGGAGTTACTAGTTACTTGCTGAAGTGATAGATAGTGTGACTGTATATTATCTGACTTGTGGGGGAGACACTGACAGTGGGGAGCAGTTAGAGTCTGAGAGCAGGACTCAGGAGTACATATAACGTACAGTGCACACTTTTGCTGCCAGAGTGCCACACTGCCATTGTGACCACACTGACCACCAGTATAATATATATTGTGATTGTCTGCTTAGGAGTACTACTTGCAAGTTGCTGATAGTGTGACCAGTGACCTGACCACCAGTCACCACCAGTTTAATATATATATATATATAATTGTATATAATATATATATAATATTGTATACCACCTACCCGTGGTTTTTTTTTTTCTTTCTTCTTTATACATACTACTATAGTAGCTTACTGTAGCAGTCTGCGGTGCTGCTGAGCTGACTGTGTCCAGCAGGTCCGTCATCAGTCATTACATAATAAATATATATACCTGTCCGGCTGCAGTACTAGTGATATTATATATATATATATATATATATATATATATTGATTTCATCTCATTATCATCCAGTCTATATTAGCAGCAGACACAGTACGGTAGTCCACGGCTGTAGCTACCTCTGTGTCGGCAGTCGCTCGTCCATCCATAATTGTATACCACCTACCCGTTTTTTTTTTTCTTTCTTCTTTATACATACTACTATAGTAGCTTACTGTAGCAGTCTGCGGTGCTGCTGAGCTGACAGTGTCCAGCAGGTCCGTCATCAGTCATTACATAATAAATATATATACCTGTCCGGCTGCAGTACTAGTGATATTATATATATATATATATTGATTTCATCTCATTATCATCCAGTCTATATTAGCAGCAGACACAGTACGGTAGTCCACGGCTGTAGCTACCTCTGTGTCGGCAGTCGCTCGTCCATCCATAATTGTATACCACCTACCCGTGTTTTTTTTTTTCTTTCTTCTTTATACATACTACTATAGTAGCTTACTGTAGCAGTCTGCGGTGCTGCTGAGCTGACAGTGTCCAGCAGGTCCGTCATCAGTCATTACATAATAAATATATCTACCTGTCCGGCTGCAGTACTAGTGATATTATATATATATATATATTGATTTCATCTCATTATCATCCAGTCTATATTAGCAGCAGACACAGTACGGTAGTCCACGGCTGTAGCTACCTCTGTGTCGGCAGTCGCTCGTCCATCCATAAGTATACTAGTATCCATCCATCTCCATTGTTTACCTGAGGTGCCTTTTAGTTGTGCCTATTAAAATATGGAGAACAAAAATGTTGAGGTTCCAAAATTAGGGAAAGATCAAGATCCACTTCCACCTCGTGCTGAAGCTGCTGCCACTAGTCATGGCCGAGACGATGAAATGCCAGCAACGTCGTCTGCCAAGGCCGATGCCCAATGTCATAGTACAGAGCATGTAAAATCCAAAACACCAAATATCAGTAAAAAAAGGACTCCAAAATCTAAAATAAAATTGTCGGAGGAGAAGCGTAAACTTGCCAATATGCCATTTACCACACGGAGTGGCAAGGAACGGCTGAGGCCCTGGCCTATGTTCATGGCTAGTGGTTCAGCTTCACATGAGGATGGAAGCACTCAGCCTCTCGCTAGAAAAATGAAAAGACTCAAGCTGGCAAAAGCACCGCAAAGAACTGTGCGTTCTTCGAAATCCCAAATCCACAAGGAGAGTCCAATTGTGTCGGTTGCGATGCCTGACCTTCCCAACACTGGACGTGAAGAGCATGCGCCTTCCACCATTTGCACGCCCCCTGCAAGTGCTGGAAGGAGCACCCGCAGTCCAGTTCCTGATAGTCAGATTGAAGATGTCAGTGTTGAAGTACACCAGGATGAGGAGGATATGGGTGTTGCTGGCACTGGGGAGGAAATTGACAAGGAGGATTCTGATGGTGAGGTGGTTTGTTTGTCAGGCACCCGGGGAGACACCTGTTGTCCGTGGGAGGAATATGGCCGTTGACATGCCTGGTGAAAATACCAAAAAAATCAGCTCTTCGGTGTGGAAGTATTTCAACAGAAATGCGGACAACATTTGTCAAGCCGTGTGTTGCCTTTGTCAAGCTGTAATAAGTAGGGGTAAGGACGTTAACCACCTCGGAACATCCTCCCTTATACGTCACCTGCAGCGCATTCATAATAAGTCAGTGACAAGTTCAAAAACTTTGGGCGACAGCGGAAGCAGTCCACTGACCAGTAAATCCCTTCCTCTTGTAACCAAGCTCACGCAAACCACCCCACCAACTCCCTCAGTGTCAATTTCCTCCTTCCCCAGGAATGCCAATAGTCCTGCAGGCCATGTCACTGGCAATTCTGACGATTCCTCTCCTGCCTGGGATTCCTCCGATGCATCCTTGCGTGTAACGCCTACTGCTGCTGGCGCTGCTGTTGTTGCTGCTGGGAGTCGATGGTCATCCCAGAGGGGAAATCGTAAGACCACTTTTACTACTTCCACCAAGCAATTGACTGTCCAACAGTCCTTTGCGAGGAAGATGAAATATCACAGCAGTCATCCTGCTGCAAAGCGGATAACTGAGGACTTGGCATCCTGGGTGGTGAGAAACGTGGTTCCGGTATCCATCATTACTGCAGAGCCAACTAGAGACTTGTTGGAGGTACTGTGTCCCCGGTACCAAATACCATCTAGGTTCCATTTCTCTAGGCAGGCGATACCGAAAATGTACACAGACCTCAGAAAAAGAGTCACCAGTGTCCTAAAAAATGCAGCTGTACCCAATGTCCACTTAACCACGGACATGTGGACAAGTGGAGCAGGGCAGGGTCAGGACTATATGACTGTGACAGCCCACTGGGTAGATGTATGGACTCCCGCCGCAAGAACAGCAGCGGCGGCACCAGAAGCAGCATCTCGCAAACGCCAACTCTTTCCTAGGCAGGCTACGCTTTGTATCACCGGTTTCCAGAATACGCACACAGCTGAAAACCTCTTACGGCAACTGAGGAAGATCATCGCGGAATGGCTTACCCCAATTGGACTCTCCTGTGGATTTGTGGCATCGGACAACGCCAGCAATATTGTGTGTGCATTAAATCTGGGCAAATTCCAGCACGTCCCATGTTTTGCACATACCTTGAATTTGGTGGTGCAGAATTTTAAAAAAAACGACAGGGGCGTGCAAGAGATGCTGTCGGTGGCCAGAAGAATTGCGGGACACTTTCGGCGTACAGGCACCACGTACAGAAGACTGGAGCAACACCAAAAACGCCTGAACCTGCCCTGCCATCATCTGAAGCAAGAAGTGGTAACGAGGTGGAATTCAACCCTATATATGCTTCAGAGGTTGGAGGAGCAGCAAAAGGCCATTCAAGCCTATACAATTCAGCACGATATAGGAGGTGGAATGCACCTGTCTCAAGCGCAGTGGAGAATGATTTCAACGTTGTGCAAGGTTCTGCTGCCCTTTGAACTTGCCACACGTGAAGTCAGTTCAGACACTGCCAGCCTGAGTCAGGTCATTCCCCTCATCAGGCTTTTGCAGAAGAAGCTGGAGACATTGAAGGAGGAGCTAACACGGAGCGATTCCGCTAGGCATGTGGGACTTGTGGATGGAGCCCTTAATTCGCTTAACAAGGATTCACGGGTGGTCAATCTGTTGAAATCAGAGCACTACATTTTGGCCACCGTGCTCGATCCTAGATTTAAAACCTACCTTGGATCTCTCTTTCCGGCAGACACAAGTCTGCTGGGGTTCAAAGACCTGCTGGTGAGAAAATTGTCAAGTCAAGCGGAACGCGACCTGTCAACATCTCCTCCTTCACATTCTCCCGCAACTGGGGGTGCGAGGAAAAGGCTCAGAATTCCGAGCCCACCCGCTGGCGGTGATGCAGGGCAGTCTGGAGCGACTGCTGATGCTGACATCTGGTCCGGACTGAAGGACCTGTCAACGATTACGGACATGTCGTCTACTGTCACTGCATATGATTCTCTCCCCATTGAAAGAATGGTGGAGGATTATATGAGTGACCGCATCCAAGTAGGCACGTCACACAGTCCGTACTTATACTGGCAGGAAAAAGAGGCAATTTGGAGGCCCTTGCACAAACTGGCTTTATTCTACCTAAGTTGCCCTCCCACAAGTGTGTACTCCGAAAGAGTGTTTAGTGCCGCCGCTCACCTTGTCAGCAATCGGCGTACGAGGTTACTTCCAGAAAATGTGGAGAAGATGATGTTCATTAAAATGAATTATAATCAATTCCTCCGTGGAGACATTGACCAGCAGCAATTGCCTCCACAAAGTACACAGGGAGCTGAGATGGTGGATTCCAGTGGGGACGAATTGATAATCTGTGAGGAGGGGGATGTACACGGTGATGAATCAGAGGATGATGATGAGGTGGACATCTTGCCTCTGTAGAGCCAGTTTGTGCAAGGAGAGATTAATTGCTTCTTTTTCGGTGGGGGTCCAAACCAACCCGTCATTTCAGTCACAGTCGTGTGGCAGACCCTGTCACTGAAATGATGGGTTGGTTAAAGTGTGCATGTCCTGTTTATACAACATAAGGGTGGGTGGGAGGGCCCAAGGACAATTCCATCTTGCACCTCTTTTTTCTTTAATTTTTCTTTGCGTCATGTGCTGTTTGGGGAGTGTTTTTTGGAAGGGCCATCCTGCGTGACACTGCAGTGCCACTCCTAGATGGGCCCGGTGTTTGTGTCGGCCACTAGGGTCGCTTATCTTACTCACACAGCTACCTCATTGCGCCTCTTTTTTTCTATGCGTCATGTGCTGTTTGGGGAGTGTTTTTTGGAAGGGCCATCCTGCGTGACACTGCAGTGCCACTCCTAGATGGGCCCGGTGTTTGTGTCGGCCACTAGGGTCGCTTATCTTACTCACACAGCTACCTCATTGCGCCTCTTTTTTTCTTTGCGTCATGTGCTGTTTGGGGAGTGTTTTTTGGAAGGGCCATCCTGCGTGACACTGCAGTGCCACTCCTAGATGGGCCCGGTGTTTGTGTCGGCCACTAGGGTCGCTTATCTTACTCACACAGCTACCTCATTGCGCCTCTTTTTTTCTTTGCGTCATGTGCTGTTTGGGGAGTGTTTTTTGGAAGGGCCATCCTGCGTGACACTGCAGTGCCACTCCTAGATGGGCCCGGTGTTTGTGTCGGCCACTAGGGTCGCTTATCTTACTCACACAGCTACCTCATTGCGCCTCTTTTTTTCTTTGCGTCATGTGCTGTTTGGGGAGTGTTTTTTGGAAGGGCCATCCTGCGTGACACTGCAGTGCCACTCCTAGATGGGCCCGGTGTTTGTGTCGGTCACTAGGGTCGCTTATCTTACTCACACAGCTACCTCATTGCGCCTCTTTTTTTCTTTGCGTCATGTGCTGTTTGGGGAGGGTTTTTTGGAAGGGCCATCCTGCGTGACACTGCAGTGCCACTCCTAGATGGGCCCGGTGTTTGTGTCGGCCACTAGGGTCGCTTATCTTACTCACACAGCTACCTCATTGCGCCTCTTTTTTTCTTTGCGTCATGTGCTGTTTGGGGAGTGTTTTTTGGAAGGGCCATCCTGCGTGACACTGCAGTGCCACTCCTAGATGGGCCCGGTGTTTGTGTCGGCCACTAGGGTCGCTTATCTTACTCACACAGCTACCTCATTGCGCCTCTTTTTTTCTTTGCGTCATGTGCTGTTTGGGGAGTGTTTTTTGGAAGGGCCATCCTGCGTGACACTGCAGTGCCACTCCTAGATGGGCCCGGTGTTTGTGTCGGCCACTAGGGTCGCTTATCTTACTCACACAGCTACCTCGGTGCAAATTTTAGGACTAAAAATAATATTGTGAGGTGTGAGGTATTCAGAATAGACTGAAAATTAGTGGAAATTATGGTTTTTGTGGTTAATAATACTTTGGGATCAAAATGACCCCCAAATTCTATGATTTAAGCTGTTTTTTAGGGGTTTTTTTAAAAAAACACCCGAATCCAAAACACACCCGAATCCGACAAAAAAAATACGGTGAGGTTTTGCCAAAACGCGGTCGAACCCAAAATACGGCTGCGGAACCGAACCCAAAACCAAAACACAAAACCCGAAAAATTTCAAGTGCACATCTCTAATTAAAACTAAACAATGGTATCAGAGACAAGTGATGATCAAAACGTGCACTGTAAGTAATTACGATTAACATAGACAGGGAAAGAAGACAAAACAAAGGACACATTAGGAAGGACACATATAAAAAATATTAATAAGCAAACAGACTCCAGGAGGAGTCATAGTAAGGCACCAAAAAGGTTTCATAAAGTATAGGGGGGGGGGGGGGGTAGTGGCCTACTGCCCCGCACTCGTCCAAAAAAACAGCTTTCAGCACAGCCAGGAACCTTGTCAGCGATAGCTGTAGGAGATTACTTCCCTGAAATGTGAAAAAGATAATTTTTATCAAAATAAATGACAAATTCCATGAGTAAGATCTTTACTGGCAATTACGTCAAAACTGTAACGGTGGATTCCAGCAGGGATGAATTAATAGTGTGTGAAGAAGAGGCTGTACACACTGATGTGAATGAGGAATCGGATGATGATGACAATAATGACATCTTGCCAATGTCCACTTTTGTGGGGCCCAAACAAACCTATCATTTCAGCCACAAGTGGCAGAGATTGAAGAGATTGGTTTGTTAAACTGTGTATGTCCTGTTTAATATATACAACCTAAGGGTGGGTGGGAGGACCCAAGGAGAATTCCATCTTGCACCTCTTTTCTTTGCATTATGCACTGTTTGGAGCATTGCTGACTCTCTTCTTGTGTAGATGACAATCATTTTCATAATTTATTAAACTGCGACTCTGTCTGCCACTGCAGTGCCATTCTGTTTCCTAGATGTGCCATTTTGAAAGTTTAAGTGCCAGATGTCATCCAGCTACCTCGGTGTAACCTTTCAGCCTAAACTGGATGAAAACAATATTGTGAGCTGTGAAGTGGTCAAAATTGACTGGAAATGAGTGAAAAATGAATGTTATTGAGGTTAATAATACTGTAGGAACAAAAATAGGCCACAGTTCTGTGATTTTTATGATTTACAAAACTTGAAAGATACAGATCCAAAACCAAAACTCATGATGGGGGTTGGTGCACAGCTCTACACATGTACCTAGCAGAAGTAAATATGGGCACCATTGAGACATATGCAACCCAGTCTTTTCATCACTTGTGGCTAAGGGGCATAACTTTGTGTTAATGGAGAGTTCAGCCATTAGTAAGGTTTAGCAAGACTTCATCAATGCCATGTCAGAAATGCGGACTATACAGACTTGTGCAGACAAGTAGATTCACCTGTTTTAATATGGATCACTTGCACCAGGGATAGGGCTGGTGCAAGTGTGCACAGGGCAGTAGAGAGCCTGACTGGGCCAAGGTACTTTTCAGAGGGTGTGACCTAATCACAGAAGGTGTGGTCATGCACTGAGAGAAAAAAAATACTGAAAAAAAATGGTATTTTAAGTGCCTCCATGTACTGGGCTGAGGAGAAGAGCTACAGCTGTTGCTGCCAAAGAAGGGGAGGGGTCCCAGGGCCCCACTGGGCCCCTCCATCAGACCTGTGCCCAGATATTTTGTACCCCCCCCTCTCTTGGCACCAATGAGTGTGCACAGATATTGGTGATGGCTCTGAAACAAGCATAAATAAAGGCCCTACATTTGCATATGTGTATACAAATCAGCATAGGAGAAAATATCAGAATTCTGCTCCATGCACATTGGGGGTTATTCAGATCTGATCGCAGCAGCAAATTTGTTAGCTAATGGGCAAAACAATGTGCACTGCGGGGGAAGAGGGGGCAGATATAATACGTGCAGAGAGAGTTAGATTTGGGTGGGTTATATTGTTTCTGTGCAGGGTAAATAAATACTGGCTGCTTTATTTTTACACTGCAATTTAGATTTCGGTTTGAACACACCCCACCTAAATCTAACTCTCTCTGCACATGTTATATCTGCACCCCCCCACACACAAACAGTGTTTTGCACATTAGCTAACAAATTTGCTGCTACAATCAGATCTGAATAAGGCCCATAGTATTGTTGTAATTACAGCTGATTTGCATTCAACACTACATAGTCCTATTAACAAAATGCCAAAACTGTGTCAGTTTCAATAAAGGGAAAGTCCAAATAAATTCACAGTTGTGTCTCTGGTTGTTCCAGTCACCTTTAAATAAAGGGTGCTGGCATACTGTGTGCAGTACACTGATCATGCATAACATTAAAACCTTCTAATAGTGTGTACAGTAGGTCCCCCTCCTACCACTAAAACAGCTGTGAATCACTGAGGCATAGACTCCCCAAGACCTGAGAAGGTGTCCTGTTTTATCTGTCACCAAGATAATAACAGCAGATCCTTTAAGTAGATGGGGTGGGGATGAACCAAAAGGGGCAGGCAGCAGCTGCAGCACTGACCGATGCTAAGTGTAATGGTAGCGGTGCGCCCGGCAGAGAAGGAGCCAGACACATCACTACTATTCTATAGTACATTGCAGCCTCTGGTGCACAGCAGCTGGCGGCAGTGGAACACACCGACGAAGGTGATGCCAATGCATTGTTACTGCCCTTGGAGTTAGTTTCTTGAGGTATGCATTGCCATTTTGTACTCTATATTGCAGTATAGCTAATCCTTTGGATTCCCTCTAGTGATCCTTGTTCTTTTTGGTGGTAATAACTTGGCAGAGACAATTCTATGCCACACAGACAAAGTTGCCCTAATCGCAGCTCCCGGACCAAGCAGCTGGGGGGCAGCATGTGGAGGTAGCCAAAGCAAGTCTGTAAGCATCACAAAAAAGGAAAGCTGTATCAGTACCCAGGGCTTTGGTGTCAGGGAAGCAAACCAATCACTAACCTGATTAAGAATGGAGGCTGCATGGTAGCCATCTAGATCAGGGTATGCCATACCACCTAGAGGTTTGGGTAGTAAAAGAATCCATCTGCCAATGTGAGGCCAAGCACCTTTCCAAGCATATTGGGATAGGATCTTATTAAATTTATCACCTACAGATTTGGGGAGAGGTCTGGGGATAGCACGGAATAGATCCATAAGTTTTGGGAATATGATCATCTTGGCAGTTGCAATACACCCCCAACCAAGATATCTCATGAGTTAGCCAATCTTTAACCAGTTTCTCAAAGCTGCATAGCAACACGTTATAATTACAATCAAACAAATCTATATCTCTAGATAAATGAACCCCAAAATATTTAATAGACCTATATTGCCACGCATACCTATATTTATCTTTAAGCAACTGAACCACCTCTTCCGAAATGTTTAAGGGAAGAGCATCAGTTTTGGTCATATACAGTTTATAAGATATAAAAAAGAACCAAGAAACAAATGCGCAAAAACCCTTAAGTGCAGCCTAGGTCAGCTCAAACAGGTTCACCACACCTTAAGATGCATACAAGAATAGAAAGAAGAGAGACCCAGTGGCGCAAAGGATGAACCAAATAATAAAATGCAATACAAAACAATTCCTTAAGGAAACAGTTCAATCCAGATTTTTTCTTTCTCCTTTAATGTTTCCACACCGGGAGAAGTACCTCAAGGGAAGAAGAAATATCCTTAGTGCAACACTGTTTACAATACTTGGTTACACTATTTATATTTATGAGTCATGCACTCACATTTGGTATATGAATTAAAGGCACATCATCCTCAAAATTTGCTTGTTTTCATTCACCCACGATGTTTCCTAGGGTTGGTCCAAGTAAAAAGAGTCCAAAGTCCAAGAATCCACCAGCTTTACGCGTTTCGGACACTCCGGTCCTTCGTCAGAAGCATTACTTGGACCAACCCTAGGAAACATCGTGGGGACATTAACACCTTGCTGCAGCTGGACCGGCTGGATCCGATTCCTCCTGTTTGTGAGAGTTACTATTGTCCTCTAAGGAGGTCCTATATGCTTTAAATTTCTTTTTAAATGTGAGTGCTTTTCTGTAATAAATTCTTTCTGATTTTAAGAAAACAGTGTTGCACTAAATACATTTTCTCTTTGAGTTATATATACACGACGGTGAATGAAAACAAGCAAATTTTGAGGATGATGTGCCTTTAATTCATATACCAAATGTGAGTGCATGACTCATAAATATAAATAGTGTAACCAAGTATTGTAAACAGTGTTGCACTAAGGATATTTCTTCTTCCCTTGAGGTACTTCTCCCGGTGTGGAAACATTAAAGGAGAAAGAAAAAATCTGGATTGAACTGTTTCCTTAAGGAATTGTTTTGTATTGCATTTTATTATTTGGTTCATCCTTTGCGCCACTGGGTCTCTCTTCTTTCTATTCTTATATTCAGTTTATAGTAAGAAATACGAGAATACTCATCTAACACCCGGTGGAGTGACGGGAGGGATGTTTCGGGATGCAGCAAACATAAGAGGATATCATCCGCAAATAAATGAATACTATGTGATATTCCCCCTATCTCAGGACTTCTGATGTCAGCAGCAGATCTAATCCTTTCAGCCAGAGGCTCAATGGTCAAATCAAAAATAATGGGAGACAAAGGGCATCCCTGCCTAGTACCATTGGAAATGTCAAACCCCGAGGATAGAGAGCCGTTCACAAATACCTTTGCGGAAGGGGCGAAATAAAGGACCAGAATAAAGTCTAGAATCTGGCCGGAAAATCCAAATCTTGTCAAGACCGACTGTAGATAGCCCCAATGCAATCTATCGAATGCCTTCTCGGCATCCAAAGATAGAACTAATAGTCATTTAATATAGAATCACAGTATTAAATGATGTTGAAGACTTTACAAGTGTTATCAGGAGCCTGCCTGCCCGGAACGAATCCAACCTGGTCAGCTGCAATTAGTGAAGGAAGAAGGGGACCAAGGCGAGAACCTATTAGTTTAGCAAACAATTTAATATCCATAAGGGCTATCGGACGATAATTTTGTATGGAAAAGGGAGGCCTTTCCCAGTTTTGGAATCTTTACAACTTGTGCTTCCATCATTTCCTTAATAAGTCTCCCAGATTTAGATGCCTCATTGAAGACTGCCAAAAGAACAGGAGCTAAACTACTTTTATAAAACTTAAATTTGCTAGATAAACATCCGGAACCGGGGCTTTGTCAGCTGGCATAGCATCAATAGCAGCCTCCACTTCAGGCAGAGATCAGGGAGCGCAGAGAGATTGACAAGTGTCCAAATACAGGGCAGGCAGTTCAAACCACTCAAAAAAGTCTCAATGTCAAAATCAGATTGTTGAGGCGTTTTAGGATCTGTACGCAAATTATAAAGCTAGGAATAATATTACGCGAAGGCATTTGCATTATCAGATGGGTCCAAAACTTTAGCGTCTGTGGAATTATACACATGGTGCACTCGCGCTTTTGCACGATGACTTCTCAACTTCCTTGCAAATGGGCAACTTTATTGCCAAAAACGTAAAATCGCTGATTCAGGCGAGACAAATTGCGTTGAACTTCTTGGAGAGAGAAAGTATTACCCTTCTCTCGTGCACAAAAGGAGAAGCCTATAAAGCGATCTATCCAAGGGATTCGCTTTGTGTACAGCTTCAAACCCAGCAGCCTCTTTTTCTGCAGCTTCAAAGCTAAGTCTATAAGCCTTCTTAAGTCTGGCAGCAGTTTGAGTGGCCGCCGACCTCCGCACCACAGCCTTAAGGAAACAACAATGAATAAAAGTGTACATCTCCTTGGGGTGGTTAGTCTGAAGGTACAGGGATAAGGAGTTCTAAATGGCCTGTTGAGCCTCTGGCTGAGACAAAACAAAATTACCAAGCTTCCATGGGCCTGGGGCAGCTCTACTTGTCTACAAGTCCCAGTGAACAAAAAGGGGGGGAGTGATCAGACCACGTCATGGGCAGTATATCAATCCGACATATAGACAACAAAGTCCACCTATCCATCAGAACCAAATCAATCCTAGAGTAGGAGAAAAGTACATGAGAATAGTAAGTATAATCTCAAACTGTTGGTTGTTTTGCTCTCCAGGCATCATACAGGTCATATTCTCCTAACAAATTATGGAATCCAGAGGCAGATTCTGGGGCCGCAGCAGGTTTCAAAGCGGTCGAGTGGAATCTATCTACTTGAGGTTCCAGAACCATATTAAAATCACAGAGAATCATAACAGCTCCCTTAGCATATTTCTGAAGAATTGTGCAAAGTTTCCTAAAAAAAGGGAGTTGCTAGAGTTAGGGGTGGAGCAGGAGACTATGGTAACTTCAGTATGTTCAAGTCGCCTACCCAAGATCAGGTATCTCCCTTCAGAGTCTGCATATTGAGAGGCTAAAACAAATTAACAATGTTGGAAAATAAGTATTTTCTCCAGCCTTTTTGACAGGGCCATTGGCCATATAGCAGTGGGGGTATCTAGTGTCACAAAAACGGGGATAGTCTGACTTGTGGAAATGCATTTCCTGGACCGCAACAATATGTGGTTTCAGCTTATGAAAGAGAACAGTGCTAGTTTCCTCTTCTGCGGTGAGTTCAAACCTTTGGCATTAATTGAGACAAAGATAATAATGATTAAAACTAAACAATGGTATCAGAGACAAGTGATGATCAAAACGTGCACTGTAAGTAATTACGATTAACATAGACAGGGAAAGAAGACAAAATAAAGGACACATTAGGAAGGACACATATAAAAAATATTAATAAGCAAACAGACTCCAGGAGGAGTCATAGTAAGGCACCAAAAAGGTTTCATAAAGTATAGGGGGGGGGGGTAGTAGCCTACTGCCCCGCACTCGTCCAAAAAACAGCAATAGCGAGCTCAGACTCAAACCAATTAAAAGATGAACAATTGTCAGGAACAGGTGCAGAATCCGGAATTCGGGATCAGGTACCAAGTGGTTGACGTTACCCAGAACAGAGGCGCGGAGTCTAACACGCCGGAAGGTTTTCACCAGGGAACCCCGCAAGGGGATATGGGCTTCGCGGCTTCCGACGTGCAGGTCGCGGCCCCCTGTCTGGGTCACTTGATACCTGAACTGGACTAGAGTTATGGTAGAGGTGTTGTATATGATCAGCCGCAGGGATACACAGGAACAAACAGGAACTGGAGAAGGTGGCAGGGTGCATACTGCCAGATGGTATTCTGGGGCTGTGGAGATGGAACAGCAGCAGGCACTCCAGGGGTGACACAGGAGGTGGCGGCACACAGACGGACTGGGGTGCAGACACTTGGAGACAGGGTAACGGCAGTCGGCAGACTAAAGTCGTCAGCAAGATGTTGAAGCTGGAATTCAATACTGGAACAAGGCAATACCCACTGGACAGATGAACTGAGAACAGAGAGAAACCAGAGAGCAGAACACCACATGGAGTAGCTATAACTGGCAAAGCTTCTTGGGATTGAGAGGCTTAAAAGAACAGGCTGGACCAATCAGTTGTGAGCACCAGACAGGCCCCCAGTAATTTATATAACATGCAGCTGCAGTGGAGACTGAACAGGCTGACAAGCTGAATAGTAGTTTTCAGGTAACGAGCTGTAATTACAGAATCCAGACACCTGTGAAGTCAGTTGCTGAGTGCAGGTGCAAAGGCACTGGGAGACAACTATGCAGGAGTTAGCTGTGACCTGTAGTTCCACAAACTGAAGCAAAGGTAATTATAACAATAACAAAACATGAGTGCTCAGGATTGTAACAGTACCCCCCCCCCCTTGAAGAGGGGTTAAGAACCCCTAGAACCAGGCTTATCTGGAAAATCACAGAAGAAAGACCTCTTAAGTCTGGGTGCATGAAGAAACCGCTCTGGTACCCAGGTTCTCTCTTCCGGACCGTAACCCTTCCAATGCACGAGGAAATGAACTTGACCCCTCCTGAACTTGGAATCCAGAATCTTTTCCACAACAAACTCCTTGTGACCTTGGACTAACACAGTGGCAGGCCTTCTGGAAGGAGATCTTCTAAATCTCTGGGACACAAATGCTGGTTTCAACAAGGAACAGTGGAAAGTGTTATTGATCTTAAGTGATTTTGGTAAAAGGAGTCGAAAGGCTACTGGATTAATCTGTCTAATAACCTGGAATGGACCAATGAACCTAGGCCTAAATTTTTGAGAGGGCTGGCGTAACTTGATATTTCGAGTGGACAGCCACACCATGTCACCCACTTTAAAAGTACAAGGTCTTCGTCGTCTGTCAGCAAATTGTTTGGAACGAACAGAGACTTAGTTGAGTGCCAGACGTACTCTCCTCCAAATTTTCCTCAGACGAGCTACAGGATCAAGGGAAGAAGTCTGTTGCTGCAGGATGTCAAAAGCGTTAGACCTAGGATGGAACCCAGAGAGACAAAAGAAGGGTGACATGGATGAAGAAGTGTGACTGGAATTATTATATGCAAATTCAGCAAATGCCAGATGGTCCACCCAATTGTTATGGTACTTGGAAACATAACAACGGAGATACTGTTCAAGACTGGTTCACTCGCTCAGTCTGTCCATTGGATTGCGGATGATAACCAGAGGACAGACTAAGATTAATATCCAAGGCTGAACAGAAAGCTCGCCAGAATTGAGCAATAAACTGAGTTCCTCTGTCGGAGACGATGTCCTGTGGTAATCCATGTAATTTAAAGATATGTTGGATAAACAAGGTTGCCAATTCCCTGGCACTGGGGAGCTTGCGAAGAGGAACAAAGTGAGCCATCTTACTGAACCGGTCTACCACAACCCAAATGGTATTGTACCCCGATGACTTGGGAAGATCAACCACAAAGTCCATAGAAATATGGGACCAAGGTCTTGAGGGAACCGTAAGAGGCATAAGATGTCCCATGGGAGCTTTACGAGGAGTTTAATGTTGAGCACAGATCTCACAAGCAAGAATGAACTCTCTAACATCTTGATACATAGAAGGCCACCAAACTGAGCGAGACAATAAATCCAGAGTCTTAGAAATCCCTGGATGCCCAGAGATTCTTTTTACATGAAATTCAGATAAAACTGCTTTCCTGTACTCTTTAGGGACAAAGAGGAGTCCTGAGGGAGTCCCCATGGGTGCAAGAGACTGTTTGGCTTGAATCTGGGAGACTAAATCTTGAGCAAGACCAGCATGGATATTGGAAACAGGAATAATTGGTTCAGAAGAGCAGGATGAATTTTGAATTGGAAGGAAGCTTCGTGACAAGGCATCTGCTTTAAGATTCTTCGATCCTGTCCGATAGGAGATCACATAGTTGAATCTAGTGAAGAATAATGCCCATCGTGCCTGTCTTGGATTCAGTCTCTTGGCTGACTCAATATAGGATAAGTTTTTATGGTCAGTGAGGATTGTAATCACGTGTCTCGCCCCTTCCAACCAGTGCCTCCATTCTTCTAGAGCCCACTTGATAGCAAGCAGTTCACGATTTCCAACATCATAGTTGGCTTCGGCAGGAGAGAACTTTCTGGACAGAAAAGAGCACGGGTGAAGTTTAGAATCCACTGGATCTTTCTGTGATAGGACTGCTCCCACTCCCACTTCATAAGCATCCACTTCAATAACAAAAGGCAGGTCAGGATTTGGATGACTAAGAACAGGTGCAGATATAAAGGCTTTTTTTAACTTGAGAAAAGCTTGTAGAGCTGAAGGTGACCAATGTGACGGATCCGCACCTTTCTTGGTCAAAGCAACAATAGGTGCAACAATGTCTGAAAATGAACGAATAAATCTCCTGTAATAATTAGCGAACCCAAGAAAGCGTTGTATAGCTTTAAGGTTAGTAGGTTGTGCCCAATCTTGAATTCCTTGAAGCTTACTGGGATCCATGGAGAACCCCTTGGGAGAGATGATGTATCCTAAGAAAGCGACTTCCTTCACTTCGAATTCACATTTTTCTAACTTGGCATATAGATGGTGCTCCCGGAGCTTTTGCAACACCATCTGGACATGGACTCGATGCTGCTCCAGTGACCGTGAATATATCAGGATGTCATCCAAGTAGACCACAACAAATTTTCCCAGGAATTCTCGGAGCACATCATTGATAAAATCTTGGTAGACGGCAGGAGCATTTGACAATCCAAATGGCATAGTCGTAAGGTCGATGGGGGGGGAAGAGTATCCGCCTCTTTCTTGGAGAAGACATCCGCAAATGAATGATATGGAGTCGGTAGCCCCTCTGGTATAACTTGAGAGCATCGCACTGGCAAGGACAGACATCTTCCTGTACATTCTGTACACTGTAAGAGTTCTCCTGTCTTCCAGCAGATGGATGGATTATGGGATTTCAACCATGGAAGCCCTAGGACTATGGAGGCCATGGGGCAATTGACAAGGAGGAAAATAATCTTCTCCGAATGCAGAAGACCAGTAGTTAAATGAACAGGAGGAGTTTGCTGAGACACTTGCCCACTGAGGAGGGGGTTACCGTCAAGGCCACAAATAGTCACAGAAGGCTGCTTCATCTTTAGTATAGGAATGTTCCAGGACCGGGCGAAAGAGATATCCATAAAGTTGGCAGCTGCACCACAATCAACAAAAGCCTTGACTGCAACTTGCTGAGTAGGTAGACTAATTTGAACTGGAAGCAAGACTGAATTTTTTGGAGAGATTCCAGCCAGACCCAGGAGTAACTCCCCTTTTACCCCTGGGCCTTGTCTTTTCCCGACTTCAGGGTGCAAACATTAGCAAAATGACCCTTTGCTCCACAATATAAGCATAGGCCCATCGATCGCCTACGAGATTTTTCCTGAGCAGAAAGACGAAAGGCCCCAATCTGCATGGGTTCACTGGAATCTTCGGCTTCTTCCAAGGCTACTGCTGAGGGAGATGGTGACCCTCTACCTTTCTCCATCCTCCGTTCCCCGATCCGACGATCTACTCGAATTGTTAACTGCATGAGCTTGTCCAGGGTTTCAGGAGTAGGATACTGGACAAGGTAGTCTTTAATTTACTCAGTGAGGCCTAAGCGGAACTGACTTCGGAGGGCTGGGTCATTCCAACCACTATCACCTGCCCATCTGCGAAACTCAGTGCAGTATACCTCGGCCGTGTTTTTCCCTTGTCTCAGGGCTCGTAAGTGAGCCTCTGCAGAAGCAGCTCGGTCCGGGTCATCATAAAGAATTCCTAGGGCGCTAAACAAGGCATCCACTGTGTGCAAGGCGGGATTCTCAGTTTTCAATCCGAACGCCCAGGACTGGGGTTCCCCCTGCAGGAGGGAGATGATGATACCTACTCGCTGAGCCTCAGAACCAGACGATAATGGCCGGAGTCTGAAATATAGCTTGCAGCTATCACGGAAATTCAGGAACTGTTTCCGGTCACCTGTAAACCGATCTGGAAGATGAAGCTTTGGTTCAGGCCCAGGAGCTCTTGTTACAACCAATGACCTGCTAGTTTCTTCCTGGGTGGAAACTCGGAGCTTTAGATCTTGCAGTTGCTGCGCCAAATTTTGTATTTGACCAGCCAAGATTTGAGCCGGATTTTGCTGTGACGGGTCCATGCCCAGGAAGTGGTGGGCCAGTTAAAATGTCAGGAACTGGTGCAGAATCCGGAATTCGGGATCAGGTACCAAGTGGTTGACGTTACCCAGAACAGAGGCGCGGAGTCTAACACGCCGGAAGGTTTTCACCAGGGAACCCCCGCAAGGGGATATGGGCTTCGCGGCTTCCGACGTGCAGGTCGCGGCCCCCTGTCTGGGTCACTTGATACCTGAACTGGACTAGAGTTATGGTAGAGGTGTTGTATATGATCAGCCGCAGGGATACACAGGAACAAACAGGAACTGGAGAAGGTGGCAGGGTGCACACGGCCAGATGGTATGCTGGGACTGTGGAGATGGAACAGCAGCAGGCACTCCAGGGGTGACACAGGAGGTAGCGGCACACAGACGGACTGGGGGGCAGACACTTGGAGACAGGGTAACGGCAGTCGGCAGACTAAAGTCGTCAGCAAGATGTTGAAGCTGGAATTCAATACTGGAACAAGGCAATACCCACTGGAAAGATGAACTGAGACCAGAGAGGAACCAGAGAGCAGAACACCACATGGAGTAGCTATAACTGGCAAAGCTTCTTGGGATTGAGAGGCTTAAAAGAACAGGCTGGACCAATCAGTTGTGAGCACCAGACAGGCCCCCAGTAATTGATATAACATGCAGCTGCAGTGCAGACTGAGCAGGCTGACAAGCTGAATAGTAGTTTTCAGGTAACGAGCTGTAATTACAGAATCCAGACACCTGTGAAGTCAGTTGCTGAGTGCAGGAGCTAAGGCACTGGGAGACAACTATGCAGGAGTTAGCTGTGACCTGTAGTTCCACAAACTGAAGCAAAGGTAATTATAACAATAACAAAACATGAGTGCTCAGGATTGTAACAATTGTCAATCGCCATGAAAGCAAGGAAAATAAAAAAAAGGACCTTAGAGGCCTCAACAAAACTGATCAAAGCTTTATATAAGATATGGTTAATGGCTTAGTAAGTTCCATAGTACAGGCAAAAATGAATAGCAGATGAGCCCATATTGCTACAGCATCGATGACTTATGATCATAACGGGGAGAGAACCACAGAAAACAAATAGATTAGTAAATTAAAAGTCAATATAAACAAGAAATCTCAGTCAATGAAGGAGTCTATGAATGATTCACAACCGTCGCCCAGTCCTGCTGCAGGCGGTGGTCCAGGGAAGAGGTGCCCGAATCCCCAGAGAGGTTCCATCTGAAAAGAAGCTTCATACCATCTTCCACTGAAGTAATGGACACAGTGTAACCCTCCCTAGAGACCAGGAGCTTAGTCTGGAAGCCCCATCGATAGACTATGGCTTACTTCCGAATAACGGTTGTGACAGGCTGGAAGGAGCGTCTTTTAGTCAGAGTAGCATGAGAGAAGTCTCCAAAAAGTCTTAGGGGCCCCAATATATCCTCAGAAGAAGATGATGTTCTGGCAGCTTTAAGCAAGGCTTCCTTAATATGAAAGAAGTGCACTCTCATTAAAACGTCATGAGGGACACCATCTGGAGCATTCCTAGCTTTTGGAAATCTGTGGATACGATCAATTAGAAAATTTGATGTGGAAGCTGACAGCAACAGGTTCTTAAACAGTTCAAGCACCACATCATGCAGACTACTATTAGAGACAGTTTCAGGAATGCCCAACAACTTGAGATTGTTCCTGCGCGATCTGTCCTCCAAATCAGCCAATTTATCATGTAGGGAGGCTACCTCTCCAAGGTGTAGTGGGAGACAACCAGATCATTATGGGAACTCACCACCTACCCCATTTTAGATTCCATATGATCGGTGCGCTCGCGAAGATTGTTGACAGGCTTGGAGCATAGCACGAAAATCCGCCACGACTTCGTTCTTAAACTGAGCCAGTAGAATCTTCTTGGTGCCTGCAGTCATGGAATCACTGTCCCCCATTTCTAATGTGCCAGCATCACTAGAGGAAGCAGATGATGCTGCTACAGCAGCAGGGAGAGGGGAAGATTTTATACCCACGCTAGATTTGATATTCGTCTGAGTGGACGCACGGTGAGGCAAAGGTTTGAAGAAAGCCACCTGTGAAATGGACTTGGAGACTTTATGTTTCTTTGGAGACATGATGATATAAAGCATTATCAGAGGAGATTAAAGTGAAGACAGAAGGCGCAACGTGAAGACTCTTCAGGCAGTATTATTATAACATCTCAGAGCATGGACCTTCACAGAGTAGCTGAGCATAGCAACCTGGAAGGCAAGTATGCCCCACACACAAAAGGACCAACTGTAGCCCTGGATTCAGCTATTTAATGCCGGGACATAGAGGGATAGACAATGAAGTGGATGAGTGGTTAGGAGCAGGTGAGGCAGAAGCAGTAGAGGTATGCACCTCCACTACTTCCACCAAGGGAACCCAGGGTGCACCACAGAATCTGCGGCTCCCAGACTCCAATATAATGGACCCATGTGCAGCAGTACGTTTATGGGATCCCCGCACCTATCAGCTGAGAGACAGAGAGACAGCAGAGCAGTGAAGAATCACTGTGCCAGGAAGCCAGGGATCTCACCAGCAGTGTTCAGCGGCACAGGGTGACTAGACATGGATGCGCCTCAAGCTCCGGCAGTGAGCTGCCAGCTCCAGGAGTCACACAGCTGCAGGCAGATCAGGACCCTCCGGTGAGTGCTGCAGCCTGAATCCCAGTCCGCGAGAGATGGCAGGGGAGCAGGGAATGGGTCTGGGACAAGCTGTTACCTCCAGCGCAATCACAGGCCGCAACCCACAGGAGGCCTCTCCCAGCTCCGCAACCTGGACATTCACCCTTCAGAGGTACAGGGAGGACACAGGGGGACACACTAGGAAACTCCAGGGAGGGAAAAATAATATAATTTGGGGTATTTAGCAGGAGCTGCAAGACTATGCTCCCTCACTACACGGCATCCAGGCCATGCCCCCACCTCATCAGATTTCAATATGATCATCTTTTTAATCCTGATGGGGTCCATATTTCTCAAGAAGCAATATATCTGTACTTAGAAGATTTAGTTAGGGGTGCTTCTTTAGCTTAGTATGGTGGGTGGCGTCAGATAGGGAATTCTCATTTGGTGGAAAAGGACAGCTGCACTGATCACCTTGCTTTAATTTTGAGTTGCACTCTTTGCCAATACACATGTTAGGCTGATTCCACCAATCTGAGGTAAGTGGTGTCATGGTTTTGGTGCACAAGGTTACATGGTTCAGGTGATGACTGACATCCAGGGTCTGAGGCTTGGAGCTAAAGTCGAGGAGGCAGAATATAGCTTTTTTTAATGGGATTTCGGTAGCAGTGAGAACAACCTTTGATATAAGTTCAAGGTTATGAACCACGCATTGGTAATGTTCCAGACTGGTTATCGGCTGAAGAAAGCTGGACAGGACAGGCTACCGGCTGAGTAATACAGCTGGACCAGACTGGCTACCAGCTGAAGAGATGCTGCTGGACTGGACTAGCTTCCAATTGAGGAATACAGCTGGATCAGACTGGCTACCAGCTGAATAGATGCTGCTGGACCGGACTGGCTACCGGCTGAGGAATACAGCTGGACCAGACTGGATACCGGCTGGAGAATACCACTAGACTGGACTGGCTACCATCTGAAGAAATGCTGCTAGACTGGACTCATTACTGGCTGAGGATATGCAGGACCGAACGGGTTACCGGCTGAAGATATGTAGGACCAGATTGGTAACTGGCTGAGGATATGCAGGACCGGAATGGTTACCAGCTGAGGATATGCAGGACCAGACTGGTAACTGGATGAGAATATGCAGGACCAGACTGGTTACCAGCTGAGGATATGCAGGACCTGACTGGTTACTGGCTGAGGATGTGTTGGGACTGATAGTGTCACAAGGAAGGAGCGAAGCAGGTTCACTTGTCACACTATGTGACTAGTTGCACAGATCCGGAATGCTGCAGCTGGACTTCCCTTAAACCCCCTGCCAGGCTGTAATTGGCTGCACAGTAACTGGCTAGCCGGACTGAGACTTAGGTTGGTGAAGCTGGAAATAATGGAATACAGCAATATCAGACAGGGCCAGCAACAGAAATCTTGGGGTCCAGTACAGTGATATCTCTGGGGCCCACTCGGAGTATATATAAATATATATAATTGTAATAGTCCAGCACTCACAGAAACAAATGCAGCAACTTATCAGGTGCCCCATTGTCACATTGATATATATATATATATATATATATATACATACATTTACATATATATATGTATATATATATTATTTTTTTCGAAGCGCAACAGAATTTTCTGAGCTTTATAAGAAACTGTTAATAAATAAATATATGCATATAATTATTTGTTTATACACGCATATAAATGTGTGTATCTCTCATTCCTACCCCTACATACCGCAGTCTGTGTATCCCTCTCTCCTTCCACCCACACACCCCACAGTCTGTCTCTCCCCAATGACTCCATGCTGCATTCCCAGCTCCCCCATTTCATCCCAAAGCCCAGTAACCCTAACCAATCCACTCTTACCCCAGGAAGAGACTCACCTGCACTGCTCTCTCCAGTATCTAGACCCAAACACCAGCAGTACCATGTGTCCCGAACACCCCACCAGAAGAGGCTGGCACAGGGCAAGGGCATCCTGGCCAGTGGAGCTGCTGCCATGTCCCATAACTGCCTGCAACAGAGCTTGACCCGGAAGAGAGGGCGCACACTTGTGCTGCATAGTCACTGTGTGTGAGAGGCCCCTGTCACTCTGAGGCTGCGCCCACACCGCCTATTTGGACAAGACTGCTAACATCCCTACCAGGCACTAAGTGGCATATCCTTGGGGCCCCTCTGATCTTTGGGCCCAGTACAGGTGTCCCCTTTGATCCCCCCTGTCGCCGGCCCTGATGTCAGAGAATATCATAGACCATACTTGCCTACCTGACCCTGTCCATGAGGGAGAAAATGCTCTGTTCCTGGACTTTCCTGGTAATGTATGATTGCCATCACCCGTGGTGAAACACCTTTCTTATCAATTAACTAGCTCACCACAGGTGATGGCAATCATACATTACCAGGAAAGTCCAGGAACAGAGCATTTTCTCCCTCATGGAGAGGGTCAGGTAGGCAAGTATGTCATAGACTGCACAAAGGAGCTTGAATTATCCTCAGGCAAATGCATAGTTAACAACTGGTCTGAGAACACTGCTGCAACTTGGAATCTGTGCACCTGTGCAATCAGCCTGTGAAAGTGCTGCAGTTTGCAAACTAGTATGCACAGCAGATACTGGAGTCAGAGCATGAAATAAGGAATTCAGGAACAAGTCTGAGTGAACTCTAGGCTACTGCATGAAATCCCGGCCCACAGAACAGGAGACTGAGGTAAGACACAGGGCTGGTTACTACAATTTATGAGAATCTAGTCAGGTTCATGACAAGTGGCACCACTGGTCCAGGAGGGACCTATGGATTTGGGTTATTGGGAGGAGTCTTGGCTACCTTGAGTGGAATATGATGGGATGGAGGAAGGCCCCCAATCTAGTACTTGGTGTGTTGAGCTTGCAGATGGTTTTACTGTCAGTAGGGCAGTTCTTTCACCACCATTCTCCCCCCTTTTAATTAATATCATCATTTAAAATTAAATAAAAGCTGTCCCTTTTTCCCTACCAATTTTTGTTTATATGTCTTTATTTTAGATAAGACTATGTTGTGTGTCAGCTGTCTGGTAAGGGTGGGCTGAGATCAACAAAAATGGAGCTTAAAAGAAGGTCAATAGAATAAAATGTTTAAATTAGTTTCATTTAATCACAATAGTATAGAAATTGTAATCTTCCTTTGACAATAATAGTGTGATCATTTAGGTAACGTTTATATAATTTAACTGGAATAAAAATATCATAAAGTTTGTTTGTGAATCTGAAAAAAAAAAAGATAGCCTTAGCACTGCATTAAGTATTACAAACATGATTTTAGAATGTGTAACCTGAACATTTGGTTTAGTCAGAAACCATTAAGCTACTTTTTCATCAAACTGACACCACACCATTTAGTTGTCTGCAAGATGCTGCCAGGAATGGAAGGAAGTGAGAAGCGTACAGTATATCAGAAAAAAGCATATATTTCTGTGACAATAAATCCTTGTACGCACCACAGCATCAGTACAGCAGAAGGAAATTGTTAAGTTTCCCAAGATAGATGTTATAGTAATGGCAAAAATATCATCTAGGGCTGGATTCAGAGTGTACGCTAATCCAAATTTTTGGCAGCTGAGCAATTATTGTCACACTGCACATGGGGGGTAATTCCAAGTTGATCGCAGCAGGGTCTTTGCTAGCAGTTGGGCAAAACCATGTGCACTGCAGGAGGGGCAGATATAACATGTGCAGAGAGAGATAGATTTGGGTGTGGTGAGTTCAATTTGCAATCTAAATTGCAGTGTAAAAATAAAGCAGCCAGTATTTACCCTGCACAGAAACAAAATAACCCACCCAAATCTAACTCTCTCTGCAAATGTTATATCTGCCCCCCCTGCAGTGCACATAGTTTTTCCCAACTGCTAAAAAATTTCCTGCTGCGATCAACTTGGAATTACCCCCATGGTCTTGTGATGGTAGTAGTAGTTAGGATTCATTTGCAAACTGATTGACGGTCAGGGATCATTTGGGGGAGGTAACGGAAAATGGCAACAAAAATGCAGGTGTGGTGAGACCATGTTGGGGGTGTTTTAGGCTACCACTGGAATCCTGTATTCAGCTGCAATGTCTTTGGTGTCTTACTTCCTGTATCCAAGCTCAGTAGTGAGTTTCCCCTTAGGCACAAGAGGCACATGCCTAGGGGTGGCACTTGAATGCTTTTTTAGTACTATCAAACTGAAATGTACCAGTAACTGCAAAATATTTCCATTCTACTGTAACATACAGCATCTTGAGTGGAGTGTAAAAGGGAAGGGCATTCACAGACTGACCCTGTAAGCTGCCCTACTTAGTAAATATATATTCAGAATTAAAATTAAAATGAAATGTCGTAGTTCATGGCTTTTTATTACTATAGTAAATTGTCAATCATCAAATGAGGGTTTATAACCAATCAGTTAAAATAATAAAAGTAGGCAGAGGGGGCAGCCATTACTGTTGTGCCTAGGGGCGCCATGACCCCTAAAATTTGCCCCTGGTCAAGTTGCTGTGCGTGACCCAGAAGATAATCTGTGTACAAAGGCAAAAGAGGTCCAATTCCAGTGAGTTGCAGCATGCTTCATGACGCACATTGTTGTGCTTAATATGTGTCTTTATACCAATTTCTTTGTGATATAAATACTAATTCTAACTGCCTAGTACACTATAAGCAGCTTTGTATACATCTACAATGCAAATAAAATACTCAATTTAAGAAAAAGTACAAAAGCCCAGGTATCAGTAAAAGTGACAGAGCATCTAAGTCACACCATGCGTCTCTCACCTTATGGCACAAAAGGATAGGTGTATAAGGACACATCTGTATGACACCACACTCAATTGCAGCAAACACAGGGGGTGATTAAGAGGCATATTTTAGTGCAGCCACAACTTCATATTTATGGTAATGCCGTGGTTGATGGGCATCATATTGAGATGCCCACCAGATGTGGCGTAAATCCAGTAATGTGCATACAAAGTATCAACCCACCATTGGCCAGATCATTGGACATTGTCCCTGCCTATGGCACGTGCAAAATGTCTGATGACCATGGCTGCCAGTTTCAGTGAAACTGCATCTTTAGAAACAGTTGCTGACACCAACATGCCCACAACATACCTGCGACTCATAGCAACACCTCCACCTACCACCCAAAACGCCCATCAAAAATGCAATTTGAATCTGTCTCTCTGGGCAGTAAACATTGGGGTGCATGTTATGCTGTGAGGGGTATTATGCTGTGAAGGGAGAAGGGTGCCATGCTGAGAGGGGTGCTGTGCTGTGAGGCAGGCAGTGAAGGGGGCAGTATGAGATGCTGTGAGGAGTTTCAGTGAGTGCTGTTAGGTGGACAGTAACTGGGTAAGTGTGGGTGTTGTGAATGGCTCAGCTGTGAGGGCAATGAGCCAGCTGGAATGGACAGTGGGTGCTGTGAGAGGGCATTGAGTGCTGTGAGAGGGCAGTGAGAGGGTCAGTGTGATATGGAATGGACTGGTAGTGAGAGCTATAGAGGGAGGGGACAATCAGTGATATACAGTATGGAGTGAGAGGGCAATGAGACAGCTATGGAGGGTGAAATCAGAAAGCTACCGTATGAAAGCGCAAGAAAGATATAGAAGGAAGTGGTATTGACACAGCTATGGAGGGGGCAGAAAAATAGATATGGGCAGTGAGAGATTTTGAAGTAGTAGACAGAGAGAGAGCTATGCATACTAATACTTTATGTACTGCTGGCAGTTGCACATTCAGGTGGAGGCAGAGGTGTAGCTAGTCGCCATGGTGCCCGGAGCAAGGGTATGTTTTGGCACCCATCTCCCCTGTATTGAATTAGGGGCCTAGCCAACACATGGTGGTATGTTACATTTGAAAAGAAACAATATTTAGAAATTCAAAATTGGTGACAGGGATGGCTTGATTGTGAAACTGTGCGGCCACAGAATAGTACCAATTCACATTACACCGCACAGTACTGTCCGTTATTCACATTGTACCCCTTATACACATTATGCCACACAGTAGAAACCCATAACACTATCCTTATACATAATACACCATGGTAGAGCCGCTATGGAAGTAGCTGTATTTACTTGTTTAATTTAAATAAATGAAAAACACTACATACAGATGGGTCCATGTTTATCTTGACCTTTAATAATATTAACTGAGACTGGGCAGTTGGACTTAATCCCCTGCTGTAATGAGTTAATCCTCTGCTGTATTGTTCTTTGTATTGTATTGCAGCTTAGAACAATAGATGAAGGATTTATGTTAATAAACCATGTTTTTCCTAGGCGCAGCAAACTAGCCAAGATAAACGTGGACCCATCTGTATGCCCCAACTGAACTGACCACACAACCCCCATTTCCTTCATGGGAAAAAAAGCAAATGTGACATGACACAGACCTGATAACCCCCCCAAGCTCTGATATGAAAATAATGCCCCAAAACTGACCCCCCCCCCCAGATCTGATAATCTCCCAATGCGTCAATGAAAATAATACACCAAAACTGCCTCCCCCTCCAGATTATATAATCTCCCAATGCCTCACTGAAAATAATACACTAGTACTGCCATCCCAGACCTAATAATACCACTATGCTTCAATTAAAATAATGTCCCAGAATTGCCTCAGGGCCAGAGAGAGCTGTGCCGCAGGAGAGAGACAGAGTGAGGTGCTGCTGCTTCTAATGCAAAGAGAAGTGCTGCTGCTGCTGCTGCAGCAGCAGATGGGGCAGAGAGAGATTCTGCAGCATCAATGTAGAGAGAAGTACTACAGTAGCCGGGGCAGATAGAGGTGCTGCTGCAGCAGCGGCTTCTGCTGCTGCAGAGAGAGGTTCTGCAGCAGCTGGGGCAGGAAGAGGTGCTGCAGCATCAATGTGGAGAGAATTGCTGCAGCAGCGGGCAGAGAGAGGTGTTACAGTAGATGGGGCAGAGAGAGGTTCTGCAGATTCCGGGTCAGAGAGATCTGCTGCAACATCTGAAGTAGAGACATGTGCTGCAGCTTCCATGAAAGAGAGAAGTGCTGCAGAAGCCTGAAAGACAGTGATGTGCTGCTGCTTCAAATTCATAGAGAGGTGCTGCAGCATCAATGTAGAGAGAAGTGCTACAGCAGCCGAGCGGAGAGAGGTGCTGCTGCTGCTGCAGCAGCAGCAAGGGCAGAAAGAGATGCTGCTGCAACAGTGACTGCTGCTGCAGAGAGAGGTGCTGCAGCAGCAGCTGGGACAGAACGAGGTGCTGCAGCAGCGGGGGCAGAGAGTTGTGCTGCAGAAGCCTGAGAAACAGAGTGATGTGCTGCTGCTTCTAATGCAGAGAGAGGTGCTGGGGCAGTAGGGCAGAGAGAGGTGCTGCAGCATTAATGTAGAGAGAAGTGCTACAGCAGCAGGAGCAGAGAGAGGTGCTGTCGCAGCCAGGGCAGAAAGAGATTTTGCTGCAGCAGCAGCTGCTGCTGCAGAGAGGGGCTGCAGCAGATGGGGCATAGAGAGGTGCTACAGCATCAATGTAGAAAGAAGTGCTGCAGCAGCCAGGGCAGAGATAAGTTCTGCAGAAGCCGGGGCAGAGAGAGCTGCTGCAACATCTGAAGTAGACACATGTGGTGCAGCTTCCAGGAAAGAGAGAGGTGCTGCAGCAGCGGGGGCAGAGAGTGGTGCTGCAGGACAGAAGTAACCATGCTGAATAGCTACAAGCAGACAGTGAGGCATATAAAGAGGGCGTGCAGAGCTCTAGCGTGTTTCGGCTGTCAGTGTCTCCTGCTATCGCATCTGGCCTGCCCTGTTCCATACCTAGTCAGTGTGCACCCCCTCTGATTCTCCTCCTACTGCTCTGCGGCTGCCAGCACAGTGGCCCGTGGGATGGGGGGCTGGTGGGTGGCAGCGCGCCCTCTAACTTTTTTGGTGCCTGGAGTTGGCGCTCCACCAGAGCCACCCTCGCTACACCCCTGGGTGGGGGGATCTAAATTATTTGACACTTTTTAAATGCAAGTGTTTATTCCCAGTCTGTATTCCAGACAGGACCAAAAACGTTTAGAAAGAGGAAATTGATTTCTGCACTAGTTTAACTGTGGATCCTCAAAAGGATTAATAAGCCTCAAATAAATTATTCTTTATGCCTGTATTTATTTTGGGGGTGCAGCCTTATAGTAACACTGTTACATGGTTTCTGATGTTGAAAAAAGACAACTTGTCTATCGAGTTCAACCTGTGTATTATTTTTAGAACTCAAATTCATCTATTGTGAATGTCTGCCGTTGTGTTATTTTTTTCTCTTTTGTTAATTATAGTGCATGATCTATCCACCATAACCCTGTATATCCTTATCCATTAGGAATTTATCTAGCCCATTCTTAAAAGTATTGACCGAGTCCGCCATTACAACTTTCTCAGGCAGGGAATTCCAAATATGTATTGTCCGTACTGTGAAGAAACCTTTTCACCTCTGTGTGTAAAACCTCCTCTCCTCTAACCTAAGCAGGTGTCCATGTGTCCTCTGTGATGATCTTATGAAAAACAGATCCTCCGCAAGCTCTGTATATTGTCCCCTTATGTATTTGTAAGTGTTAATCATGTCCCCTCTTAATCTCCAGCATGCCTAGCCCTGCAAGCCTTTCCTCGTATTCCAGCATCTCCATCCCCTTAATCAGTTTGGTAGCCCACCTCTGAACCTTTTCTAATTCCAGGAGATCCTTTTGGTAGTATGGTGCCCAAAATTGTGCACAGTATTCAAGATATGGCCTCACTAGGGATTTGTATAATGGGAGTATAACACTCTCATCCCTTGCATCAATTCCGCATTTAATGCATGCTAATACCTTGTTCACCTTTTTTGCTGCATTCCTACTTTGGGTACTGCTGTTAAGTTTATCTTTGTGAACACCTAAGTCTTTTTCCAGTACAGAATCCCCTAATTTTACCCCATTTAGTGTGTAGGTGGTATTTCTTTCTTTGCTACCAAAGTACATTACCTTATACTTGTCTGTATTGAACCTCATTCTCCATTTGGCTGCCCATGCTTCCAGTTTAAATAAATCGTTCTGAAGAGACTCCGCATCCCCCACCGAATTAATAACCTTACACAGTTTGGTATCGTCTGCAAAAATTGACATCATGCTTTCTAGACCTACTGCTAGATCATTTATGAAAATGTTAAACAGTAGTGGTCTAAGTACAGACCCTTGTGGCACACCACTAAGTACTTCAGTCCAATTTGAAAAAGTTCTATTTACCACAATTCACTGCTCACTATTATCTAACCAATTTCTAACCCAAGTTCATATTGTGCTCCCTAGCACTAGTTCTTGTAACTTATAGATAAGTCTCATGTGCGGTACTGTGTTGAAAGCTTTAGCAAAGTCTAAAAAGATTACATCCGCCTCCTTACTCTGATCTAGGTTCACACTAACTGTTTAATAAAAGCCTAGTAAGTTTGACTGACATGATTTATCCTTCACAAATCCATGTTGGTTCCTATTAATAACCTTATTTGCTTCAAGAAACTTCTGTATACTATCCCACAAAATGCCTTCCAGTACTTTCCCCACTATAGATGTAAGACTAACTGGTCTATAGTTACCCGGTTCAGATTTACTTCCCTTTTTGTAGATCGGCACTACTTCTATTATACGTCAAACTTTTGGAACAATGCCTGATGTCAGTGAGTCAATGAAAATCAAATATAGGGGTCTAGCTAATTCGGAGTGTAGCTCCATGAGAACCCTTGGGTGAATTCTGTTGGGACCAGGTGATTTGTTAATCTTAATTTTTTTATTCGGCCACAGACTACTTCCTCACTTAAGAAAGCAGTTAGTAGTGGGAGATTATTATTACTGAGGTTATGTGTTAATCCTGCCATCTATTCCTCTATTGCGAATACTGATACAAAAAGCTAATTTAATTTTTCTGCTATGTCCTTATCGTCTTTGATTAAGACTCCCACATTGTCCTTTAAAGGGCTTATACTCTCCTTCTTTAATCTTTTGCTGTTGATGTATTTGAAAAAACTTTTTGGGGTTTAATTTACTTTCCTTAGCTACTAGCTTTTCAGTTTCTATTTTAGCTGCTCTTATTTCTTTTTTGCATATTTTGTTACAATCCTTATAGTACTGGAATGACTCCGCTTTCCTATCTGATTTATATTTTCTTAATGCTCTCCTCTTTCTGTCCATTATTTCCTTAATCTTTTTGTTAGGCCACATTGGTTTGGAATTATTACTTCTTTTTTTGCTGACCATGGGAATAAATTTATGAGTATAATTATCGAGCAGTGTTTTTAATACCTCCCATTTCTCCATAGTATTTTTACCTTGAAACAAAATTTCCCATTCAATGCCCTTAAAGCTTTCTTTGTCATATCAAAGTTGGCTTTGTTAAATTTTAGAGTCCTAGTTGAGCTTTTATAGGACTGTTTATGAGAACTGATATTGAATGTGATCATATTGTGGTCGCTGTTTCCTATGGGCTCCCCTACTATAATATTTGATACCAATTCCCCATTGTTTGTTAATACCAGGTCTAAGATTGCATTGTAGTTGGTTCCTCGATTAGTTGAAGTAAGTAGTTATTATTTAGTTTATTTAAAAACCTATTACCCCTAGCAGTATCACATGAATCATTTGTCCAAATTATCTCTGGATAGTTAAAATCTCCCATCACTACTACAGTACGTCACCTAATTCTGCCGCTTTTTCTATTTGCTTCAGTAACAATTCCTCATCAGACATATTAATACTAGGTGGCTCATAGCATAGCCCTAATAGTATCTTTTTTGTTCACTTACCCCCACCTGCAATTTCTACCCATAACGTCTCAACAGTATTTACAGTCCCCTCATGAATATCTTCCCGTACTGTATATCAGGTTTTAAAACAGCTTTACATAAAGACATAACCCTCCACCCTGTTTATTTAATCTGTGTCTCCTGAACAGCGTATAACTCTCCAGATTGACTGTCCAATAATGAGATTCGTCCCACCAAGTTTCAGTAATGCCTATAATGTCATACTGTTTGCTTGCTGCAAGGACTTCTAGTTCCCCCTTTTTCCCTGTAAGGCTTCTAGCATTTACATCCATACAATTAAGATAAGTATTCCCCCTTGTGCTAGGGACATCATTTTCTATATGCAGTATTGATGACCCATATTCGTTGTTAGTGTTTTGGCAATACCCTCAGTAATACCCTCGTTAGTACCCTTGCCAGCTGCTCTTTCCCTCCCCTCTTCTCCACCCCCAATTAGTTCACTACCTCCATCCTTACTATTCTCACTGCATATTTATTTTCTAGCTAAACCCTCCCCCCAGGCTCCTAATTTAAAATCTCCTCCAACCATCTAACCATCCTTCCCCCCCAGTGCTGCTGCCCCCTCATCATTCAGGTGCAATCCATTGCGACAAAAAAGATGGCGCCTGACTGAGAAGTCTGCCCAGTGTTGCAGGAACACAAACCCCTCTGCTTAAAGACTCATTACATCAGTGATCTTCAACTTTGGGTACAAGTATCCTTGGGGTACTCGCTATGAATTTCAGTGGTATGCACAAAAAAATTGTAATGGCAGGAAGGACATCCATGTAATAATTAGGGAAAGCAGTGTCCTAATTTTTCTAAAACTGTAACATGTAAGAAATATACAGTACATGTACAATTCATCCTAATTTTTATTCAATCTTGTTAAAAGCACATTCAATGCTTTTACATACAGTGGCACCTAACAATTGAACCTATTAGCAATTATATTAATTATTTTACAAATGTTGGGGATACAAATAATGCATATGTGACTAAGAACAGCAGCTTTACATAATTATGCAAAAATAAGTATAAATAAACATTATACATGATTCTCTATCTTACTTTGTAGGTGATGCTCTGTGTGTTATATATAGCTAGGGTTTTTATATGTATTCAAGTTTTACTCTTAAAAGCAACTTTGATGCTTGTGTTCTATATGACAGTCACTGGGAGGCATTATAATTTTCTCTGGACATCTTTTTCTTCTTATTCCCATTTTATATTATTTTAGTCTCCTCTCTCCATATTTGTATTTCTACTTAAATGTTTTTATACCTTAATATAAATAATATGTATTCATTCTGTGCAGTATATTAAAACATCTCCAGTTCCTTTTCCATTAAATCTAGTATCTTTCTGATGCCTTGACATAATAAATTCAAAGCATATGCAAACATTTTGTATCTTTTCCAAAACGATTGACAGCAAAAGGAGCAATATTGGAGAAACATCTATCACAGAGTTGCTTAATGAATAACATTAATCTGTCTAAATATTGTAATATGAACAAATTTAAAGGATCATAAGATCATGTAGCATTTCCATACTGAGTTATCCTTTGGCGAGGTTAAACAACACTGCAGGCGGAAATCTGAAACATTTCTCAGTGCCAAAAAGCCATCTGCTCTGTTGGCGGAGATGGACTGTTCTGAAAACTCAGCATTACTGGTGTCAAACAAATAGTGACATTAGAGAAGACTTTGAACTCCAGCGTTCCTCCGAGAAATAGTTCTAACTTGATAAGACAGAAATGTAATTTTAAAATGAGTATGACACTCCATAGCTGAAAATTGTTGTTTATTGGCTTGAAAGGTGTTTTATATGTACTGTAAAGTGTAATAAAATCTACTGTCCTAAGAGTATGCACGGAGTGCACAGTACCTCCTGTATAATTGTTGTCTCAATTTCTATATTGGTTTGCTAAATAATTTAGCTATCAGTCCCTCCATTAATTTGTGACACTGAAATCATAGCAAAGTAAAAAACGTGATCTGTAAATAAAAACATTTTTTATAGCTTTATGATAATTATTGGATATTGCATTTTCCAATAATTTGTTCAAATAATATTAGTACAGTAAAAGTTCTTCTTAAAAATAAAAAGTGTGTCTTTTGTTGAAACTGATGATTTGATAAAGCATTAGGTCACCTGAGGATGTTCATGACTTACCTACTTACTGCTCTCTTGAAATAGACTTACAATATTTACAGCAAGGAACAGGTTCATCAATTTAGGAACCAGCGTTCAGTGCCAAAAATTCATCTCAGAATTACTCAGATTGCCCATGATCATGCAGAGTGATGTGTTGCTGCATCTTTTGACACTAGACACAACAACGGATAACACAAGCATGGAGTCCTCTATTAATGCAAGATGCCTCATGCAGCAGTAACAAATTTTTACACAGCAGCTACGTCCAAACACTCAGTTGCTGTGCTTACTGCGTCCTTCTCTGAATCAGTCTGTATGTACAACAACAGCCTCTGCCTGATTGTATGCTTTATATTAGCAATACAGTTGCTTCTTGTGCTCCAACAAACTATTATAGTTGTTATGCTATTTGTTTTAAACATGTAAAATACCTGATGCCTGTCTGCAGTGCATTTATTCCTAAAACATGTTGTTACACAGCTAATCCAACTGAAGGAGGAACCATGCAGTTGGGATGGAATGACAAGAATGGGTGAAGTTGTGGTATACATCAGATAGGGTGGTATTCATGTGACCAGCAGTCGGGAGACCGACGGTCACATGACCTCCTCCAGCATCCCGACCCCTCACTATCCCGATGGTTGGCATGCCGACCAACAGGGACTATTTCCACTCGTGGGTGTCCACGACACCCATAGAGTGGGAATAGAACCTGTGGCGACCGCAGCGAGCCCGCAAGGGGCTTGCTGCACTCGCCTCTCCCCACCGGGATCCCGGCATCGGTATGCTGCTGGGATCCCGGCATCGGTATGCTGACCAGCGGTCAGGACAGCCATACTACACCCAATCAGATAGACTAGGGGGTATTTTAACTGAAGATTGATTTTAGATTAATTTGAAAAAAAAATCTTAATTAATCAACATTAACAGCATGTTTCAGGGTCTAAATTGCATATTTAGTAATAGACTATTTATAAACTGATTTTAAAATCAATGTACTGTAGATATTGGTCGATTTTTAGTAGTGAAAAGTCTGTAATTTTTGTCAGTTCCATTAAAAATCAACTGCAAATAGACCTAAAAATCTAAACTAAAAATCTAAACTAAATTTTTTTTGGACAAAAATCAAACACAAATCAACTACTGCTTCCTACTGATTTTTGATAAAACAAAACATACCTCATGCAAGAGGCTCCCATGGTACCTCTAATTCTGCTTCTTGGGTCTCTTTAGTTACAGGTAGGTGGTGATTTGCATGCTGTAAGAAAAGTGCCTAGAATTGTATAGCCTTGAATTGTCATAGGGTCTTATGCAGAGATGTACACAAGCTCAATGGTTTGAGTACTTCTCTGATTGTAGAACACATGCACATGTGCAGGAACCATTCTGGGCATGTGTAGAATGGATACTGCATCATTGCACACAGTGGATCCAGAGCCACAGCCTGATTGACAGGCTGAGGCCATTTAAGGGCAGGGAGTTCAAATGAGAGATGTGCACTGACCCCAGTGCTTTGGTTTTGGTTTTAACAAAACCACCATCAGTGTTTTTTTTAAATTGTTTTTGGCAAAACCACCCTCAAAAGTTTTAGTTCCGTTTCTGATTTGGATTTGGTTTTCTTTAAACATTGCTAAAAACAGCTGAAAGCATGTAACTTGGACCTGTTTTTGTCCTATAGTATTATTAGCTCAATAACATTAATTTCCAGCCCTCCATTTTTACTATCTCACGATATATTCTCTTGAGTGAAATGGCACCTGAAATGCAAAACAAAAAAAAATCCAAAACTGGGATTCAATTCTACTTGGAATCCCAAGTGACTCGGCTTGGAACTTTGTACGACTTGAAACCCCAGTGTCCGGATGTGTTCGGTTTTCAGTAAAACTGAACCGCTCATCTCTACTTACTATACATTCTCCTTTATGAAATGGCACCTGAAGTGCAATCTACTGTATAACTAAGAGAAGTATGGGTCTGCTCCAACCAATATAGGGGTATATGCAATTGCGGTCGAATTCCCGAAATTGTCGAATTTCGGGTCATTTTCGACCAAAAAAAAAAAATCGCCTATGCAATTCAGTGCTTTCCGACCAAAAAACGGACTTTCAAAATTCGACTTTTTGAAATTCGAATTTTTGCAAATTCGACTTTTCTGCAATGATACAAGTGCTGCAATTCGACCAAAGCATATTCAATTCAAGTTTGGAAATTCGACAGCAGTGCTTTTAGACAGCAAATTCGTCATTTTCAATCCGCCACACTTTGGAGGGTGAAAACAAATAAAAAAATTTTAAACATGTTTTTTTTTGTGTTTTTTTGGGGGGGAATAGCAGATCTATTTATATTAGAAGGGATTAGGTACTTTTTTTTTTTTTTTTTGGAGGCACAAATATTATTTATATATTTTTTAAAATATTATTATTATTTTTTTTTTATGCTGGAACGGTGAAATCATTAAAAAAAATGGCGTGGGGTCCCCCCTCCAAAGCATAACCAGCCTCGGGCTCTTCGAGCTGGTCCTGGTTCTAAAAATGCGGGGAAAAAATTGACAGGGGATCCCCCGTATTTTTAAAACCAGCACCGGGCTCTGCGCCTGGTGCTGGTGCCAAAAATACGGGGGACAAAAAGAGTAGGGGTCCCCCGTATTTTTAACACCAGCATCGGGCTCCACTAGCTGGACAGATAATGCCACAGCCGGGGGTCACTTTTATGCCGTGCCCTGCGGCCGTGGCATTAAATATCCAACTAGTCACCCCTGGCCGGGGTACCCTGGGGGAGTGGGGACCCCTTCAATCAAGGGGTCCCCCCCCCCAGCCACCCAAGGGCCAGGGGTGAAGCCCGAGGCTGTCCCCCCCCATCCAATGGGCTGCGGATGGGGGGGCTGATAGCCTTTTGTGATAATAAAAAGATATTGTTTTTTCCAGTAGTACTACAAGTCCCAGCAAGCCTCCCCCGCAAGCTGGTACTTGGAGAACCACAAGTACCAGCATGCGGGAGAAAAACGGGCCCGCTGGTACCTGTAGTACTACTGGGAAAAAAATACCCAAATAAAAACAGGACACACACACCGTCGACAGTAAAACTTTATTTCATACGTCGACACACACATACTTACCTATGTTCACACGCCGACATTGGTCCTCTTCTCCATGTAGAATCCACGGATACCTGAAAAGAAAAGATCAATATACTCACCTCAGCCATGGTCCAGAGATAAATCCACGTACTTGGCAAAAAAACAAACCGAACACCCGCTCCATGCCGGACTGAAAGGGGTCCCATGCTGACACATGGGACACCTTTCCACGAATGAGACCTGTCAGTGACAGCTGTCACAGAAAGGTCTCTAAGCCAATCAGGAAGCGCAACTTCGTTGCGCTCACCTGATTGGCTGTGCGCTGTCTGTACTGTGACAGCACATCGCAAAGCCGCTCCATTACTTTCAATGGTGGGAACTTAGCGGCTAGCGGTAAGGTCACCCGCCGGTCAGCGGCTGACTGGCGGGTGACCCCACCGCTACCCGCAAAGTTCCCACCATTGAAAGTAATGGAGCGGCTTTGCGATGTGCTGTCACAGTACAGACAGCGCACAGCCAATCAGGTGAGCGCCACGGAAGTAGCGCTTCCTGATTGGCTGAAGGGACTTCAGTGACAGGAGTCACGTGATGTCCCGGCATTCGGGAGAAAGGGGTCTGATGTGAAAGCATTGGACCCCTTTCTAGTCCGGTATGGAGCGGGTATTTGCGTTTTCTTTTTTTTTACAAGTACGTGGATTTATCTCTCTGGACGTGGATTTATCTCTGGACGCTGGAAGGTGAGTATCATTTTTTCACAGGTACCCTCGGATCGTCGGAGACCGTGGCAGTCGGCGTGTCAACATAGGTAAGTATGTGTGTGTCGGTAGTGTGTAATAAAGTTTTACTGTCACGGTGTGTGTGTCCTGTTTTTTTTGGGGTATTTTTTTCCCAGTAGTACTACAGGTACCAGCGGGCCCGTTTTTCTCCCGCATGCTGGTACTTGTGGTTCTCCAAGTACCAGCTTGCGGGGGAGGCTTGCTGGGACTTGTAGTACTACTGGAAAAAACAATATCTTTTTATTATCACAAAAGGCTATCAGCCCCCCCATCCGCAGCCCATTGGATGGGGGGGGACAGCCTCGGGCTTCACCCCTGGCCCTTGGGTGGCTGGGGGGGGGACCCCTTGATTGAAGGGGTCCCCACTCCCCCAGGGTACCCCGACCAGGGGTGACTAGTTGGATATTTAATGCCACGGCCGCAGGGCACGGCATAAAAGTGACCCCCGGCTGTGGCATTATCTGTCCAGCTAGTGGAGCCCGATGCTGGTGTTAAAAATACGGGGGACCCCTACTCTTTTTGTCCCCCGTATTTTTGGCACCAGCACCAGGCGCAGAGCCCGGTGCTGGTTTTAAAAATACGGGGGATCCCTGGCCAATTTTTCCCCGGATTTTTAGAACCAGGACCAGCTCGATGAGCCCGAGGCTGGTTATGCTTTGGAGGGGGGACCCCACGCCATTTTTTTTCGGGTTTTTCCCGTTTTTTACCGTTTTTTAAAATCGCGGCAAAATCCGCCAAATCGGCCGATTTTCGCCCGCGACTCTGGCGAATCCGTTTTTCATTGAATATGGTGAATTCCGGAAGCCACCTTCCGGAATTCACCTGGCGAATTTAGTCGAATTAAAAAACGGCGAAAAATTGCCGCGATTCGCCGTGAATTGCATATACCCCATAGTATATTATGAAAATACATGTGAACCAATATTGAGACTGTTATGATCAATTTCAAACAGTAATCTATATAATCATATAATTATTAGATATGGGATTCCTATGAGATTAGAACAAAAGGATTCCTCCTACTGTACTAATCTCATAGGAATCCCATATCTAATAATTATAATTTCATCTTATATGTATTATCTTGAATCCTTTATTTGGTAACAGGCAATTCACGTTTTTATTGAACAGGATATTAGGTTCGCAACCTGATCCAATTATTTTAAGAGGGATTCATTAAAAGTTACGCTTTATGTATTAATCCTTTGTACACATTTATCCTATCAGCATACATCAGTAAATGACACAGTACTCCAAAAAAAAGTTTTTTCATCCTTTCCTCTAAACTTCACTTGTAGTGCAATCTACAGTATAACACAAGATTTGGTTTTAAGATGCAAGATAAGACCTTGTGGTAAGATCCAAAGCCAGGACTCAATTCCACTCAAAATCTCACATGATCTGAACTAGGACACACTTGGAACCCCAATATTCAGGTATGTTTGGTTTCAGTAAAACTGAACTGCTTATCTCTAGTTCACAGCAGCGATGTGCATTGCATCCATTTCTGAAACATTTCTAAAAACAGCTAAAATCTGTTTCTTCAGTTATTAAATTCTGATGTGATTCATTGACGACCCTATGGCAATCACAGCTGTGATTGTGCATGCTGAGGATGTACAAAATGATGTCAAAAAATCTGCCTTCCTGAAAAGTACAGAGACACTTACTGGAGCAATTGCAAAGCACAGCAACTATGTACACATCTGCAGTACACATGCAGATCCTTTGAAGATGGGCAGCTCGAGTAAGTCATTGGCATGTCAGCCTGAACAGAGACACTGGAGCCATACTGCTTAAGTACGGATTCACAGATGCAGCCAACAACATGCCCCAAAAATGGCTGTGACATGCCCTCAGTTTTGCCACCACTCCCCTGTTAAGTCCCCCTAACAGTGCCTGATTGTCATTCACTCTGCATGAAGATAAGTACTGTGATCGGCATTCCTAAGCATACAGTATGTATGCGCAGTTTACAGATAATTTGCAATTGCAAAAACATCTGCATAGCATTCGTCAATGAATCAGGTCCATCAAGACAGTTAATTTCAAGTAATTTTCAGTGTGAAAATGCAACTGAAATTATGAAGGAGGGACTTACATGCAGTACAAAACATACAAGATTCATTTTATTAATCCAAAATTGGAACCGCTCATCTCTACTTTTTATAGCCATTATAATTAAAAACACCTGTATAGACGAAAAACACTTATAACTTATTAGACTTTTGCATGATTGATTTTGTGTTTGATTTTTTTTTTTGTACATTTTTGTTACATTTTCAGACAAACTGTTAATAAATCTCAGATTTGCATTGTCCCATTGAGAAAACACTGATGTTTTCCCGAAGTAAAATTTCAGTCACAGGTGATTTTTTCTGATGATCTTGACTTTAGTACATCTCCGATTGGCAAAAACAGGCCAAAAAATGTGGTCAAAAAACACTCACAAAATTGACCTGTAGTGAATATACTCCTAGGTTCTGAGTAGCTGATTATTTGAGCCTCGGGTAGAAATCTCTGCACATTAAACAGCAGCAGGTGAAATAAACACTCCCTCAGAAATTCCTTGAAATTATTATAATTATTGTTTATTTACAAATTGCACACATATAAATAGGTACTAATAGTAAAGTAGTCATTGGCAACTGGAATTTCTGTGCAGCTACAATTGGTGTTATATGGTTGGAATCGGAAAATGGAAGGTGAAAATGTCAGGCAACTACTTGTAAGTGTGAATATCCTTCCCTATTTATATCATCTTCTTCCATTACTACTTCTCTGAAATGTTCTCGCTCTTGTGGTACACAGGCACTCCTGAAGAAATATCAAGATGGTCAGCTGCTGGAAAACAGTGGCACTCAGAGGGGGGCACTCTCCCTCCTCCTGTAACAAGCAGTAGTGTCTGCAGCCTTTCACTGCCTCCAGCACATGCACAGGTAGTGAAGCAACCTGCAGGAACCTGCAATGAGCAGGTGGGATGATAAAAGTAGAAGTGCTGTTAACACACAGGGGTTGCTGAGCACCAACAGGTACTAGATAGATATAATACAGGCTGGTGACAGGGATGCTAAGTACTGGCAATAATAGGAGAGCTGAATGCTGGTATGACAGCAGTGCAGAATACTGGCAATGACAGGTGCATGGAATACTTGCAATGACGGGAGCAGTACTGGATGCAGGTTGTAACAGGCATACTGGCAGCAAGTTGTAAACAGGAGCACCGGCTTAAGCTGTAAATGGGAGACTAGATGTAACAGCAGAGAGACTGGACTCAGGCTAACAAACAGGAGCACTGGCACAGGCTGACAACAGATGCATTGAATGTAAACAGATGGTAGCAGTACTGACCACAGCATTGCTGGTACGGGTTGGATACAGAGGCTCTGAGTGCAGGTAATCACACAAAGTGTCAGACAGCACATACACTTAGCAAGTGAGTGTTTCAGACTAAGACTGAGCAGCAGGTGCAGGTTTAAATAACGAGCTATTGGTTGCAGTTGGATGCAGGGATCATGTGAGCGCTGCAAAAAGACCTGGTTGGAAAGTGAGTTCACCTGACCTGGAAACAACATGGCTGCACCCATGCAGCTGTTCAGCAACAACCAGGAATGCTGTAACAGGCCAGGAGCAGTGCAGCCTTGCTGAATATGGCAGCCCAAGACATGGAATGACAAACTAAGACCTCAGTTTATGACATTATGTCAAGCATGGAAACTTTAAAATCATTAGCAAAAATCTCAAACTTACAGGGACTTTCCCATGTATACTACTATCTACAACTACTATTGAAATGTTTTGGACACTCATACTTTCTATCTCTATCTACTAAGGCTTATAACCCCAAACACCTTTTTAATACATTTAATTTTCACTAACCCACACCAAACCCACTGACTGCCATCAGTGCCCACGGTCTTGCTTGCTACTTCATAGACAAGATTGATAAGATCTGACATGAAATTGTATTCTCTTTGCCAGCCATAAACATGTTCAATTTCTTACATGTACACTCTGGTTTCTTCTTTTCATTTGATCACAACAAATGAATATGAAATATCTTCTCTCATTATTTTTATACTCTACTCCTACTATTGAATCTATACTCTCAAAATCAGTAGATCCATGTCTGCTATGCTCATTGTAACCTTAGCCAAAATCTATAATTTGTAATATATTTCTATTAGTATCTTTGCATTATTGTTGAAACATGTATTGATCGCTCATATTCTGGAAAAAAAAACGAAATTCTGATTCAAGCTTTCTCAGAAATAAGTGGTCTGTTGAGATGTCCCAAATGGAAACAAACTCCTTGGTGGTGCACTCCTAATTTAGTATTGTATAAGTTAAAACTAGAGATGAGCGGTTCGGATTTTAAGAAAGCCAAACCGCTCCGAACTTCCGGGATCCGCGACAGACGAGCCGGGGCTCGGATCTGCCCCAGCTGCCCCGGATCCCAACCTGAGGCGAAACTATGAGATCCCACTGTCAGATCTCGTGGTTTTTGCTTGGGCGCCAGCTTTAAAAGTCCCATAAAGTCAATGGGCTGCCCGCTGATTGGCTGAGAGAGACTTCTGTCATGGTTCTCAGCCAATCAGCGTGTCCCCATAGACTTCATGATGGCCTGCCTCATGCTAATTACTTCACCACCCACACTGCCGGCACTGCCTCCTGCACTGAGGATACTGCCGGCACCCTGAGCTGCCAATACCTCCGCACTGAGGACACCACCGACACTCCAGCAATGCCGACACTGCTTGCACCCCCACACTGGGAACATTGCTAGCACTCCTGCACTGCTGAAACAACCAGCAACCTTGCACTGCTGACTTAGCTGGCACCCCTAAACTGCCGATACCACTGACACACCCCAGCACTGCGGACATCGCCAACACTCCTGCACTGCTGACACCGCTAGCAGTACTGACACCACCATCAACCACACACTGAGGACACTGCCAGTACCCCTACAGTGAGGACATCCCTGGCACCCCCACACTGCCAACACCACCAGCAGTACAGACACTACCAGCAACTCCGCACTGAGGATGCCAACATCACTGCCGACACCACCAGTACCCCAGCTGTATTGAAACCACCAGTAATCCCTCACTGAGGACTCTGACTACACCCCTGCACCTCCCGCTCTGAAGACACCGCTGGCATCCCCGGTCACAGTTAGTGCACTATTGGTGTATCCGCCCTGCACTGTGTCCTGCATGGTATCTGATCCACACTGTATCTTGCACTGTATCCAACCAGCAATATAGTCAGCACTGTATCCGACCAAACTGTATCCCACACTGTATAAGGCCCACACAGTATCCAACCCACACTGTATCCAACCCATAGTGTATACTGCACTGTATCTGACCTGCAGTGTATCCCGAGCTGTATTCAATCCACACTGTATCCAACCTGTGCTGTTTCCAATCGGCACTGTATCCCACACTGTATCCAACCAGTAATATATACCGCACTGTATCCAACCCACACTGTATCCAACCTGTCCTGTATCCTGTACTGTATCCAACCCACACTGTTTCTGTACTGCACTGTATCCAACCCACACTGTATACCACAGCTTAGTCAGCCAGCCATTGGCCAATATTAGTGAATACAATATTGTGATCTGTGAGGCGTTCAAAATTGAGTGGAAATTACTGTAATTTAATGTAATTGATGTTAATAATACTATAGGAACAAAAAAGGCCCACATTAAGTGATTTTAGCTCTTTTTGTCTATTTTTCAGATAAATCCAATTCCAAAGCCAGTCACGGCGGTTTGACAAATCCAAATCCAAATCCCAAACCGACCGATGAATCAGACAAATCCAGCAAAAATGGCCCAGCGCACATCCCTATTTAAAACATATCTTTTCAATAATCTAGGATTAGAATGCAGTGGTAGAACCATATGTATATAAAATAGAAATGACTAGTATAGTTAAATATATATATTTTTTCTTAAAAATAAGCTCAATTGGAGTAATAGGTAAGAGATAAGATGTAAACTTGTTTCGTTACCATATGTCTAGCGTACTTGTGTCACTTAGATAAGCCCATCAACGAATGTATAACTATGTAGAGTAGATATATATATACAAATAAATAGTAAATTGGTTACATATATAAATAAATATATATGTGTAAATATGCTTCTACTTAAAGTTATATGACAAATATCTCACCAAATATATATGTATTCTCAAGCTCCTAAATGAGCCACATAGTGAAAGTACTGAAAGTATCAAATAAGAAAACATCATTTAAATATAGCTGTAATAGATCCATACAAAATGAGTATCTCCTGAAAAATGACAAAAAGTTATTTTATCTGAGAAAGCAGCTTCCTCTATTATCAAATCGAGTACAGTATATAATAAATAATGGGTACAATACCAATTTGCTAATTGTGTAAAATGAACAGTAGATAGATGTTGGCATACATAACCTTTTGTCTCCTATAACAAATATAAAACAAATATTATCCACAATATAGTTGCCCCTTAATGCAAATAGAAATAGCATGACATAGGCAATACTACTATCAATAACAATCATGAATAGCTGAGAGGAGGGAAAGATAATCTTTAGTCATGTGTTCGGGACACTTCTTCTGTTAACCCACATGTTATGCTGTGAATGGGTAAATGAGAGAGTGACCCGTCTGGCTTAGATTGGAAGAGACAAGAACATTCTGCTTTCTGGTTCTGGTTCTAAGCTGCTTCCATCCCTGGCTTGGACTCATATTGCAGAAGACAGCAAGCACCAGATGAGAGAGAGTGCTGAAAATACTTGTGTGAAAGTGTCCCAGTTTACAGAAGTGGGATTCCCGGTCAGCGCCGGTATCTGCTGCTTTCCCCTGTGGGCAGTTTCGGACTGAGGCATGAAGGGCCCACCGGAGGAATGCAGATATAGGGGCCCATACTTAGGGGTGTGGCCAGCCTACAAAGGGGGTGTGGACAGCCTCCACAAAGGCTTGAAATACACAATAGTTTAGTGCAGTGTAATGCAACATATCTACCATGTATAATACATATTATACACCATGTATAATAAGTGCACAGTCTGGAACCTGATCCTTAGAGGAAGGAGTGGGCCCTCAGGCAGTGGGGCCTACCGGTGATTTCCCTGGTGCCCCTGTGGGCCAGTCTGACCCTGCCTGTGGGAGAAGAGCACCCCTGTACAAGCTGTGTCTCTCTGTGACCTGGTCTCGTGCTGCGTCCATGCAGCTTTTCCTGACGATGCACTTTTTGCACATTTTACACACATTTAAGCCAAGCATCATCAAGCTTGCTTACACTCCCCTAAAACACAACTTTCATTCCTAAGACTATACAGAGACTTACAGAAACAAACACCTACAATCAAGTAGTCCCCTGGCGCTAACCAGATAGTTAAGTTCAATTGTAATAGACGTATGTGTCCCAAGAGCAAAAAAAAATAATCTGATGCAGCTCACTGCAGAGCAGGAGGACCTCTCCACCCCTTGCAAAAAACAGTTACCACAGAAAAAAAACAAACACAGACAGCGCTACCAGATTTCTTATTAAAATACTGATTTATTTAATTATTTATTCTATTATCATTCAACTTTCATTAACCATTCTCATCTCTAAGGCTAATTTGCATACATTTATAAAATTTGTATTTAAAATACTGGCCTAATCAATGAACAATCATACCATGATTCTCTGTTCTCTATACCACTTAATACTCCCCTGCTGCACAGAGCCTCCAGCTTTAATCAATTACCTCACACTGTTTCACTTGGGTATTAAGCGTGACAGTTTAGTATTTAGTACAATGATACAAAGAATACCAACTCTGATTCAGATGTAAAATGTCTCTATTCCACTCCAGATAGAAGTATAATTGTACTGATACTTTTGTAGCGGAAGAATCACTTGTTTTAAATCAAGTTGTATATTTAAGACTCTTTACTTCCAACAGTTCATATAAAATGTGGATATTCAGACAGCTGTTTACTTTCTCTTGTAAAATAAAATTTTGATTTTGTGCACAACCCATATCGATAATTATTTGATTAGTTGATTAAATATGCATGTATATATAAATTGATCTCAAAGCAGCAGAGTTAATATGATGTCTCAGCAGACATTTAAAACATGGCCATGTTAAAATCCCGTCTTTACCGCAATCAAAATTTATTCTACAAGAGAAAGTAAACAGCTGTCTGAATATCCACATTTTATATGAACTGTTGGAAGTAAAGAGTCTTAAATATACAACTTGATTTGAAACAAGTGATTCTTCCGCTACAAAAGTATCAGTACAATTATACTTCTATCTGGAGTGGAATAGAGACATTTTACATCTGAATCAGAGTTGGTATTCTTTGTATCATTGTACTAAATACTAAACTGTCACGCTTAATACCCAAGTGAAACAGTGTGAGGTAATTGATTAAAGCTGGAGGCTCTGTGCAGCAGGGGAGTATTAAGTGGTATAGAGAACAGAGAATCATGGTATGATTGTTCATTGATTAGGCCAGTATTTTAAATACAAATTTTATAAATGTATGCAAATTAGCCTTAGAGATGAGAATGGTTAATGAAAGTTGAATGATAATAGAATAAATAATTAAATAAATCAGTATTTTAATAAGAAATCTGGTAGCGCTGTCTGTGTTTGTTTTTTTCCTGTGGTATACAGAGACTTCACTGACTAAGATGGTCAATGATTTGATCACTGCTAAATTCAAAGGACATTACTCACTTCTAATTATTCTGGATATCTCTGCTGCATTTTGTCAATGTTGACAACTGCCTTCTCATAGAAATGCTGCAATCCCTAGGTTTTCAAGATGCTGTTCTATCCTGGTTCTCTTGCTTCTTATCAAAACAATTTTTGGAGGGGCCAATGGCCTGGGAGTTGCAGACATCAAAGCAATATTCAAAATGAATCCACTAGATTTAAGGCAGTTATACGTAAACTGCAAAACTGACCTGGACCTTAGTATTAATTTCCCTGGAATCAACTCTTTTCCACTTCCTTTAAAGGTTGGAGTACCACAAAGCCCAGTCCTAGACATCTGCTCGCCTTTGTGTATACCAATTTTCTTGGAAACTAATAAACTCCAAAGAATTTCAGTATCTCAATGGGGATGATACATATATCTAATAATATGCACATACTGTATCGCGCATACTGTATTGCACATACTAACCTGTGGTATTTTACTGAAAGTACTCATTATCTCCCACATTGACTATTGCAGTGGTTCTCAAACTTTTTTGAATCACGGCACCCTACAGTATCAGAATTTTTTTCACGTCGCCCCTAGGCCAAGTTTCTTATTGAGAAATAAGAAAAAAAAAATGCAATAAAGTAAATTGTGTTTATATGTTATCCCTAGGGTCAGTTATGTGGTGAGGGACAGGATTTGCTTCTGTTTGTCCACATATTTATAATTGACGGCCACCAGCACTGGTTTTGCCTATTACATGGAGTATAAATAATTAGAATTGCTCCTGAACTACCAATCCAAGGCACCCCTGCAAGTGTTCCAAGGCACCCCTGGGTGCCACAGCACACAGTTTGAGAACCCCTGGACTATTGTAATGGGTGTGGATCATAGGGTCGACAGTAACTAGGTCAACAGTCATTAGGTCAACCACTATTGGGTGACAGTGACTAGGTCAACACCTGAAATAGGTCAACAAAGTCATTAGGTTGACATGGAAAAAGGTTGACATGAGGTTTTTTTGTGTGTTGTTTTCTTTGTAAAGTGACCAGGAACCCCAATTAGTGCACCATGTCCCCTCATATAGCTCACTTTGCTCGCCATGCTTCGGGCAAGGTGCCTCGCTCCACTACCGCTGCGCTTGTCACAGGTTAAAATTCCCAATTGTAGTCCACGCGGATCGTAAAGTATGAAAAAGTAAAAAAAAAAATGTAAAAACTCATGTTGACATTTTCATGTGTCGATCTTTGCCATGTCGACATAGTCACACATCAACCTATAGACCATGTCGACCTAATGCATGTCGACCAATAGTGGTAATGAACTTAATGAGTGTTGACCTAAGTGCTGTTGACCTAAAGACCGGATCCCATTGTAATAGCCTCCTATCTGATCATCATCAAAACAGATTTGATTCCTTTCTGGCTTGTTTTGTTACTGCTTTGCTCCTGATTATTAATTAAAGCACCATAAAATATGCTAATGCTATACAAATACATGTTAGTAAATAAAATATATCATAAATATATTTGTAAATGCTATTTGTATATGTTTATATAAAATAGTTTGTCATTTAACAGCAATATGAGTCATGAAGCATGCTACGGCCAGGCTCCATCGAACATAATTTGTCATTCTCGTTTATCATATATCACCTCTCAATATTTATGATTCTCATAGTAATGTAACTCATAAATTTTAATACTCTACACACACCACTGTTCACACTCATCACGTCACTTTATTTTTTCTCTTTATTTCAAACCCATTATTTACAAAACGTCATGCTTTTCAGGCCTTGGATCATATTTTACATTTTCAGTGAAGCACATGCTTGATTAAAAATAGACTAATTTCTGTCTCAAACAAATCATGATGTCATAATATTGACCTTAGATGATTCAGACACATGTATCTGACAAATGATCATGACAAAACTCATCCTGATGTTTTATTTTGAAAAATGATGAAGTTATAAACTGAGCATTGCCATATTGCTTTATGTTTTCAATTTAATCAGAAATGTACTCTATAGTATTAGGCTCAACTCTTATGAGTAGAGTCATTAAAGTAGTGATTCTGCAAAGCAGCCAATCAGATTCTAGAATTTCTCTGTAGGTTTCTATAAAATGATATAATATGATTGGATGCAGTTGGCAACATCACTACTTGTCTATTTTATAAGCTTTTGTAAATCTACCCCTTACAGTATGTATAATATAATGCCTGTGCAAAAAAATAATTGACCCCCTAAATGTAATAACTGGTTGTGTCACCTTTTAGCAGCAACAACCACAACCAAACACTTCCAATATCTGTAGATAAGTCTCTCAGATCGATGTGGCAGAATTTTGGGCCACTCTTCTTTGTAGAATTGCTTTATTTCAGGCACATTGGAGGTTTTTCAGGCACAAACTGTCTGTTTAAGGTATTGCCACAGCATCTCAGTCGAGTTCAAGTCAGAACTTTGTAAGAGCACTCCAAATCCTTAATTTTGTTTTCTTGAACCTAACTTTTGTTTCCTTTGAGCCATTCAGAGGTGAACTTGCTCTCGTACTTCAGATTGTTGCCAGGCTGCATAACCCAATTGCGCTTCAGCTCCAGATCACATACTGATGACCAGACATATTACCTCAAAATTTTCTGGAAAAGAGCAGAATTCATTTTTTCAATCAATTATGGCAAGTTGCACAACTTACTTTCTCTTGTAGAATAAATTTTGATTTTGTGCACAACCCATATCGATAATTATTTGATTAGTTGATTAAATATGCATGCATATATAAATTGATCTCAAAGCAGCAGAGTTAATATGATGTCTCAGCAGACATTTAAAACATGGCCATGTTAAAATCCCGTCTTTACCGCAATCAAAATTTATTCTACAAGAGAAAGTAAACAGCTGTCTGAATATCCACATTTTATATGAACTGTTGGAAGTAAAGAGTCTTAAATATACAACTTGATTTGAAACAAGTGATTCTTCCGCTACAAAAGTATCAGTACAATTATACTTCTATCTGGAGTGGAATAGAGACATTTTACATCTGAATCAGAGTTGGTATTCTTTGTATCATTGTACTAAATACTAAACTGTCACGCTTAATACCCAAGTGAAACAGTGTGAGGTAATTGATTAAAGCTGGAGGCTCTGTGCAGCAGGGGAGTATTAAGTGGTATAGAGAACAGAGAATCATGGTATGATTGTTCATTGATTAGGCCAGTATTTTAAATACAAATTTTATAAATGTATGAAAATTAGCCTTAGAGATGAGAATGGTTAATGAAAGTTGAATGATAATAGAATAAATAATTAAATCAGTATTTTAATAAGAAATCTGGTAGCGCTGTCTGTGTTTGTTTTTTTCCTGTGGTATACAGAGACTTCACTGACTAAGATGGTCAATGATTTGATCACTGCTAAATTCAAAGGACATTACTCACTTCTAATTATTCTGGATATCTCTGCTGCATTTTGTCAATGTTGACAACTGCCTTCTCATACAAATGTTGCAATCCCTAGGTTTTCAAGATGCTGTTCTATCCTGGTTCTCTTGCTTCTTATCAAAACAATTTTTTGGAGGGGCCAATGGCCTGGGAGTTGCAGACATCAAAGCAATATTCGAAATGAATCCACTAGATTTAAGGCAGTTATACGTAAACTGCAAAACTGACCTGGACCTTAGTATTAATTTCCCTGGATCCAACTCTTTTCCACTTCCTTTAAAGGTTGGAGTACCACAAAGCTCAGTCCTAGACATCTGCTCGCCTTTGTGTATACCAATTTTCTTGGAAACTAATAAACTCCAAAGAATTTCAGTATCTCAATGGGGATGATACATATATCTAATAATATGCACATACTGTATCGCGCATACTGTATTGCACATACTAACCTGTAGTATTTTACTGAAAGTACTCATTATCTCCCACATTGACTATTGCAGTGGTTCTCAAACTTTTTTGAATCACGGCACCCTACAGTATCAGAATTTTTTTCACGTCGCCCCTAGGCCAAGTTTCTTATTGAGAAATAAGAAAAAAAAATGCAATAAAGTAAATTGTGTTTATATGTTATCCCTAGGGTCAGTTATGTGGTGAGGGACAGGATTTGCTTCTGTTTGTCCACATATTTATAATTGACGGCCACCAGCACTGGTTTTGCCTATTACATGGAGTATAAATATTGAGAATTGCTCCTGAACTACCAATCCAAGGCACCCCTGCAAGTGTTCCAAGGCACCCCAGGGTGCCACAGCACACAGTTTGAGAACCCCTGGACTATTGTAATGGGTGTGGATCATAGGGTCGACAGTAACTAGGTCAACAGTCATTAGGTCAACCACTATTGGGTGACAGTGACTAGGTCAACACCTGAAATAGGTCAACAAAGTCATTAGGTTGACATGGAAAAAGGTTGACATGAGGTTTTTTTGTTTGTTGTTTTCTTTGTAAAGTGACCAGGAACCCCAATTAGTGCACCATGTAACCTCATATAGCTCACTTTGCTCGCCATGCTTCGGGCAAGGTGCCTCGCTCCACTACCGCTGCACTTGTCACAGGTTAAAATTCCCAATTGTAGTCCACGTGGATCGTAAAGTATGAAAAAGTAAAAAAAAATGTAAAAACTCATGTTGACATTTTCATGTGTCGATCTTTGCCATGTCAACATAGTCACACATCAACCTATAGACCATGTCGACCTAATGCATGTCGACCAATAGTGGTAATGAACTTAATGAGTGTTGACCTAAGTGCTGTTGACCTAAAGACCGGATCCCACTGTAATAGCCTCCTATCTAATCATCATCAAAACAGATTTGATTCCTTTCTGGCTTGTTTTGTTACTGCTTTGCTCCTGATTATTAATTAAAGCACCATCAAATATGCTAATGCTATACAAATACATGTTAGTAAATAAAATATATCATAAATATATTTGTAAATGCTATTTGTATATGTTTATATAAAATAGTTTGTCATTTAACAGCAATATGAGTCATGAAGCATGCTACGGCCAGGCTCCATCGAACATAATTTGTCATTCTCGTTTATCATATATCACCTCTCAATATTTATGATTCTCATAGTAATGTAACTCATAAATTTTAATACTCTACACACATCACTGTTCACACTCATCACGTCACTTTATTTTTTCTCTTTATTTCAAACCCATTATTTACAAAACGTCATGCTTTTCAGGCCTTGGATCATATTTTACATTTTCAGTGAAGCACATGCTTGATTAAAAATAGACTAATTTCTGTCTCAAACAAATCATGATGTCATAATATTGACCTTAGATGATTCAGACACATGTATCTGACAAATGATCATGACAAAACTCATCCTGATGTTTTATTTTGAAAAATGATGAAGTTATAAACTGAGCATTGCCATATTGCTTTATGTTTTAAATTTAATCAGAAATGTACTCTATAGTATTAGGCTCAACTCTTATGAGTAGAGTCATTAAAGTAGTGATTCTGCAAAGCAGCCAATCAGATTCTAGAATTTCTCTGTAGGTTTCTATAAAATGATATAATATGATTGGATGCAGTTGGCAACATCACTACTTGTCTGTTTTTATAAGCTTTTGTAAATCTACCCCTTACAGTATGTATAGTATAACGCCTGTGCAAAAAAATAATTGACCCCCTAAATGTAATAACTGGTTGTGTCACCTTTTATCTGTAGATAAGTCTTTCAGATCGCTGTGGCAGAATTTTGGGCCACTCTTCTTTGTAGAATTGCTTTATTTCAGGCACATTGGAGGTTTTTCAGGCACAAACTGTCTGTTTAAGGTATTGCCACAGCATCTCAGTCGAGTTCAAGTCAGAACTTTGTAAGAGCACTCCAAATCCTTAATTTTGTTTTCTTGAACCTAACTTTTGTTTCCTTTGAGCCATTCAGAGGTGAACTTGCTCTCGTACTTCAGATTGTTGCCAGGCTGCATAACCCAATTGCGCTTCAGCTCCAGATCACATACTGATGACCAGACATATTACCTCAAATTTTTCTGGAAAAGAGCAGAATTAATTTTTTCAATCAATTATGGCAAGTTGCACAGGTCCTGAAACAGCAAAGCATTCCCAGGCCATCATACTACCATCGCTGTGTTTGACTGTTGGTACTGTACGATGTTATTATTGTGGAATGCTGTGTTAGCTTTACGCCATATGCAACTAGACTCATGTCTTCCACAAAGTTACATTTTTTGAGTTATCAGTCCATAGAACATCAGCCCAAAAGGCTTGGTTATCAATGTGTTTTATTGGCACATGTGAGACAAGCCTTTATGTTCCTCTTGGTAAGCAGTAGTTTTTACCTTGCATCTCTCCATGGATACCATTAAGGCTAAGCCTATTTTTTATGATGGAATCATGAATGCTATAATTTACTGAAGGGAATGAGGCCTGTAATTCCTTAAATATATGTCTGGATTCTTTTGTGACTTCCTGGATATATCGTTGATGTGTATTTAGGGAATTTTGTTAATCTGGTCACTCCTGGGAAGAATCACTACTTTTCCAATTTTTTTCTATCAGGAGGTAATAGCTCTCACTGTAGTTCACTGGGGACCTTGATCCTTAGAAATGGTTTTGTATTACTATTTTTTTCCATCTCTTTTGGAATTTTATTTTTATCATGGTGCTGCTTTTAACCAAGTTTACGTGTTTGGATTCTTATGGGGCAGCAATAATCAAGGATGACTGTGCCCAGTCTAATTAAACCCAATTATCAATTTATTTTTGTTCAGTGGTTATATGAGTAACTAAGTGGTCAACTATCTTACACAGGGCCATTTGATGTTGGATAACTTTTTTCCTTCAAGAAACAAAATGATTACTTAAAAAGTGTATTTTTGAGTTTATTCAGGTTGTCTTTGTCTTATATGCAATTTTGTTTGAAGATCTGAAATGAATAAGTTTCACAAATATGCAAAAATAGTAGAAATCAGGAAGGGGCAAGAACTTTTAACACCACTGTATTAGCAGTGTCAAGCAGCTGAATACTATTTTTTACCATGTATGTATAACCCAATCTCTCTATGCCTTGCAAATTTCCTTCTAAAATGACCATTCCACTGTTGCCTAATGGTTGGCTAGTCCTTATGTGAGGATGGACTGCATGCATTGAAAAGACACAATGGTATGTACTGTCCTGGTCTCAATTTTAGACTAGATTTGACAATAAAAAGTGTCGCTCAGAAGTATGCGTGTATTATTCCATATAATTACAAGTACTGTACTCTTGTCACTTTATTGGGTGCATTATCTAATATTAGGTGCACTGGTAATTAGAGATGAGCGCCTGAAATTTTTCGGGTTTTGTGTTTTGGTTTTGGGTTCGGTTCCACGGCCGTGTTTTGGGTTCGAACGCGTTTTGGCAAAACCTCACCGAATTTTTTTTGTCGGATTCGGGTGTGTTTTGGATTCGGGTGTTTTTTTCCAAAAACACTAAAAAACAGCTTAAATCATAGAATTTGGGGGTCATTTTGATCCCAAAGTATTATTAACCTCAAAAACCATAATTTACACTCATTTTCAGTCTATTCTGAATACCTCACACCTCACAATATTATTTTTAGTCCTAAAATTTGCACCGAGGTCGCTGTGTGAGTAAGATAAGCGACCCTAGTGGCCGACACAAACACCGGGCCCATCTAGGAGTGGCACTGCAGTGTCACGCAGGATGTCCCTTCCAAAAAACCCTCCCCAAACAGCACATGACGCAAAGAAAAAAAGAGGCGCAATGAGGTAGCTGTGTGAGTAAGATTAGCGACCCTAGTGGCCGACACAAACACCGGGCCCATCTAGGAGTGGTACTGCAGTGTCACGCAGGATGGCCCTTCCAAAAAACCCTCCCCAAACAGCACATGACGCAAAGAAAAAAAGAGGCGCAATGAGGTAGCTGTGTGAGTAAGATTAGCGACCCTAGTGGCCGACACAAACACCGGGCCCATCTAGGAGTGGCACTGCAGTGTCACGCAGGATGGCCCTTCCAAAAAACCCTCCCCAAACAGCACATGATGCAAAGAAAAAAAGAGGCGCAATGAGGTAGCTGACTGTGTGAGTAAGATTAGCGACCCTAGTGGCCGACACAAACACCGGGCCCATCTAGGAGTGGCACTGCAGTGTCACGCAGGATGTCCCTTCCAAAAAACCCTCCCCAAACAGCACATGACGCAAAGAAAAAAAGAGGCGCAATGAGGTAGCTGTGTGAGTAAGATTAGCGACCCTAGTGGCCGACACAAACACCGGGCACATCTAGGAGTGGCACTGCAGTGTCACGCAGGATGTCCCTTCCAAAAAACCCTCCCCAAACAGCACATGACGCAAAGAAAAAAAGAGGCGCAATGAGGTAGCTGTGTGAGTAAGATTAGCGACCCTAGTGGCCGACACAAACACCGGGCCCATCTAGGAGTGGCACTGCAGTGTCACGCAGGATGTCCCTTCCAAAAAACCCTCCCCAATCAGCACATGATGCAAAGAAAAAGAAAAGAAAAAAGAGGTGCAAGATGGAATTATCCTTGGGCCCTCCCACCCACCCTTATGTTGTATAAACAAAACAGGACATGCACACTTTAACCAACCCATCATTTCAGTGACAGGGTCTGCCACACGACTGTGACTGATATGACGGGTTGGTTTGGACCCCCCCCAAAAAAGAAGCAATTAATCTCTCCTTGCACAAACTGGCTCTACAGAGGCAAGATGTCCACCTCATCTTCACCCTCCGATATATCACCGTGTACATCCCCCTCCTCACAGATTATCAATTCGTCCCCACTGGAATCCACCATCTCAGCTCCCTGTGTACTTTGTGGAGGCAATTGCTGCTGGTCAATGTCTCCGCGGAGGAATTGATTATAATTCATTTTAATGAACATCATCTTCTCCACATTTTCTGGATGTAACCTCGTACGCCGATTGCTGACAAGGTGAGCGGCGGCACTAAACACTCTTTCGGAGTACACACTTGTGGGAGGGCAACTTAGGTAGAATAAAGCCAGTTTGTGCAAGGGCCTCCAAATTGCCTCTTTTTCCTGCCAGTATAAGTACGGACTGTGTGACGTGCCTACTTGGATGCGGTCACTCATATAATCCTCCACCATTCTATCAATGTTGAGAGAATCATATGCAGTGACAGTAGACGACATGTCCGTAATCGTTGTCAGGTCCTTCAGTCCGGACCAGATGTCAGCATCAGCAGTCGCTCCAGACTGCCCTGCATCACCGCCAGCGGGTGGGCTCGGAATTCTGAGCCTTTTCCTCGCACCCCCAGTTGCGGGAGAATGTGAAGGAGGAGATGTTGACAGGTCGCGTTCCGCTTGACTTGACAATTTTGTCACCAGCAGGTCTTTCAACCCCAGCAGACCTGTGTCTGCCGGAAATAGAGATCCAAGGTAGGCTTTAAATCTAGGATCGAGCACGGTGGCCAAAATGTAGTGCTCTGATTTCAACAGATTGACCACCCGTGAATCCTTGTTAAGCGAATTAAGGGCTGCATCCACAAGTCCCACATGCCTAGCGGAATCGCTCCCTTTTAGCTCCTTCTTCAATGCCTCCAGCTTCTTCTGCAAAAGCCTGATGAGGGGAATGACCTGACTCAGGCTGGCAGTGTCTGAACTGACTTCACGTGTGGCAAGTTCAAAGGGCATCAGAACCTTGCACAACGTTGAAATAATTCTCCACTGCACTTGAGACAGGTGCATTCCATCTCCTATATCGTGCTCAATTGTATAGGCTTGAATGGCCTTTTGCTGCTCCTCCAACCTCTGAAGCATATAGAGGGTTGAATTCCACCTCGTTACCACTTCTTGCTTCAGATGATGGCAGGGCAGGTTCAGTAGTTTTTGGTGGTGCTCCAGTCTTCTGTACGTGGTGCCTGTACGCCGAAAGTGTCCCGCAATTTTTCTGGCCACCGACAGCATCTCTTGCACGCCCCTGTCGTTTTTTAAAAAATTCTGCACCACCAAATTCAAGGTATGTGCAAAACATGGGACGTGCTGGAATTTGCCCATATTTAATGCACACACAATATTGCTGGCGTTGTCCGATGCCACAAATCCACAGGAGAGTCCAATTGGGGTAAGCCATTCCGCGATGATCTTCCTCAGTTGCCGTAAGAGGTTTTCAGCTGTGTGCGTATTCTGGAAAGCGGTGATACAAAGCGTAGCCTGCCTAGGAAAGAGTTGGCGTTTGCGAGATGCTGCTACTGGTGCCGCCGCTGCTGTTCTTGCGGCGGGAGTCCATACATCTACCCAGTGGGCTGTCAGAGTCATATAGTCCTGACCCTGCCCTGCTCCACTTGTCCACATGTCCGTGGTTAAGTGGACATTGGGTACAACTGCATTTTTTAGGAGACTGGTGAGTCTTTTTCTGACGCCCGTGTACATTCTCGGTATCGCCTGCCTAGAGAAGTGGAACCTAGATGGTATTTGGTAACGGGGGCACACTGCCTCAATAAATTGTCTAGTTCCCTGTGAACTAACGGCGGATACCGGACGCACGTCTAACACCAACATAGTTGTCAAGGACTCAGTTATCCGCTTTGCAGTAGGATGACTGCTGTGATATTTCATCTTCCTCGCAAAGGACTGTTGAACAGTCAATTGCTTACTGGAAGTAGTACAAGTGGGCTTACGACTTCCCCTCTGGGATGACCATCGACTCCCAGCGGCAACAACAGCAGCGCCAGCAGCAGTAGGTGTTACACGCAAGGATGCATCGGAGGAATCCCAGGCAGGAGAGGACTCGTCAGACTTGCCAGTGACATGGCCTGCAGGACTATTGGCATTCCTGGGGAAGGAGGAAATTGACACTGAGGGAGTTGGTGGGGTGGTTTGCGTGAGCTTGGTTACAAGAGGAAGGGATTTACTGGTCAGTGGACTGCTTCCGCTGTCACCCAAAGTTTTTGAACTTGTCACTGACTTATTATGAATGCGCTGCAGGTGACGTATAAGGGAGGATGTTCCGAGGTGGTTAACGTCCTTACCCCTACTTATTACAGCTTGACAAAGGGAACACACGGCTTGACACCTGTTGTCCGCATTTCTGGTGAAATACCTCCACACCGAAGAGCTGATTTTTTTGGTATTTTCACCTGGCATGTCAACGGCCATATTCCTCCCACGGACAACAGGTGTCTCCCCGGGTGCCTGACTTAAACAAACCACCTCACCATCAGAATCCTCCTGGTCAATTTCCTCCCCAGCGCCAGCAACACCCATATCCTCCTCATCCTGGTGTACTTCAACACTGACATCTTCAATCTGACTATCAGGAACTGGACTGCGGGTGCTCCTTCCAGCACTTGCAGGGGGCGTGCAAATGGTGGAAGGCGCATGCTCTTCACGTCCAGTGTTGGGAAGGTCAGGCATCGCAACCGACACAATTGGACTCTCCTTGTGGATTTGGGATTTCAAAGAACGCACAGTTCTTTGCGGTGCTTTTGCCAGCTTGAGTCTTTTCAGTTTTCTAGCGAGAGGCTGAGTGCTTCCATCCTCATGTGAAGCTGAACCACTAGCCATGAACATAGGCCAGGGCCTCAGCCGTTCCTTGCCACTCCGTGTGGTAAATGGCATATTGGCAAGTTTACGCTTCTCCTCCGACAATTTTATTTTAGGTTTTGGAGTCCTTTTTTTACTGATATTTGGTGTTTTGGTTTTGACATGCTCTGTACTATGCCATTGGGCATCGGCCTTGGCAGACGACGTTGCTGGCATTTCATCGTCTCGGCCATGACTAGTGGCAGCAGCTTCAGCACGAGGTGGAAGTGGATCTTGATCTTTCCCTAATTTTGGAACCTCAACATTTTTGTTCTCCATATTTTAATAGGCACAACTAAAAGGCACCTCAGGTAAACAATGGAGATGGATGGATTGGATACTAGTATACAATTATGGACGGGCTGCCGAGTGCCGACACAGAGGTAGCCACAGCCGTGAACTACCGCACTGTACTGTGTCTGCTGCTAATATATAGACTGGTTGATAAAGAGATAGTATACTCGTAACTAGTATGTATGTATAAAGAAAGAAAAAAAAACCACGGTTAGGTGGTATATACAATTATGGACGGGCTGCCGAGTGCCGACACAGAGGTAGCCACAGCCGTGAACTACCGCACTGTACTGTGTCTGCTGCTAATATATAGACTGGTTGATAAAGAGATAGTATACTCGTAACTAGTATGTATGTATAAAGAAAGAAAAAAAAACCACGGTTAGGTGGTATATACAATTATGGACGGGCTGCCGAGTGCCGACACAGAGGTAGCCACAGCCGTGAACTACCGCACTGTACTGTGTCTGCTGCTAATATATAGACTGGTTGATAAAGAGATAGTATACTCGTAACTAGTATGTATGTATAAAGAAAGAAAAAAAAACCACGGTTAGGTCACTGGTATATACAATTATGGACGGGCTGCCGAGTGCCGACACAGAGGTAGCCACAGCCGTGAACTACCGCACTGTACTGTGTCTGCTGCTAATATATAGACTGGTTGATAAAGAGATAGTATACTCGTAACTAGTATGTATGTATAAAGAAAGAAAAAAAAACCACGGTTAGGTCACTGGTATATACAATTATGGACGGGCTGCCGAGTGCCGACACAGAGGTAGCCACAGCCGTGAACTACCGCACTGTACTGTGTCTGCTGCTAATATAGACTGGTTGATAAAGAGATAGTATACTACTAATATTATATACTGGTGGTCAGGTCACTGGTCACTAGTCACACTGGCAGTGGCACTCCTGCAGCAAAAGTGTGCACTGTTTAATTTTAATATAATATTATGTACTCCTGGCTCCTGCTATAACCTATAACTGGCACTGCAGTAGTGCTCCCCAGTCTCCCCCACAATTATAAGCTGTGTGAGCTGAGCAGTCAGACAGATATATAATATATATAGATGATGCAGCACACTGGCCTGAGCCTGAGCAGTGCACACAGATATGGTATGTATGTGACTGAGTCACTGTGTGCTGTGTATCGCTTTTTTCAGGCAGAGAACGGATTATAAATAAAAGTGGTGGTCACTGGTCACTATCAGCAAAACTCTGCACTGTACACTACTGAGTACTCCTAATGCTCCCCAAAATTAGTAAATCAAGTGTCTAAACGGAGAGGACGCCAGCCACGTCCTCTCCCTATCAATCTCAATGCACGTGTGAAAATGGCGGCGACGCGCGGCTCCTTATATAGAATCCGAGTCTCGCGAGAATCCGACAGCGTCATGATGACGTTCGGGCGCGCTCGGGTTAACCGAGCAAGGCGGGAAGATCCGAGTCGCTCGGACTCGTGAAAAAAAACATGAAGTTCTGGCGGGTTCGGATTCAGAGAAACCGAACCCGCTCATCTCTACTGGTAATGCCATACTTGATCAAAATAGCATTGTTTGTCAATTATATGAAATGGCAAGAATTGGCACCTCAGTGTGTAAATATTATTATTTAAAATAGGGAGTAAAATGTGTCCAAAAAATACTGTACAGTACACTTGTTTATGTTGAGCTGCAATCATAAGATACATGAAAGTGAGCTTATGGATGTTATTATCAATTTGATTAAGATGGTGACTGGTAATTTAACGCGTGAATCTAATTAAATATATCATTTAAAAAAAAACAGCATTGAGTGAGTGAAGGTGCGTTATTTATGTATTTACTTTTACACACTGGGTAGTATACATACTGATGATCAACATCATCATCAGCACAAATCCTGCCAAAGGGGTCCAGCAGCTGCTATTTCTGACAGGCATATCTGTGGTTGTCATGACTTCTAAATACAGCAGGCAGTAAGTACATATCTTACCTGTACTTGGCCTACATCGAATGAGTAGTAAGTGTAAGTTGCATCTGAGTCTACACAGGGACTTAAAATTATGTATTTTTCATGCACATACACAGTAGGGAAAGACATATTTTACTCAAATAAAATCCATATGTATAATGAGACTCTCTGTTGCTCACACAACTTGTATTACATAGAATGTCCCTCTACTCTGTGTCCCAGACTACTACAGTTCTAAAAAAGGACATGCTTTGTTACTGGTGCTAAGTGAGCTATGTTTGTCAAATACACATTTTAATGTTGTGCCACTCTATGCCACATTTTTCTTCCATATGAAAATGAGAGATCCAGCACCAACTGCCATCAGTATAACATATATACAGAGAATAGATTCAGCTCTACTTATATACATGTATAGAATACAATGTTTAGGAATATGTTACTAATATTATTACTATACCAAATAGAAACCATGTGGAGTAAAGGGAGCAGAATCCCACCCTGGCAACCCAACTGCCCTTTGAAGACGTCTTCTGTATTTCCATAAATCCTTACCTGCCAAGCTTTGCAATGCATGCTGCTTCATTGGTAATAAATAAATAAATAATTCCAAATAAATAATCAACTACTATAGGAGTTGAATACAATTAAGGAATATTTAATTATTGGCACTAATTGTAGGAAAGTAACCATAAACAGCATCATGGTAAAATGTATTTATACATTTACAACTACACACTACTGAGCAATATTGAACTTACAGTATTATGGAAACAAAAATATATACAAATCACTTGGATAAATGAAGCATCTAGTATTCACAGTACATTTTTTTCATGTGCATGTTACATGCTGTGTGTTCACAGTGAGATCATCCATCTCTATAGTTACAACATATGCCTGTTTGCATAAAACACTTCTAAGGAGCCAAGGTGCCAAGTTTGCTTCATGAGCTTCACAAACATAAAACTTGATTTTTATCCAGGCAAAACCAAATGTAGTGGATTAGAAGTACTGCAGGGTGTAGGGCTTATGTGCCTGCGTACTACTGTGAGGCTTCAAGACTCTAGGTCAGAATGTGGATATTGTAGCATTTAAGAACAGTGGGGACCATCTGCTCTGTTCCTGGTGAAGATGATCATCATTACACCAAAGCAGCAGCTCAGGACAACTCGGAACAGCTAATTTATCTTCTATTAAAAACGTGATCAAATAAAAATCTGATTGGATAAGCAATGACAGAAAGCTGATAACATTTAAAATTGCAGTGTAATGACAATATTAACATTATAAACTTCATCTGAAATCTAGAACAGCAATGTTATTTTCAAATCCTCTATACTTTACTTCATATTCTTATGTAATATTCATTAAATTGTCCTGTCATCTAAAGCGAAACATTAATAATTACTATACACAATAGCATATACTACAGGTTGGGTAAATGTAGTAGTTTATGAATCATACTGTATGGGTAGTAGTTGATTTACCTACGGACATAATACCGATGGTTATAATCCCGACAGCCATTGACCGACAGTCAAAATACCGAAATTTATTATGCCGACATGTTCAAAATGCCGACATTGTCAGAATTAGAGATGAGCAGTTTCGGATTTACTCGGTTCTTAACACCAGAATTAACGCAAGTTCAGATTTTCCATATTTTTTTTATTGGCTAACCAAAACACATGACATCCGTAAGCCAAAAAGGAGATCTGGGTAAATACGAGCAAATCCAAACCCGCTCATCTCTAATCAGAATACCTGCATTTGAAATGCTGACATGTCAAAATGCCGACATGCATTTTTAAGAAATTTCTGCCCAAAAACAGACTTGTTCATACTTTACCATCCCAGTGGACCTGGAAGGGGAATATAAAAGTGTGCCGAGCGCCGCTGTACACTTAGAAGTTGTGTCCATGTCGACCTATGTTGACATTGACACCAAAAAACCCAGAAAAACGTATGTCGGTATTTTGACATGGCTGCATTTCAAACGTCTGTATTCTTACTCTGTCAGCATTTTGATCATGTCGGCATAATGTCTGTTGGTATTTTGACCGTGTCAGTATTTTGACTGTCGGTCAATGGCTGTCGGGATTATGACCATCGGTATTGTGTCCGTTGGTAAACCATACTTAACCCCAGTGCATTGTACACATGCTTTCATAAGACTATTCTATACAAACAAATACATTCATTTAATAAAGTGATTCCATTGGTAAAATGATAACTGACAGTATTTTAAAAATAAAACATGTAACTTATCTCATCGATTAAAAAAAACAACATTATTTGTATACAATTTAAGTTAGAAATTTTACTGCATAAATGTGTCTTTAAATAAACTGGCCACGGCTTTTTCATCTGTACTTATTCAATTAATAGAGTCATCTATGATGAATTTTGGATGGATGATAAAGAGATTCCCTATGCTATGAATTTTCATGTATCCTATTGACAGGTGTGCAGTATAGAGGGATGTCTAATGGCTCCTACTGGCTCCATTGTTGCATACTCTATAAGCAATTCTTATAACCCTTACTTGTAATAGTCCATTCCAATTAAAAACATTTTTGGAAAAAATATTGTGTTTCACGTTCTGTAGGGGCGTGGCCAGGAGCAGAATGGAATGAGATACTCATTTTTGTCTCAAGTTGTTTTTTCTAAATTGGTCACAAAGATTCAAACGTATTTTCTGATTGCATATTGCTATTTCAGATGCGACTCTGAATAAGGATCTTTATGGAGGGCTCATGCTCTGTCGATATATATCTTGGTTATATTGAAAAATATACTAGTAAGCTCTTGACTCCCAACAAAACATTAACTCTAATGTCTATGTGTGTGAATGTAAATGAGCAGACCAGATGGGACAAATGGTTGTTATCTGCTGTCAAATTCTATGTTTCTATGTGTACAGTTGAGCTGGTAGGGACTTGTGCTCCATGATACTTGCTGCTGTACTGTATATCAATTTTTAACTTAGGGAGACACAACACAGTGGAACTCTATTAAAGTGATTCAATTAGGTTACATTTATGATGCTACTTGCACCAGGCAAATCCAATTTGAACAAATAATATGTATAAAAAGTATGTATATATATATATATATCTCCAGCAATTTAATCAGAGGGCGCTCTCAATCACTTTAGCTAATTACCAACTGGATTAGACCAAATAATTATGGTGTTTCAACAATTTATTAAAAGCAAAATATTGCCCAATCAAGACAGAGCTAACCCTTTTTCACAATCACAGATCACAATATGTGTCAAATATAATAATGTAGGGTTTCTCTCCACTCTGTCTTCAACCCTGATGCGTTTCGTCCTTCACGGACTTCTTCAGAGGGATGGTCAATATAGCTGCTAAAACATACACATTACAATGTATAAGGAAAAAATTAAGATACATAAATTTACAATTATTGGAAGATTGTTAATCAAGAAATTCTAAAAATTAGACATTCAGTAGATTGAGCGGAGATGAGGACAATACATATTCGCTAATCAGAAAACAGATACAGGACAGTGACAACTTATATGCCTTCACTATACATACACACTATACATACAGTGTGTTATTTTACTACCCCATTCATTGGGGATGGGGTGATGATAAGAAATTACACAGAGATAATATATTTCATAAAATACATACCAAAAGAATCAGTCCATAAGGTAACCATATGCAAATTCAAATGGGTTGAAAAACTCTAAGGCTCAGAAATGTTGAACACTTTCTACAAAACAATATGTTATCACTATATTCCATTCCATTCCAATAGAAAAAGTATCATTATGTGCTCCACATATGAATTACTTATAGACTATATTAGCAAAGGACTTCTTTCCGAAACCAAGCTAGTCCGGATGTTCAATGATTAATATCCTACATGTGGAAATGTAATTTCAATGTAATTAAAACATATACTAAGTCCAATAAGACTATTTCCCAAAATCTTTATACATACCCACTTTGGGTGAGCCTCACAATAGTGATGTGTAAGAAAAATCAGCCAACCTGAAATCCATTAATTGAAACAATCTATTAGGGATTTTTTTTAAATAAACTATTATTAATTAGTTAATTAGATAAACTACTGTTCATTAAATTCTTTATATAGATAAACTACTATTAATTAAATTCACATAAGAAAACCAAATTCTATACTTACAGATACAGCAGTTGTTCCTGTGTGCTCTCCCAAGTGCAACTGACTGGCTGGGTCAAAAGTGTGTATCTATCTATCTATCTATCTATCTATATATATATATATATATATATATATAGCAGAACTGGCAGGCTCGGCACTCACTGTTGGGGCTGATTACTTGCTGTGGTGCCTTCCGCGAATGTTGCCATCCCAATGTAGTTTCAAAGAAAAGCAGCGGCACTCAGCAGACTGATTTGCAGAAAAAAAGCCGTTTATTCCGGTCCTACGCCGTTTCGGGGGTGTACCCCGTCTTCAGGGACAATACAGAACAAATACCGTGCTAACATGCTCAACCTTATATACCCTTTAAACAAGTGCTCATGAATAATTAGTGTACAATGTCACTCACCTGTCCAGCGCCGACGATTCCCGCCGCGTCTAGCCGCTGTGTGTACAGGACTCACAATGATGACGTCGGCGGTCAGCGCCAGACAGGGAGCTCCAATCAGAAACTAAGTGTGAGTGTTAGTGTTGCTAAGCAACCACTGTCCAGTGTTGATGTTCACCGCCGCGTCTGGCCGCTGTATTGACAGGACCCAGATAAGTGACGTCAGCGGACCACGTTAGACAGGGAGCTCCAATCAAAACATAAGTGTCAGTGTTGCTAAGCAACCGCTGTGAATGAAAAACACAATAACGTTATAAATAATCACATGTGGGTTAAAAATGGTGCTTGTCAGGGATTACCCAAAGCATATCACTAACTCACACCTACTATAGACTACCTATTTAAAAAACTACATTAAAAACAAAAGGAAAAACATTCCTGCCGGAGGTAAGATTTAGTTATATATATATCATCTATTTGAGCAGAAGCTAAACATGTAGCTATACTAACCGGACCTCTACGACTGAATATGTGGCTAAATGTAGCTCTCTACTTCTCTAGTACAAGGCATAATATTAATATCAATATCAACATAGAAAATATAACGTCCTAAATCACTTACTTAATAGATACACCAGACCAACTACAATCTACTTATATGTCATAAAAAGCATTGCAAACCTAGTGTCTCATTTAGACCACCGGGGGATATAGTATTTAAGGAATGAATCCATCTACTTTCCTTTTGCATCAATATTTTGTTGCGATCCCCTCCTCGGTGTAATGGGGGTACATGGTCTATGATTATTGCACGTATGCTTGCTATGTTATGTTTGGCTGTCAAGCAATGTCGGGCCACCGGTTGTTCACTCGTCCCTTTTTCAATAGCCTGTTTTATGGCACTTCTATGCAACGCCATCCTTTCACGGAATTGGCGTTGCGTCTTACCAATGTAAGCCAAACCGCATGGGCATTTCAACATATATATGACATGAGTTGTTGTGCATGTCACCCTGTGTAGAATTTTAAACGATCTACCTGTATGAGGATGTGAAAAATGTGAGCCAGTGATCAACGTATTACATGTTGAACACCCTAGGCAGCGGAAACATCCACTCTTAGGGCGTAAAAAGTGTGTTTGCAACTGCTTGGTAAGCGGGAATACATCAAGTTTTACTACTCTGTCACCTATACTAGAGCCCCTTTTGTAACTGGGTAATACCCTAGAGTCCAGCAGTGCCGGTAGGGCTTTATCCGTATTTATAATAGGCCACAGTTTTTTAACCCGTTGTGTAATACCTGGGGTCGCTGCTGTAAATTTATTGACCCATGGTATTTTCTGCACTTGTTTGATTTCTCCAGGGTCACGTTTGTGTAACAATGAGTTTCTGGAGAGATTCAGAACTTTGTTCCTACTACTTAATAAATCCTCTTTTGGGTATCCCCTTTGTTCAAATTTTTGGACCATTAGGTCCAATGCTGGTTCTACCGCTCCAGGATCAGAAATGATCCTCTTAGCCCGTAAAAATTGGGATTGCGGTAGTCCCTTACGTAAGGGTAATGGATGTGAGCTGGTGTAGTGCAACAAGGAATTGCGGTCTGTGGGCTTAAGGTATAAGGATGTGTGCAGTTGTCCTTCTAGTAAGGTAATGTTTACATCCAAAAAATGTATGTCCGTAAAAGACATCTGATATGTGAATTTCACCGGACTCATGGTATTATTATGCTCGTCTAGTAAATTCTCCAGGTGTTCACATGGCCCCTGCCAAAAAATGAGTAAGTCGTCTATGTACCTCTTATAGAAGTACATAGGTGCTGTGAGGGGAGTGCCAAAAAGTGTGCTTTCTATAGCATACATGTATGCGTTTGCGTACGATGGGGCCACTGGGGACCCCATCGCACAGCCAGAGACTTGCAAGTAGATCCGGCCATCAAACGTAAAATAATTACGTGTCAAAACCAAAGAAAGTAACTTCAGAAAAAAATCCACTGCTGGACCCTGATATGCAGGGTTGTCTGTGATCAGATTTCTGACAGCCTCTACCCCTGCATCATGTGGGATGCAGGTGTAGAGGCTAGTCACATCCGCACTACATAAAGTAAGGTCTAACGGAATTTTGTCCATGGCTTGTAAGTACTTCAACAGTGACGTCGTATCTTTAAGATACGATGGTATCTGTTGTATGCATGGATTCAAAAATGCATCTAAAAAGATGGCTATGGGATAATAAAGTGAATTCCTGGCCGACACAATGGGTCGGCCCGGGGGATTAGTTAATGATTTATGTACCTTGGGTACTGTATAGAATAATGGTGTCTGTGGAAACTCAACTGTCAAAGCTCTTTTCTGCTCTACAGATAACACCCCTGTTTCACTCGCCTGTGTCAAAATAGCATCCAATTCCTGTTTAAATTTCATAGTTGGATCATATGTTAGAAGGCTATAGGTACATTGATCAGACAATTGGCGTCTACTCTCTAATGTATAATCGGACAAGTCCTGTATGACTATGGCTCCCCCCTTGTCTGCACTTCGAATGATGATGTCAGTCCGTTTTGAAAGGTCGTTCAGTGCTGTTAGCTCTTGTTTATTCAGATTGGGATGGTATGGTTTAGCTCCCTCTTCCTGATAAACCAGCTCTGTTAGACGAGAAAAAGTCCTAATCGATGGACTGTTGGTTTTGGGATCAAATTTTGACCTCGGCGCTATCCGTTTAAGTTTGTCCGGGACAGATGTAGATATTGTAGTAATGGCACTGGTGCCGAAGTGTTCTTTTAGCCGTAAAGTCCTATTAAATTTGTAGTTTTCTACTTTAGCGTTGAAGGAGTCAGGTTTAGCAGTCGGCACAAAGGAAAGGCCTTTGGATAAGACCCTATTTTCCTCTACTGTTAGAGGACTAGTGGATAAGTTTATCACTAGTTCTGTTATTGGCGTGGGGGCCGTCTTGCATTGTGACCTTTTGTTCTGCCCCGCCCTCCTCGTCCTCTTGGTGGCTTTGGTGGTATGCCTGAGCGGGTGGCCATACCTAAAGGGTAGGAGGAGTTTCCTGTTGCTGCACTAGTGGTGGCTTCTCCCTCACTGGCTATAGTACTCGTTCCCGATTGGTCCGAGTAGTTCTGTCGACGCCGGTATCTCCTATTGTATTGAGGGCGTTCCTGTGTAGTACCAGTGTTGTTCAGCCAGGAGTAAACCCTGCGTTGTTGGTAGTCTTGTTGTACTTTCACTAGTTTTTCTTTTTTATATTTAATTAGGTCACTCCTATATTGTTCCATGTGCGTCTGTATTTTCTCTAGCCAGTTAGTGCTAGTGTCCTGGGCCAAGGTATCTTTATGAGCAGTCTCAAAGATGGACAACTGCTCTTTGATGATAGCAAGTTCACGTGTTGACTCCTCCACTACTAATAATAAAAGGTCCATGGAACACTTATTTAAAATAGCTACCCATTTACGACAAAATGGGATGCTATAACGTCCTATTGTGGGAGTGTTCCTGATCCTAAAACCTCGTGGGATTTGGTTGTTTCTATAGTAATCAGACAAGCTGATCCCGTGGTAGGTGAAGTCACACTCCCGTTGTTTCAATTTCTGCCACTGCCGAAACAGTTCCTCCTTCGGTGTGACCTGTGGGTCATCATCTAATTTTCTCTTAATCAGTATAGCCTGGGCTTCGGCGTCTGAAAAACTGAAACGTTCTTTGGCATCTGCCTGCGCCAATTCCCAAGCTGATTCCAGGTCAGTATTAGCTTCAGTCATGTTTATAGAAAATGTTCTATCCAGCACTTAGCTGTCGATTCCTCCGTGAACGTCTTCCTCATGTGACACTGTGTGATCCAAGAATCACTGTAAGGGTGTTCAGGTGAATAGTATAACTGTGTTAAAGTCCCTTAGGTGCCCTAGCCAGAGGATACCTCTAACATCTGTGGCACAGATGTATGCAATGAGGTTTTCCCATATAGCAGAACTGGCAGGCTCGGCACTCACTGTTGGGGCTGATTACTTGCTGTGGTGCCTTCCGCGAATGTTGCCATCCCAATGTAGTTTCAAAGAAAAGCAGCGGCACTCAGCAGACTGATTTGCAGAAAAAAAGCCGTTTATTCCGGTCCTACGCCGTTTCGGGGGTGTACCCCGTCTTCAGGGACAATACAGAACAAATACCGTGCTAACATGCTCAACCTTATATACCCTTTAAACAAGTGCTCATGAATAATTAGTGTACAATGTCACTCACCTGTCCAGCGCCGACGATTCCCGCCGCGTCTAGCCGCTGTGTGTACAGGACTCACAATGATGACGTCGGCGGTCAGCGCCAGACAGGGAGCTCCAATCAGAAACTAAGTGTGAGTGTTAGTGTTGCTAAGCAACCACTGTCCAGTGTTGATGTTCACCGCCGCGTCTGGCCGCTGTATTGACAGGACCCAGATAAGTGACGTCAGCGGACCACGTTAGACAGGGAGCTCCAATCAAAACATAAGTGTCAGTGTTGCTAAGCAACCGCTGTGAATGAAAAACACAATAACGTTATAAATAATCACATGTGGGTTAAAAATGGTGCTTGTCAGGGATTACCCAAAGCATATCACTAACTCACACCTACTATAGACTACCTATTTAAAAAACTACATTAAAAACAAAAGGAAAAACATTCCTGCCGGAGGTAAGATTTAGTTATATATATATCATCTATTTGAGCAGAAGCTAAACATGTAGCTATACTAACCGGACCTCTACGACTGAATATGTGGCTAAATGTAGCTCTCTACTTCTCTAGTACAAGGCATAATATTAATATCAATATCAACATAGAAAATATAACGTCCTAAATCACTTACTTAATAGATACACCAGACCAACTACAATCTACTTATATGTCATAAAAAGCATTGCAAACCTAGTGTCTCATTTAGACCACCGGGGGATATAGTATTTAAGGAATGAATCCATCTACTTTCCTTTTGCATCAATATTTTGTTGCGATCCCCTCCTCGGTGTAATGGGGGTACATGGTCTATGATTATTGCACGTATGCTTGCTATGTTATGTTTGGCTGTCAAGCAATGTCGGGCCACCGGTTGTTCACTCGTCCCTTTTTCAATAGCCTGTTTTATGGCACTTCTATGCAACGCCATCCTTTCACGGAATTGGCGTTGCGTCTTACCAATGTAAGCCAAACCGCATGGGCATTTCAACATATATATGACATGAGTTGTTGTGCATGTCACCCTGTGTAGAATTTTAAACGATCTACCTGTATGAGGATGTGAAAAATGTGAGCCAGTGATCAACGTATTACATGTTGAACACCCTAGGCAGCGGAAACATCCACTCTTAGGGCGTAAAAAGTGTGTTTGCAACTGCTTGGTAAGCGGGAATACATCAAGTTTTACTACTCTGTCACCTATACTAGAGCCCCTTTTGTAACTGGGTAATACCCTAGAGTCCAGCAGTGCCGGTAGGGCTTTATCCGTATTTATAATAGGCCACAGTTTTTTAACCCGTTGTGTAATACCTGGGGTCGCTGCTGTAAATTTATTGACCCATGGTATTTTCTGCACTTGTTTGATTTCTCCAGGGTCACGTTTGTGTAACAATGAGTTTCTGGAGAGATTCAGAACTTTGTTCCTACTACTTAATAAATCCTCTTTTGGGTATCCCCTTTGTTCAAATTTTTGGACCATTAGGTCCAATGCTGGTTCTACCGCTCCAGGATCAGAAATGATCCTCTTAGCCCGTAAAAATTGGGATTGCGGTAGTCCCTTACGTAAGGGTAATGGATGTGAGCTGGTGTAGTGCAACAAGGAATTGCGGTCTGTGGGCTTAAGGTATAAGGATGTGTGCAGTTGTCCTTCTAGTAAGGTAATGTTTACATCCAAAAAATGTATGTCCGTAAAAGACATCTGATATGTGAATTTCACCGGACTCATGGTATTATTATGCTCGTCTAGTAAATTCTCCAGGTGTTCACATGGCCCCTGCCAAAAAATGAGTAAGTCGTCTATGTACCTCTTATAGAAGTACATAGGTGCTGTGAGGGGAGTGCCAAAAAGTGTGCTTTCTATAGCATACATGTATGCGTTTGCGTACGATGGGGCCACTGGGGACCCCATCGCACAGCCAGAGACTTGCAAGTAGATCCGGCCATCAAACGTAAAATAATTACGTGTCAAAACCAAAGATGCATTTTTGAATCCATGCATACAACAGATACCATCGTATCTTAAAGATACGACGTCACTGTTGAAGTACTTACAAGCCATGGACAAAATTCCGTTAGACCTTACTTTATGTAGTGCGGATGTGACTAGCCTCTACACCTGCATCCCACATGATGCAGGGGTAGAGGCTGTCAGAAATCTGATCACAGACAACCCTGCATATCAGGGTCCAGCAGTGGATTTTTTTCTGAAGTTACTTTCTTTGGTTTTGACACGTAATTATTTTACGTTTGATGGCCGGATCTACTTGCAAGTCTCTGGCTGTGCGATGGGGTCCCCAGTGGCCCCATCGTACGCAAACGCATACATGTATGCTATAGAAAGCACACTTTTTGGCACTCCCCTCACAGCACCTATGTACTTCTATAAGAGGTACATAGACGACTTACTCATTTTTTGGCAGGGGCCATGTGAACACCTGGAGAATTTACTAGACGAGCATAATAATACCATGAGTCCGGTGAAATTCACATATCAGATGTCTTTTACGGACATACATTTTTTGGATGTAAACATTACCTTACTAGAAGGACAACTGCACACATCCTTATACCTTAAGCCCACAGACCGCAATTCCTTGTTGCACTACACCAGCTCACATCCATTACCCTTACGTAAGGGACTACCGCAATCCCAATTTTTACGGGCTAAGAGGATCATTTCTGATCCTGGAGCGGTAGAACCAGCATTGGACCTAATGGTCCAAAAATTTGAACAAAGGGGATACCCAAAAGAGGATTTATTAAGTAGTAGGAACAAAGTTCTGAATCTCTCCAGAAACTCATTGTTACACAAACGTGACCCTGGAGAAATCAAACAAGTGCAGAAAATACCATGGGTCAATAAATTTACAGCAGCGACCCCAGGTATTACACAACGGGTTAAAAAACTGTGGCCTATTATAAATACGGATAAAGCCCTACCGGCACTGCTGGACTCTAGGGTATTACCCAGTTACAAAAGGGGCTCTAGTATAGGTGACAGAGTAGTAAAACTTGATGTATTCCCGCTTACCAAGCAGTTGCAAACACACTTTTTACGCCCTAAGAGTGGATGTTTCCGCTGCCTAGGGTGTTCAACATGTAATACGTTGATCACTGGCTCACATTTTTCACATCCTCATACAGGTAGATCGTTTAAAATTCTACACAGGGTGACATGCACAACAACTCATGTCATATATATGTTGAAATGCCCATGCGGTTTGGCTTACATTGGTAAGACGCAACGCCAATTCCGTGAAAGGATGGCGTTGCATAGAAGTGCCATAAAACAGGCTATTGAAAAAGGGACGAGTGAACAACCGGTGGCCCGACATTGCTTGACAGCCAAACATAACATAGCAAGCATACGTGCAATAATCATAGACCATGTACCCCCATTACACCGAGGAGGGGATCGCAACAAAATATTGATGCAAAAGGAAAGTAGATGGATTCATTCCTTAAATACTATATCCCCCGGTGGTCTAAATGAGACACTAGGTTTGCAATGCTTTTTATGACATATAAGTAGATTGTAGTTGGTCTGGTGTATCTATTAAGTAAGTGATTTAGGACGTTATATTTTCTATGTTGATATTGATATTAATATTATGCCTTGTACTAGAGAAGTAGAGAGCTACATTTAGCCACATATTCAGTCGTAGAGGTCCGGTTAGTATAGCTACATGTTTAGCTTCTGCTCAAATAGATGATATATATATAACTAAATCTTACCTCCGGCAGGAATGTTTTTCCTTTTGTTTTTAATGTAGTTTTTTAAATAGGTAGTCTATAGTAGGTGTGAGTTAGTGATATGCTTTGGGTAATCCCTGACAAGCACCATTTTTAACCCACATGTGATTATTTATAACGTTATTGTGTTTTTCATTCACAGCGGTTGCTTAGCAACACTGACACTTATGTTTTGATTGGAGCTCCCTGTCTAACGTGGTCCGCTGACGTCACTTATCTGGGTCCTGTCAATACAGCGGCCAGACGCGGCGGTGAACATCAACACTGGACAGTGGTTGCTTAGCAACACTAACACTCACACTTAGTTTCTGATTGGAGCTCCCTGTCTGGCGCTGACCGCCGACGTCATCATTGTGAGTCCTGTACACACAGCGGCTAGACGCGGCGGGAATCGTCGGCGCTGGACAGGTGAGTGACATTGTACACTAATTATTCATGAGCACTTGTTTAAAGGGTATATAAGGTTGAGCATGTTAGCACGGTATTTGTTCTGTATTGTCCCTGAAGACGGGGTACACCCCCGAAACGGCGTAGGACCGGAATAAACGGCTTTTTTTCTGCAAATCAGTCTGCTGAGTGCCGCTGCTTTTCTTTGAAACTACATTGGGATGGCAACATTCGCGGAAGGCACCACAGCAAGTAATCAGCCCCAACAGTGAGTGCCGAGCCTGCCAGTTCTGCTATATGGGAAAACCTCATTGCATACATCTGTGCCACAGATGTTAGAGGTATCCTCTGGCTAGGGCACCTAAGGGACTTTAACACAGTTATACTATTCACCTGAACACCCTTACAGTGATTCTTGGATCACACAGTGTCACATGAGGAAGACGTTCACGGAGGAATCGACAGCTAAGTGTTGGATAGAACATTTTCTATAAACATGACTGAAGCTAATACTGACCTGGAATCAGCTTGGGAATTGGCGCAGGCAGATGCCAAAGAACGTTTCAGTTTTTCAGACGCCGAAGCCCAGGCTATACTGATTAAGAGAAAATTAGATGATGACCCACAGGTCACACCGAAGGAGGAACTGTTTCGGCAGTGGCAGAAATTGAAACAACGGGAGTGTGACTTCACCTACCACGGGATCAGCTTGTCTGATTACTATAGAAACAACCAAATCCCACGAGGTTTTAGGATCAGGAACACTCCCACAATAGGACGTTATAGCATCCCATTTTGTCGTAAATGGGTAGCTATTTTAAATAAGTGTTCCATGGACCTTTTATTATTAGTAGTGGAGGAGTCAACACGTGAACTTGCTATCATCAAAGAGCAGTTGTCCATCTTTGAGACTGCTCATAAAGATACCTTGGCCCAGGACACTAGCACTAACTGGCTAGAGAAAATACAGACGCACATGGAACAATATAGGAGTGACCTAATTAAATATAAAAAAGAAAAACTAGTGAAAGTACAACAAGACTACCAACAACGCAGGGTTTACTCCTGGCTGAACAACACTGGTACTACACAGGAACGCCCTCAATACAATAGGAGATACCGGCGTCGACAGAACTACTCGGACCAATCGGGAACGAGTACTATAGCCAGTGAGGGAGAAGCCACCACTAGTGCAGCAACAGGAAACTCCTCCTACCCTTTAGGTATGGCCACCCGCTCAGGCATACCACCAAAGCCACCAAGAGGACGAGGAGGGCGGGGCAGAACAAAAGGTCACAATGCAAGACGGCCCCCACGCCAATAACAGAAATAGTGATAAACTTATCCACTAGTCCTCTAACAGTAGAGGAAAATAGGGTCTTATCCAAAGGCCTTTCCTTTGTGCCGACTGCTAAACCTGACTCCTTCAACGCTAAAGTAGAAAACTACAAATTTAATAGGACTTTACGGCTAAAAGAACACTTCGGCACCAGTGCCATTACTACAATATCTACATCTGTCCCGGACAAACTTAAACGGATAGCGCCGAGGTCAAAATTTGATCCCAAAACCAACAGTCCATCGATTAGGACTTTTTCTCGTCTAACAGAGCTGGCTTATCAGGAAGAGGGAGCTAAACCATACCATCCCAATCTGAATAAACAAGAGCTAACAGCACTGAACGACCTTTCAAAACGGACTGACATCATCATTCGAAGTGCAGACAAGGGGGGAGCCATAGTCATACAGGACTTGTCCGATTATACATTAGAGAGTAGACGCCAATTGTCTGATCAATGTACCTATAGCCTTCTAACATATGATCCAACTATGAAATTTAAACAGGAATTGGATGCTATTTTGACACAGGCGAGTGAAACAGGGGTGTTATCTGTAGAGCAGAAAAGAGCTTTGACAGTTGAGTTTCCACAGACACCATTATTCTATACAGTACCCAAGGTACATAAATCATTAACTAATCCCCCGGGCCGACCCATTGTGTCGGCCAGGAATTCACTTTATTATCCCATAGCCATCTTTTTAGATGCATTTTTGAATCCATGCATACAACAGATACCATCGTATCTTAAAGATACGACGTCACTGTTGAAGTACTTACAAGCCATGGACAAAATTCCGTTAGACCTTACTTTATGTAGTGCGGATGTGACTAGCCTCTACACCTGCATCCCACATGATGCAGGGGTAGAGGCTGTCAGAAATCTGATCACAGACAACCCTGCATATCAGGGTCCAGCAGTGGATTTTTTTCTGAAGTTACTTTCTTTGGTTTTGACACGTAATTATTTTACGTTTGATGGCCGGATCTACTTGCAAGTCTCTGGCTGTGCGATGGGGTCCCCAGTGGCCCCATCGTACGCAAACGCATACATGTATGCTATAGAAAGCACACTTTTTGGCACTCCCCTCACAGCACCTATGTACTTCTATAAGAGGTACATAGACGACTTACTCATTTTTTGGCAGGGGCCATGTGAACACCTGGAGAATTTACTAGACGAGCATAATAATACCATGAGTCCGGTGAAATTCACATATCAGATGTCTTTTACGGACATACATTTTTTGGATGTAAACATTACCTTACTAGAAGGACAACTGCACACATCCTTATACCTTAAGCCCACAGACCGCAATTCCTTGTTGCACTACACCAGCTCACATCCATTACCCTTACGTAAGGGACTACCGCAATCCCAATTTTTACGGGCTAAGAGGATCATTTCTGATCCTGGAGCGGTAGAACCAGCATTGGACCTAATGGTCCAAAAATTTGAACAAAGGGGATACCCAAAAGAGGATTTATTAAGTAGTAGGAACAAAGTTCTGAATCTCTCCAGAAACTCATTGTTACACAAACGTGACCCTGGAGAAATCAAACAAGTGCAGAAAATACCATGGGTCAATAAATTTACAGCAGCGACCCCAGGTATTACACAACGGGTTAAAAAACTGTGGCCTATTATAAATACGGATAAAGCCCTACCGGCACTGCTGGACTCTAGGGTATTACCCAGTTACAAAAGGGGCTCTAGTATAGGTGACAGAGTAGTAAAACTTGATGTATTCCCGCTTACCAAGCAGTTGCAAACACACTTTTTACGCCCTAAGAGTGGATGTTTCCGCTGCCTAGGGTGTTCAACATGTAATACGTTGATCACTGGCTCACATTTTTCACATCCTCATACAGGTAGATCGTTTAAAATTCTACACAGGGTGACATGCACAACAACTCATGTCATATATATGTTGAAATGCCCATGCGGTTTGGCTTACATTGGTAAGACGCAACGCCAATTCCGTGAAAGGATGGCGTTGCATAGAAGTGCCATAAAACAGGCTATTGAAAAAGGGACGAGTGAACAACCGGTGGCCCGACATTGCTTGACAGCCAAACATAACATAGCAAGCATACGTGCAATAATCATAGACCATGTACCCCCATTACACCGAGGAGGGGATCGCAACAAAATATTGATGCAAAAGGAAAGTAGATGGATTCATTCCTTAAATACTATATCCCCCGGTGGTCTAAATGAGACACTAGGTTTGCAATGCTTTTTATGACATATAAGTAGATTGTAGTTGGTCTGGTGTATCTATTAAGTAAGTGATTTAGGACGTTATATTTTCTATGTTGATATTGATATTAATATTATGCCTTGTACTAGAGAAGTAGAGAGCTACATTTAGCCACATATTCAGTCGTAGAGGTCCGGTTAGTATAGCTACATGTTTAGCTTCTGCTCAAATAGATGATATATATATAACTAAATCTTACCTCCGGCAGGAATGTTTTTCCTTTTGTTTTTAATGTAGTTTTTTAAATAGGTAGTCTATAGTAGGTGTGAGTTAGTGATATGCTTTGGGTAATCCCTGACAAGCACCATTTTTAACCCACATGTGATTATTTATAACGTTATTGTGTTTTTCATTCACAGCGGTTGCTTAGCAACACTGACACTTATGTTTTGATTGGAGCTCCCTGTCTAACGTGGTCCGCTGACGTCACTTATCTGGGTCCTGTCAATACAGCGGCCAGACGCGGCGGTGAACATCAACACTGGACAGTGGTTGCTTAGCAACACTAACACTCACACTTAGTTTCTGATTGGAGCTCCCTGTCTGGCGCTGACCGCCGACGTCATCATTGTGAGTCCTGTACACACAGCGGCTAGACGCGGCGGGAATCGTCGGCGCTGGACAGGTGAGTGACATTGTACACTAATTATTCATGAGCACTTGTTTAAAGGGTATATAAGGTTGAGCATGTTAGCACGGTATTTGTTCTGTATTGTCCCCGAAGACGGGGTACACCCCCGAAACGGCGTAGGACCGGAATAAACGGCTTTTTTTCTGCAAATCAGTCTGCTGAGTGCCGCTGCTTTTCTTTGAAACTATATATATATATATATATATGTGTACAAAAAGAAGCTAGCAGCGCCACAGATAGTATCAAAGGTGTAAACAACAATATTAGGAAAAAGGTGTTCCGAAATAATTAACGAGGAATATATATGTTACCTGGAGGACACTCCCTATAGGCTATTAGGGCGTCAGCTTAAGAACCTCAAAAAACGTATAGGCACTGGTATATATGCCTAGAAATTACAAATTGGTGCAAGAGGATGAGGTGTTTGCAAGCGACCACAGGTGTCAAAATTAATAGTATAAAAACCAGGTGTTTCTATAAAAATATATAAAATTTTAATTCCAGAATACTACACACTAAAAACAAGAGGAGGGTGTTTCATAAAATATAAACAATTTTTCAAAAAAAATGCAGCCTAATCAATAAAATCTGGTATAAGAATAACAGCGGTGAAATTAAAAAATTTAAAACACATATACCAAGATTATTGAAAAGTACATAAAAACATGAAAAAAAATATGTACAAAGTTTGCAGGATAGAGGTAAAAAAGAGTAAAAAAATTATGAGAGAGGTAGCTTAACTTCAGTATTGGAGGTATGATCAGAGTAGCGCCCAACGCGTTTCGTCCCTCATGGACTTCATCAAGTCCATGAGTATATAAATTCTAACTTTGTATCCATCAGTGTAGATTTACTTGGGTTATTATTTGATTAGGACTTACTTTGTTTGCATATTGATAAATATATATATTAGTTTTATGGTTTGAATTTATCTGGTGCAGTCATAAAGTATATTTGCACTACTGTAGTATTATTCTCATATTTATGTTAGCTGGTATTTAAATTTAGGTCCATAATACTATTTATTATAAAATGAAAAAATGTGTTAATTGAAAAACTTTTAAATATAATTTTTATCACATTATATTTTAGTGCTTTATTATATTATGGTGGATGGTATTTAATTAAGAAATATTATTTCTAAGCAGGTGTTTGACTTTTGTGAAGTCCAAATAATGTCAAAAACTTTTTATCTATCTCTCTTCCTAAGTTCTTTTTTTCTGTAAGTTATAGGTTGTATAGCTGTCACTATATGATAAAATGTTCCATGGACTGCAAGCTATTAAAATTTCAATCACTATTTGAAATGTTGGTTACTGCATTTAAATTATTGAACTAAGAAGATAATGTTCTTTTTTGTTTTAATATGATTGAAATTGGATTTCTATCAGTTTTTAATAAATAAAACACTTAAATATGCATTACTTATTCAAACTGCATGATAACTAAAAACACTGATTCGTGGGGATAGAAAAGTTTTGAGATTTTGCATAGCATTACATTGCACAAAGTCTTAAAATGGAATTACAGTAAGTTAATTTAAACAGCATCTTGTGATACCGTGAAGAGGTGAGGAAACAGATGATGTGGTATGGGTGTAAGATGGAGTCACCTCTGCACCACAATATACAATGTATGAGTAGTTTGCACAATATTTCTAAAGCAGCAAAACAATTCAATAAATCAATATTCACATTCATAAAATAACACTTTACATGAAATATAACCTTACCAACTACTGTATACTACAAATATGGATTAGGTTGTTATTCAAAAAAATACAATCTCATGATATTGTGGTTATTAAGGAGTCTTGTGCAATGAGAAACAAGACTGGAACATAGCTGTACCAGGTTACACTTTATTTAGAAAGAACAGAATGGGAAAGATAGGAGGAGTGGTAGCAACCGTAGCAATGTATCTGAAATGAGCATACTATAAATGCTACTTTAACACAAAATATTGAAATAAAAACTGAGGCCCTTTGGGTGACCATAAAAATGTGGGAGAAGGACATTATTCACACTGGAGTGATCTATAGACTGTAAAAGAGGGGAGTTTTTGTTTTGCACTATATATGGTTTAGAGCTTAATTTATAAAAATAATGAGAATACCAACAACATATTAATAAAGGCCTTCCAATTAAGGGATAATAACCATCCTTTGTTGGTTGTAGATCAAGAGTCAATGTAGTAGTACTAATAACTTAACAAGAGAAAAGAGAGACTCTTTATTGGTGCACTCTTCAGAAGAATTCTAAAACATAACTTTTAATTAGAATAATTTAATATATGAAATAGCAACCCATCGGTCAAATTCCTTCAATAAAATCAACATTTAGTGTCTTAATTTTGATATATGTCATAAGCAAATTACAGACATACAATATACGAGAAACAGTGAAAATATTGTTCAATACAGTCACTCAGTTGTGGTACATATCTTAAATAAGATAATTTCCTGAATACTCCTCTACGACAAAAATGTGAATATCTGTGATAAGAAATAAAAATTATTTTCTAATTAATACTTTTTCAATTATATTCTGTGTTGTATAATTATTTGCATTACGCCATTTGTACAAATGGGTATAACATATAGAAAGACTGCAAGTGATAATGGTGGCAAACACCAGACAGAGCACTATCAGTGATTGGTATATACCTGAATTGCTACCACCCTTTTATATCAGAAGTCTAAATCACCTGGTATTTACTGGAGGTCATCCATCCAAGTACTAGCCAGATGCAACACTGCTTAGCTTCCAAAATTGAACAAGATTGGGCGTATCCAGTGTGGTATGGCTGTAGATGTGATAATGCTCATGGATATCAGTTATTACATCAAAATTGGCAATGTCCGGATGGTGAAGCCCAACAAATTTAGGAACATGTTTATATGAATATACCCAGTCAAACTAATAATAGCTATAAGTTAATAGACTCTAAACATTTTACACAAAATCAAATTCGGACACACTGACAGCTGTTATCACTTATATAGTGAAAAGGGAGTAAAAGGGAGATGTGTCAGATTTGTAAGTGACAAAGTTCTGCTTTTACTGTTCCTGTGTGTATGGGACTCACAGTGGACCCCAGGAATAAGAGGGTGTACTGAATGTCCTAGCCTGAACTTTAAGAAAGAAAAGAAGTGGAGTCTGCCATTTAGAGAGCCCAGAGACTGCCCCTGATGGGGAACACAGTGCAATCAATGATATTACTATGCCAGGTTTTTTTTTATCCTCTATACAAGGTTACAAATCAAAAGCAGATGCAAGTCCATAAGCAAAAAAAAAATACTTTCATGGATGCAATACAACAGGAGATTCAGTGGAACTGAGCAGTGCAATGCTCAGGTCCACATGTCAAAAGCCAGACATGCGTTTCACTGCTGGTGGCTTGGTCACTGCCTTCACCAAGCCACCAGTGGTGAAATGAGCATCTGCAGTACATCTGACTTTTGACTAAAACAAAAGCAAAGGTGTTGGATTTTAGAAAAGGCAGATTTTGCACAGAAGGGGAGATGTGCTAGCAATTCATTGGCAGATTACAGGAACTTGGAAGGAGTGCAGTAGAGGTGGAGGAAATTAAAAACTGCAATACTACAAGCAACAGACCTTTGTAGCAAAAGGATTTGAAAAGTACAAGGAAAAGGAGGCGAGTATGGTTTACAAAAGATGGTCTTTAGGAAATACAGTAGAAGCGGATGCAGAATAATGAAGACAAAGAGGAGTATATTTTCAATCGGAAAGAGGCTAATAAGGTAATCAGATGTGTAAAGGCACAAGCTGAGGAGAAAATAGCTCAGTCAGTAGGGGGCAAAACTTTTTAAAGGTATATAAGTACAAGGAGCAAAGCAGACAGAGGGATAACAAGACTTAAAACAGAGAGTGAGAGTCTGCTGAAAGAAGACAAGGCAATAGTACATCATCCAGATCATTATTTTTGCTGAGTATTCACTGCAGAGAGTGAGGGGGAGGGACCACAGTTAAGTTGTTAGAACATTTAAAAAAAATTAGTTAGATACAAATACATTTACAGAAGAGAGGGTCCTAACAGAACTCTCAAAACTGAACTTGGATAAATCAATGTAGCTAGATAGGGTAAATTTAAGAATACTAAAAGAGCTTAAAGGGGTGCTGGTAACATCATTAATAGTCATTAGCTATAGGAGTGATTCCAGATGACTTGAAAATAGTACAGGTAGTCCTACTGCAGAAAAGTGGAAGAAAGGAAGAGGCAAGCAACTACCGAACAGTGAGCTTTACATCGATGGTAGGTAAATTGATGGTAACACTATTAAAAGAGAGAATTGCAAAATATCTCAAATCCAGCAATTTATAGGATTCCAAAAAAAATGGATTTACTGGAGGGAGATCACGCAAAACAAATCTTATTAACTTTTTTCACTGGTTGATTAAAACAATAGATGGAGGGGCCGTCAATGTAATATATATAGACTTTAGTAAAGCTTTTGATGCAATTCCACATCGCAGACTGCTAAATAAACTTGAAAGTTTGGATTATAAGATAGTTGAATGGATAAGAATTTTGTTGCAGGATAGGAAACAGAGTGTCGTAGTAAATGTAGTGCAATGGAGAGAAAGTTTAAAAGTGGTGTACCCAAGAGATCTGTAATTGGACAAGTACTTTTTAATATCTTTGTTAGGGACATTGTAATTGATATCAAAGGAAAAACATATTTTATAAACTATTCATTGCTAAACCATATTCATACAGTTCTTTTAATACTGTACCTTTGTTCAAAAAATATTCTGGAATACAGGACCAGTTGATCTACTGCCAATTTCCAGAACACTCTGGCTGTTAAGAACTTTCTTTCTGTGTTTTAGATCATGGCAATCCGGGCTGTAGTTGGGCCTGTGTGTGTATAGATGGAGCCCTAATGTTTGTTGTAACTGTATGTTGCAGCCCTGTTATCAAGATTAATAGGAGCAATGTCTATATGTTGCAGCGCTGTTATCAAGATTAATAGTAGCAATGTCTATAATACCAACTAGTTGTAATAAATGGGTCTCTATCACCAAATTCAAGATCTGAAGTAGGATATAACTTCCCCTCTGGAAAGTAGCTTACACTTGAACATTGCAACTGGCTTTGGCACTACAGTACAAGTCCATGACTCTTTTATCTACAGCTTGACTCTGGATTTTTCTGTAGTTGTATATATCATCTCTCCCGGTTAGACTTTTCACACCTCAAGAAAGTTTGTTGGTCTGCAACTGTTATCCTGTCTGCAGTGCAACACCTCCTCTGTTAAAAAGACTGCTGATATACTGATCAACATGTGGCTATCCTATTAGCCACATTCATTTTTCATCCCCCAAAAATGGGCTAATATTGTGATTTTAGCGCAATCATCATTATTGGGCTATCCAATTATACCACATTTTTTGGGGGAGGGGCTTTGAATTTTTTTTTCCTTTCTCGTTCTTCTTCTTTGTCCTTTAGAACTCCCAGTACGTTATCCTTTCTCCGCTCTTTGCAGACTCTCTTGTTGTTTCCCACTTTTGGAACTTGAATGGGTGAAACATCAGATTCATAAGGGATGTATTGTCTGTTATTTTTAATAATTATCACTTGTAGCTCTGGTATAGGAGCACTCACCTTTTTTTCTATTGTTTTCTATTACGGGGTGTGAGGATCATCCCATGAGTTGTTCCCTTCTCTGGCAGCTTTGAGGTTGTTGAGTATTCACATATTATTGGCTTTGATTTTTAGATTAAATTATTATTATTACTACTACTACTGTATATTCTTAATGCATAAAGCGCCAATATAGTACTCGAAACTGCATTGAGGGACTCATGATACAAATACATAATATACAGTTATATAAAACAGAAGGCAAATATTGCCATCGTAATGCGTTTGCAACATAAGAGGAGTGGGGAACAATTAATGTATCACACTAACAATTATAACTTGTGAGAAGTGTGTGTGTGTGGGGGGGGGGGGGGGCTATTGTAGGGCAGTACCATTATCATTCATAAATATTATAGTATCTAGTGTTGACTAGCACTTATGTGCCATTAAAGGTAGTGTTGTACAGTTAAACTGAGGAGAGACTGTGGAAGATGGAGACATGAAAAGAAAAGAATCATTTAGTGAAGAAATCTTTTGACAGTAAGCTGCTTGCAATCATTATTATCCTTAACTAAAACTATTTCATCTTCTGGCTCTGGTGAAGGCTTTTGTGGTTGTTACATGGGCAATCTTATGGTTATCTGACAGGCTGGAGTTGTGCTGGGAGGCCAGCATTGCTCTTTGGTATTAATATTGCTGAAGGTGAGAGGGAGACATAGAGCATAAAGGACATTCTAATTTACAAGCACAATATTGGCTAAATTTCCATCTCTTTCTATCTATCTACAGTTTTCCCAGCTGCTATGTGATCAAGCATATCTGAGTTCTCTGTGAGAACCTCCAGAGCCCAGTGACAGAGAAGAAGCTGTACAATTTGGGTAGTGAACTGGAGAGAGCTTGCAGGGTAGGATGATGCTGACCTTACCTGTCAGAGGTTGAGTGGTATAAACATGGGTGTTAGCTCTGAGAAACCCGTGAGGAGCAAGATAGTACTTAATTTATTATCAAGGGTGCATGCTAGTGTGGTCTTAACTGTGTCAGAAGCAGAGAAGAGACATAGAATGTGCCCTGTGTTACAATAGGTAGGAGCCTAATTGTCTATGAAGACCTGAGACATGGGAAACTGACCTAGAATTACTGGGCAGACCCAAATGCACTTTAAGGGAAGGTGCTGCAGATCAGGTCAGGAGGGGGCTATTTATTTGTCTTCAAAAATATATATGGGGCATGTACCACCAATTATTGTTTTGTCACAGTCTTATTTTTACAGTGCCAGCTACAGCTACATTTTTTTTAGATATTTAAAGAAAAACAGTATTAAGCAGATAATAAGTGTCCATTTAGGAGGGAAAAGAGATATTGCATATTAACAAGTAATCTTATGGAATTTCTGTGCAATTCAAAGGACTATCTGGGATAATGTTCTTGAAAGAGAAGTGGCATGGTGCTTGGAGGAGAAGACTCTGGGGAGCATACCTTTTACAGTGCAGAGTAATCAAACTGCCCACTGCATAGTTTTTTTTAGAGAAATTGCAATGATTCAAAAGACTGGCACAAACAAGCTATACTTATCACAGTCATCACTATGGGGGTCGGACCGCATCCAGGTGTCTCCCTTGGAGCTGACTGGGAACTGGGTGCTGCAGTGTGACATTATCTGCAGTGTCTGGAGCCAGCAGTGGAGCCAAAGTCTACGGGGGCAGCTCAGCATCTCCAGGAATGTTGGCTACGCCCCTGGGGTGATGAAAATGTGGCATGCCATTATGTCACACCCCCTTTCTGTGAGTCCACAAACCTTTTTGTGTGGGGTACTCTGTTTTGCACACAAGGTGACACCCCCGCCTGGTGAGGCCTCTGCTTATCAATATTATTGTTTACTACTATTTAAACTAGAGATGTGCAGGTTTTGATTTTGGATCTGCATTTTTTTTCCAAAAAAAATCATAAAAACAGCTAAAATCACAGAATTTTTGACTGTTTTTGTTCTATTCTGATTTTGTTTTTGTTCATCTAAAACCTGATCTGAAGAGCACCTGTCGCTAACACAAATGGGGTATAAAAAATTCCAAGTTCTGCGCCTGTATATGTGAGCTGCTTCGACTTTTTGTTTTAAAAATAGCAATAAAGGTTATGTCAAAGCGCTATGAGGGGAAGGGGAAGATACCAGTATGTTTACAGCTCTTTTTTGAATTAATGAGATGAGTGTCCGGAATTTTTTATTTTCTAAGCAGTATGTTTGGATTCCATATATATGCCTTCTGGGGTGTCCTCAGCAGGTAGTTATAAGCTAGCTTAACCTATCTATACCTTGCTGTAGTGGTGACTTCTGGCTCCCGTGGCTGGTTTCCAAGCTCCTGCTTCACTGTATGCACGGCCGAATTGCGGGTGCGGAGCACTTCCGGTCACAGCAATGACGTACTTCCGGTCACACGGTCCACACTATGTACAGCCATTTTCTTCACATCTTCATGAATATTGATAACAATAGGGAGCAGACCATAAATAGCTGCTCTCAGTGTGAATGAGTGACAGCTATGCTATATATTTTTTTGTAAATCTAATAGAAAGGTGGTGGCCTTGTTTGTGGAGGTGCTAATAGTACTCACTGTAAACAGATGTTTATTTTGCGCTCAGGGCAGTTGTTGGGGATAATGGGACCAAGATTTGCTGTTTTACATCAGAGAAAAGCAGCCTGTGACTCTCCAGCTGAACTATAGCTACCAGGATCCATGCTAATTGCCGACCCTGCTGGAAGTTGTTTGTCAACAATGGAGCACCTCATGTTGCATCAGCCAGTTTACACACAGTATGTGCCATTTTATAAATATGTATGTTTTTGACCAATATACACAACTAATTTTTGTATTAATTAATTAACTGGATCAGAGGCCCAAGTGAGGTAGAATATGTATGTAGTGGAAGGAGGGATTGATTAGTAATTTAATTTAATTTGTTTCATTCTAAAAATGTAAATTACTCAATGGAGGCATTGGTGATGGTCTTTATTGCATAGACAACAATTTTTATTAGTTATTGCACTAATCTGACTTTTACTAGTCAGACTTTTACTTTTTCTTTAATTTTACATGTCCTGACTTAAGTTGTCTATGCCCTTGTGCATCAGCCTTAGCAGATGACGTTTACTGACTTGTATCATCCTGACTGGTGGCAGCACCTGCAGCATTAGTATACGACTCCTGTTCTGTTATCCTCTCTCCTCTCTCCTCTCAATTGTTTTTACTCCATTTCTATCAACAAACGCAAACCAAGTGGGGTACAGCACGCACCACAATTTATACAAAATATTTAACACCTACAGTGTCACAATACATGTATGAGTATGAAATAAAATATATTACTGTGGTACCACCTTCACCCACAGTATCATAATATACATGTATGAGTACTGGTAAGTGTATTTAGGTTGTACTGTGTGTACCACCTAAATCTACAGTGTCATACAATAATTGTATGAGTATGAAAAGATATTACTGCATGCAGAGTGTCGCACAATATGTATATGAGTACAAAATAATAATATACTACGGTCTGACTGGCAGCGTAACAGTACTTATGAATCCAAAATAAAAATTGTATAGTACACTGGGGTACAGCACAAACAAAAAAAAACCTTTTTTTGTGATTATATTTCAGTCTTTTTAGATTTTATTATTTTAATTTTACACTGGTGCAGAGCCTTTGGATGTATGGACAGAGTACCCCTAGGTGGACAGAGCACCCCATTGTCAGATACAGCAGATGACAGACAGAGCACCCCTGAGTTGGTACTGATAGGACACACCAGCCCCTGGATGTACCCAGTATACTGGGGTTTATATTAACACTGGGGCAGAGCCCCTGGTTGTATGGACAGAGCACCCCTTGTCAGATACAGCAGATGACAGACAGCACCCCTGGACAGATACACCAGCCCCACACCCATGCCCCACAACCCAGCACTGAGAGAGACACGTCCATTCAGTACACTCTCAGCAGCTGGAATTAAAATGGCACCGATCACCGGGACCTTTATAGAATCCAAAACCCTGTGAGAATACGATAGTGGAATGATGATGCTTTGCCTCATTTTGGGATCTGAGTCTGTTGGGGAACCCTGAGCTGGACTCGGATCCCAAAGTTTGGGTGGGTCCGATTCTCAGAGAACCCACCCACTCAACTCTAATTTAAACATACTGAAAAATTGCATGCAATCCTATGGAACAAAAGGACAAGATGGCCCTGTCCAATGAGCTTAGTAGAGTTGAGGAACACCTGATACATAGGGAAGGAAATAACAATTATAGAAAATGGACAGGAACGTGTGTGTTGTTTTTGTCCATATTTTATAAGATCACCAATAATAAAAAAGGACTTGGTGTACAGTATTTCTTTACAGTCCCCAGTGGTGTGTCATTAGTGAAAGCAGGAGAGACCTTAAACAAAAAAAAAAAACATTCCTTGTAAAATTCTAAAATATAGAGACCAGAAGGAACAATCATACTTCTTTATAGCCTAGTTCTTTCTTTTGTCCTTTATACAGTTGTTGCTCTTATCCTCGCTTTGCCATTTTTGCACATATGTTAGTTTAATAAGAGCAATAGGGGTATGGCTCCACATGCGGTTATGAAAATAGGATAAATAGTCAACAATTGACAATTAAATACTCCCTTATCACTGTAGGGTGTCAGCTAGCCCCCAAGTATTCAGCATGGGTAAAATGCTGTTTAAGTAGAAATACAGATAAAGGGATAGAGGTAACAGTGACCAACTGTGTTTAATGTATACTGTATCTATCAATATATCTGAAGAGAATATAGTCAATAAATATATGAATATATAAAGGAGGAGAAAAAAAGGGCAAATCTGGCTTTTTGAATAAAAGGATATAACAATAAATTTATAAAAAAATTACATAAAAAATATACAATACTGGCAGGGGAAGAAACCACGAATTAGCTTACTAAAATTGCAATAGCCAGGTAGTAAGGGCGGCTTGAATTTTCCCAATGTGGTCAAGTATTCTCAAGCTGCTCAATTGAGATTTTTGTGATTGGTTACATAACCAGGAAAATTACACTAACACAGATTTGGAGAGGGAATTTTTACAAGGTAGTGACCTGATTAGCTTTTTGCACATGCCTGACCGAGAATTTTCGGCCCGAATCAAAGATAACCCGCTTTTATGGTATGTTAAGAAGTTGTGGGTCGGTATGAGGCGCAAACATAATGTAAATGCACATAAATCTCTATTCCTCCTGTTTATTGATAATCCTGAATTCCAGGGGGGAAACGCGCGTTTCCCATATAACATATGGAGGGCGGGAGGGATTTTTAATATTGGAAGTCCAGGATAGGCGACCCTTGATGTTCCAGGAGGTGGCAGACAGGTTCCTGGTAGTAGAGTCATACCCGATTGCATTCTTATTAGCCCAATATTACGTTAGGAATACGGTTAGACATTTCTCTTCCACGGACTGGCATAACCCGGTGGATGCCATGCTCCAGCAGGCCCCTATGGTAAAGAAGGCCATTTCCCTAGCCTACAAACACTTCCAGTTGGTCATAGATTTTTCAAAAAGATCAGAAGGCTTAGCGGCCTGGAAAACATGTTTCCCACACATAGACCTAGACAAGATTATAAAAGCCCACACAACGGCATGTGTGACCCTCTCTTCTGCTAGATATAAGGAAATGTTCCTTAATATATTACATAGAACATACCTTGCTCCCCAGAGAAGATTCTTGATTGGTCTTTCCGCCTCCCACGACTGTTGGACATGTGGCGGAGCCCAAGCGGATCTTTACCACTGCCTGTGGCTTTGCCCTTTGATTAGGGGTTTTTGGGTACAGGTCCGTAGATATATTATGAACCATTTAGTAAATTATTTACATTTAACACCAGAATGGGCACTTTTAGGCATGTACCCAGATAATCAGGTAGTATCCAAAAGCAGCAAAAAATGGCTTTTAGCAGTACAGGCGGCGGCTCTGAAATCCATTCTTCAGGTGTGGATCCACCCTGAACCCCCATCACTGACTTTACTGTATCTAAAGCTAAGTTCTTTTACCTTTTCAGAATGGAGTGGGTGGGAGTGTTATTAGAAAAGGACAAAAAAAAATGATTTTTTTTTATGTGTGGGAGAGTTATGTGGCCACGTTGTCTACCCCCATAAAATCTCAAATTCATGCATCTTTCTCTAATACTTTGTGGTACATGACTAGGGTACTGGGAGGGGACCCTCCCATTGTCCTATGAGGCCTTTTCCTGGGTTTCCTGGGGGTTGGGGGGACGGGCGCAGACATTACTATTGTTATTTTTTATTTTTTATTTTATTTTTGTATGTACTTGGGTTTTGTTGTCAACTGGGAGAGACGACTGTTTAACTGTACTGTTAGATTACCTATTGAATGTGACACATAAGTTTTGTTTTTCTTGGTTGTATCTCTAATTCACCAGGTCTGTTCTCACAAATCACAACAAGGATGAACACAATGTGTCAAACTGTGAAGTTTATTAGATAATGTTGAGAACATGTACAGTCTTCTCATACCCTTATGTACCTTGTTTGGTGATCAACACATGCTTCGATAAATAAATATTTAAAAATATAATAACGTTTATTCTATAAAAAAAGGGAGAGCCATCTAAAAAAAGGGAAGGTTTTAAGAAAACTAGCCTTAAAAATTAGTAAGAGGCAGTATACAATGATATATTGAAAAGATCAAATGCTCTACAAAACACAGTTTAAAAAAATAATAAAAAGTGTTTTGCTTAAGTTACTTGTGTAGTTTCAATGAGGTACATCCAACGCATTTCGTCTGTCTGGGGTGAGAGGCAAGTGAGCAGGGCTGTTATTTATACCTAAAGTAATTAGGGAGGAAGGCTGTGACATTATTTCCTGTCCCAATCTAATCAATCCAAGAGCAGATATTTTTAGTCTATAATATAGTTCGGGCTATTGCTTGAACATATATAAAAGCATAATAACAAATTTCAATAGAAAATGAGCACGGTAAAAAAGAAAAATAGTTGTAGTGCAAATACATTCAGCAGTGGCACTTCCACACACTGCGCGCATGCTCAGCCACCTCACTTCCAGTACAGACGGTAATCAGGTAACTGTGTGTCTTGGTCTGCCCCACTTCCAGTAGCTCGGTTCCATGTTTCCGCCCCACTTTTGGTCATGGCTTAATACAGTATAAGAGAGATCCAGCGGTGCCCACTTTAGTTAGTAGCAGCAGTAGCAGCAGTGCCACAGGCTGATAGAATCCATGCCACGCCACATTGAGGCAGTAATTCATGCAAAAGGGGCCCAAACCAAGTACTGAGTACATATGCATGATTATACTTTTCAGAGGGCCATCATTTCTGTATTTAAAATACTTTTTTTATTGATTTTATGTAATATTCTAATTTTCTGAGAACAAATAAAGGCTTGAAATATCTCACTTTGCATGTAATGAGTCCATATAATATATTAGTTTCACCTTTTAAGTTGAATTACTGAAATAAATGAACTTTTGCTCGATATTCTAATTTTCTGAGTTTCACATGTATAACTATTTTCCTTACTTGATTACCCTGTAGGGATCTTTGTTGATCTCTTGTCTGCGTGGATGACAGTTTATTTCTATTATGCTGCAACAGTCTTTAGAGAGATACATTTACCGAGAAATCCAGTAAGCCTGAAATTGCTTCTGGACACAGGATCCTCCTTTTCAGTATTAAGAAAAAAATGAAAGTCAAACATTCAGCACTACAACCTTTACAACCTTTGCTATAGTTGTAGAAGGAGCATATTAATTAGAATGAGTGTCTAAGTATGTCAAAAAATGAATTTCATTGACATTTATGGATTTTACTTATGCACTTGGTTCACTAACCATACTGAAACTTCTTAAAAAAAATGTAAAAATTCCAATCTATAATTTTATAAGATGTCATCCATGTGTTTAGAAAACACTCAAACTAGGCAACTGGTGAGAAAAAAAAACACAAATACAAACTTGTAACATTAAATATTTGCACTGAAAGACTTCTATGTTCAGTTACATATTATATAAGAAACTTTATTTCAATAATAAAAATATTAAAACAGTGTTAGTTTTTTGTGCTTTTTTATTTCTTTGTGATTGACTACTGGAATACTTGGCTCAACAATAGGGGACAAAGGCCCTGATTCAGAAGTGGATGCTATTTGCATCGCTGCTGCTCCTTTGTAGTAAGTCTAAGCTTGCATTGAAAGATGCAGACACTGGTCTCACTTACTCCCGTTCCCAAATGGCCACCTACTCACAGTCACCGGATGTGGCTTAGGGGGCACTGCGTACAATGCTGCAAGACCCAATCTGCACATGCGCAGAATTGGAAATGCACATGTGCCCCACCGTTAGAGATGTACGCAAACCGTTGGGTTGTGTACAACTCTGTATTGGGTCCAAAGTCTAATACAGAGTATTCGCTGTACATGAACATGGGGAAGTTATTTATACATATTCCAGGTTTCATAAATATGTTTTGTATAAGATCTGGTGTCTTACTGTATAGCATACTATAATTATGTTACTATATGTGAGTGGCTAAAGGTTGGTTCAGAGTAGATTCGGTGAAGTTGGCTGAAATTGCATGTAATGGTCACATTGCCTTTCCTGGAATGCCAAAGAGAACGTTTCTACAACCCATGGTACTATAGTTATGATCCATTCCAGTCAGGATTCAGGAAAATAAATTTTTCTGAAACAGTCCTGATATGTGTACATAATGACCTTCTGATGCCAAGAGACAGAGGTGACTATTCAATCTTAATCCTTCTAGATCTCTCAGTAGCATTTGATACCATAGACCATGGGATTCTGTTTGAACACCTGAAAAGTTTCTGCGGATTGGATGGCACAGTCCTTAGCTTGTCCAAATAATTTCTCACAGGCAGGTCACAGAGTGTTTCATCTGGATTATTCTCATTATCTCCAGTGCCACTGCCATGTGGTATTCCACAAGGTTTTATACTGTCCCCCATGCTTTTTGCAGTTTACATGCTGCCACTGGGTGAAATAATCAGGAATCATGGCCTGCTATACCACTGCTATGCAGATGATACCCAACTTTACTTGTCCTTTTCTCCATTCACAGAGAACCCAAATAACACCCCTAAATGTCTGTCTAGTTGAGCTCCAGAAGTGGATAAGTGCCAGTTGGCTGCAACTGAATTCTCAGCGGTAACTTATGATAGGACCTTAACATCAAAGGACAAGACTGCAGCATAGCCAACCAACTGGACTTACACTTGGGGATTCAGAATTACAAAATTCTAATCATGTGTGGAATCTTGGCATTGTCTTGGATGGTGGCTTGATACTTAAATATCAAATATCAGCCACAATCAAATTGTCAATCTTTTATCTCAGGAACATAGCCAGAATCAAACACTTAATTCCCTCTAAAGATCTGGCAAAAGTCACACATGCATTTGTATAAACTCGATTAGACTACTGCACAGGTTCTCAAACTCGGTCCTCGGGACCCCACACGGTGCATGTCTTGCAGGTCTCCTCGCAGAATCACAAGTGACATAATTAGCTCCACCTGCAGACCTTTTAAAATGTGTCAGTGAGTAATTAATACACCTGTGCACTTGCTGGGCTACCTGCAAAACATGCACTGTGTGGGGTCATGAGGACCGAGTTTGAGAACCACTGGACTACTGTAATGACCTCTACCTTGGTCTCCCAGCAAAAGAATTGCATTGCTTACAGCTGGTGCACAATGCATCTGCCAGGCTGCTAACCAACCAGCCCTGTTTAAGCCAGATAACACCCATTCTCTACTAGCTCCACTGGCTGCCTGTAAGATGTAGAGATGAGCGCCGGAAATTTTTCGGGTTTTGTGTTTTGGTTTTGGGTTCGGTTCCGCAGCCGTGTTTTGGGTTCGACCGCGTTTTGGCAAAACCTCACCGAATTTTTTTTGTCGGATTCGGGTGTGTTTTGGATTCGGGTGTTTTTTTCCAAAAAACCTAAAAAACAGCTTAAATCATAGAATTTGGCGGTCATTTTGATCCCAAAGTATTATTAACCTCAAAAACCATAATTTCCACTCATTTTCAGTCTATTCTGAATACCTCACACCTCACAATATTATTTTTAGTCCTAAAATTTGCACCGAGGTCGCTGTGTGAGTAAGATAAGCGACCCTAGTGGCCGACACAAACACCGGGCCCATCTAGGAGTGGCACTGCAGTGTCACGCAGGATGGCCCTTCCAAAAAACCCTCCCCAAACAGCACATGACGCAAAGAAAAAAAGAGGCGCAATGAGGTAGCTGTGTGAGTAAGATAAGCGACCCTAGTGGCCGACACAAACACCGGGCCCATCTAGGAGTGTCACTGCAGTGTCACGCAGGATGTCCCTTCCAAAAAACCCTCCCCAAACAGCACATGACGCAAAGAAAAAAAGAGGCGCAATGAGGTAGCTGTGTGAGTAAGATAAGCGACCCTAGTGGCCGACACAAACACCGGGCCCATCTAGGAGTGGCACTGCAGTGTCACGCAGGATGTCCCTTCCAAAAAACCCTCCCCAAACAGCACATGACGCAAAGAAAAAGAAAAGAAAAAAGAGGTGCAAGATGGAATTGTCCTTGGGCCCTCCCACCCACCCTTATGTTGTATAAACAGGACATGCACACTTTAACCAACCCATCATTTCAGTGACAGGGTCTGCCACACGACTGTGACTGATATGACGGGTTGGTTTGGACCCCCACCAAAAAAGAAGCAATTAATCTCTCCTTGCACAAACTGGCTCTACAGAGGCAAGATGTCCACCTCATCATCATCCTCCGATATATCACCGTGTACATCCCCCTCCTCACAGATTATCAATTCGTCCCCACTGGAATCCACCATCTCAGCTCCCTGTGTACTTTGTGGAGGCAATTGCTGCTGGTCAATGTCTCCACGGAGGAATTGATTATAATTCATTTTAATGAACATCATCTTCTCCACATTTTCTGGATGTAACCTCGTACGCCGATTGCTGACAAGGTGAGCGGCGGCACTAAACACTCTTTCGGAGTACACACTTGTGGGAGGGCAACTTAGGTAGAATAAAGCCAGTTTGTGCAAGGGCCTCCAAATTGCCTCTTTTTCCTGCCAGTATAAGTACGGACTGTGTGACGTGCCTACTTGGATGCGGTCACTCATATAATCCTCCACCATTCTTTCAATGGGGAGAGAATCATATGCAGTGACAGTAGACGACATGTCCGTAATCGTTGTCAGGTCCTTCAGTCCGGACCAGATGTCAGCATCAGCAGTCGCTCCAGACTGCCCTGCATCACCGCCAGCGGGTGGGCTCAGAATTCTGAGCCTTTTCCTCGCACCCCCAGTTGCGGGAGAATGTGAAGGAGGAGATGTTGTTGACAGGTCGCGTTCCGCTTGACTTGACAATTTACTCACCAGCAGGTGTTTGAACCCCAGCAGACTTGTGTCTGCCGGAAAGAGAGATCCAAGGTAGGCTTTAAATCTAGGATCGAGCACGGTGGCCAAAATGTAGTGCTCTGATTTCAACAGATTGACCACCCGTGAATCCTTGCTAAGCGAATTAAGGGCTCCATCCACAAGTCCCACATGCCTAGCGGAATCGCTCCGTGTTAGCTCCTCCTTCAATGTCTCCAGCTTCTTCTGCAAAAGCCTGATGAGGGGAATGACCTGACTCAGGCTGGCAGTGTCTGAACTGACTTCACGTGTGGCAAGTTCAAAGGGCATCAGAACCTTGCACAACGTTGAAATCATTCTCCACTGCGCTTGAGACAGGTGCATCCCACCTCCTATATCGTGCTCAATTGTATAGGCTTGAATGGCCTTTTGCTGCTCCTCCAACCTCTGAAGCATATACAGGGTTGAATTCCACCTCGTTACCACTTCTTGCTTCAGATGATGGCAGGGCAGGTTCAGTAGTTTTTGGTGGTGCTCCAGTTTTCTGTACGTGGTGCCTGTACGCCGAAAGTGTCCCGCAATTCTTCTGGCCACCGACAGCATCTCTTGCACGCCCCTGTCGTTTTTTAAAAAATTCTGCACCACCAAATTCAAGGTATGTGCAAAACATGGGACGTGCTGGAATTGGCCCAGATTTAATGCACACACAATATTGCTGGCGTTGTCCGATGCCACAAATCCACAGGAGAGTCCAATTGGGGTAAGCCATTCCGCGATGATCTTCCTCAGTTGCCGTAAGAGGTTTTCAGCTGTGTGCGTATTCTGGAAACCGGTGATACAAAGCGTAGCCTGCCTAGGAAAGAGTTGGCGTTTGCGAGATGCTGCTACTGGTGCCGCCGCTGCTGTTCTTGCGGCGGGAGTCCATACATCTACCCAGTGGGCTGTCACAGTCATATAGTCCTGACCCTGCCCTGCTCCACTTGTCCACATGTCCGTGGTTAAGTGGACATTGGGTACAGCTGCATTTTTTAGGACACTGGTAACTCTTTTTCTGAGGTCTGTGTACATTTTCGGTATCGCCTGCCTAGAGAAATGGAACCTAGATGGTATTTGGTACCGGGGACACAGTACCTCCAACAAGTCTCTAGTTGGCTCTGCAGTAATGATGGATACCGGAACCACGTTTCTCACCACCCAGGATGTCAAGGCCTCAGTTATCCGCTTTGCAGTAGGATGACTGCTGTGATATTTCATCTTCCTCGCAAAGGACTGTTGGACAGTCAATTGCTTGGTGGAAGTAGTAAAAGTGGTCTTACGACTTCCCCTCTGGGATGACCATCGACTCCCAGCAGCAACAACAGCAGCGCCAGCAGCAGTAGGCGTTACACGCAAGGATGCATCGGAGGAATCCCAGGCAGGAGAGGACTCGTCAGAATTGCCAGTGACATGGCCTGCAGGACTATTGGCATTCCTGGGGAAGGAGGAAATTGACACTGAGGGAGTTGGTGGGGTGGTTTGCGTGAGCTTGGTTACAAGAGGAAGGGATTTACTGGTCAGTGGACTGCTTCCGCTGTCGGCCCAAGTTTTTGAACTTGTCACTGACTTATTATGAATGCGCTGCAGGTGACGTATAAGGGAGGATGTTCCGAGGTGGTTAACGTCCTTACCCCTACTTATTACAGCTTGACAAAGGGAACACACGGCTTGACACCTGTTGTCCGCATTTCTGGTGAAATACTTCCACACCGAAGAGCTGATTTTTTTGGTATTTTCACCAGGCATGTCAACGGCCATATTCCTACCACGGACAACAGGTGTCTCCCCGGGTGCCTGACTTAAACAAACCACCTCACCATCAGAATCCTCCTGGTCAATTTCCTCCCCAGCGCCAGCAACACCCATATCCTCCTCATCCTGGTGTACTTCAACACTGACATCTTCAATCTGACTATCAGGAACTGGACTGCGGGTGCTCCTTCCAGCACTTGCAGGGGGCGTGCAAATGGTGGAAGGCGCATGCTCTTCACGTCCAGTGTTGGGAAGGTCAGGCATCGCAACCGACACAATTGGAGTCGGACTCTCCTTGTGGATTTGGGATTTCGAAGAACGCACAGTTCTTTGCGGTGCTACTGCTTTTGCCAGCTTTAGTCTTTTCATTTTTCTAGCGAGAGGCTGAGTGCTTCCATCCTCATGTGAAGCTGAACCACTAGCCATGAACATAGGCCAGGGCCTCAGCCGTTCCTTGCCACTCCGTGTGGTAAATGGCATATTGGCAAGTTTACGCTTCTCCTCCGAAATTTTATTTTAGGTTTTGGAGTCCTTTTTTTACTGATATTTGGTGTTTTGGATTTGACATGCTCTGTACTATGACATTGGGCATCGGCCTTGGCAGACGACGTTGCTGGCATTTCATCGTCTCGGCCATGACTAGTGGCAGCAGCTTCAGCACGAGGTGGAAGTGGATCTTGATCTTTCCCTAATTTTGGAACCTCAACATTTTTGTTCTCCATATTTTAATAGGCACAACTAAAAGGCACCTCAGGTAAACAATGGAGATGGATGGATTGGATACTAGTATACAATTATGGACGGGCTGCCGAGTGCCGACACAGAGGTAGCCACAGCCGTGAACTACCGCACTGTACTGTGTCTGCTGCTAATATATAGACTGGTTGATAAAGAGATAGTATACTCGTAACTAGTATGTATGTATGAAGAAAGAAAAAAAAACCACGGTTAGGTGGTATATACAATTATGGACGGGCTGCCGAATGCCGACACAGAGGTAGCCACAGCCGTGAACTACCGCACTGTACTGTGTCTGCTGCTAATATAGACTGGTTGATAAAGAGATAGTATACTCGTAACTAGTATGTATGTATAAAGAAAGAAAAAAAAACCACGGTTAGGTGGTATATACAATTATGGACGGGCTGCCGAGTGCCGACACAGAGGTAGCCACAGCCGTGAACTACCGCACTGTACTGTGTCTGCTGCTAATATATAGACTGGTTGATAAAGAGATAGTATACTCGTAACTAGTATGTATGTATGTATAAAGAAAGAAAAAAAAAACACGGTTAGGTGGTATATACAATTATGGACGGGCTGCCGAGTGCCGACACAGAGGTAGCCACAGCCGTGAACTACCGCACTGTACTGTGTCTGCTGCTAATATAGACTGGTTGATAAAGAGATAGTATACTCGTAACTAGTATGTATGTATAAAGAAAGAAAAAAAAAACACGGTTAGGTGGTATATACAATTATGGACGGGCTGCCGAGTGCCGACACAGAGGTAGCCACAGCCATGAACTACCGCACTGTACTGTGTCTGCTGCTAATATATAGACTGGTTGATAAAGAGATAGTATACTCGTAACTAGTATGTATGTATAAAGAAAGAAAAAAAAACCACGGTTAGGTGGTATATACAATTATGGACGGGCTGCCGAGTGCCGACACAGAGGTAGCCACAGCCATGAACTACCGCACTGTACTGTGTCTGCTGCTAATATATAGACTGGTTGATAAAGAGATAGTATACTCGTAACTAGTATGTATGTATAAAGAAAGAAAAAAAAACCACGGTTAGGTGGTATATACAATTATGGACGGGCTGCCGAGTGCCGACACAGAGGTAGCCACAGCCGTGAACTACCGCACTGTACTGTGTCTGCTGCTAATATATAGACTGGTTGATAAAGAGATAGTATACTCGTAACTAGTATGTATGTATAAAGAAAGAAAAAAAAACCACGGTTAGGTGGTATATACAATTATGGACGGGCTGCCGAGTGCCGACACAGAGGTATCCACAGCCGTGAACTACCGCACTGTACTGTGTCTGCTGCTAATATAGACAGGTTGATAAAGAGATAGTATACTCGTAACTAGTATGTATGTATAAAGAAAGAAAAAAAAACCACGGTTAGGTGGTATATACAATTATGGACGGGCTGCCGAGTGCCGACACAGAGGTAGCCACAGCCGTGAACTACCACACTGTACTGTGTCTGCTGCTAATATAGACTGGTTGATAAAGAGATAGTATACTCGTAACTAGTATGACTATAAAGAAAGAAAAAAAAACCACGGTTAGGTGGTATATACAATTATGGACGGGCTGCCGAGTGCCGACACAGAGGTAGCCACAGCCGTGAACTACCGCACTGTACTGTGTCTGCTGCTAATATATAGACTGGTTGATAAAGAGATAGTATACTCGTAACTAGTATGTATGTATAAAGAAAGAAAAAAAAACCACGGTTAGGTGGTATATACAATTATGGACGGGCTGCCGAGTGCCGACACAGAGGTAGCCACAGCCGTGAACTACCGCACTGTACTGTGTCTGCTGCTAATATATAGACAGGTTGATAAAGAGATAGTATACTCGTAACTAGTATGTATGTATAAAGAAAGAAAAAAAAAACACGGTTAGGTGGTATATACAATTATGGACGGGCTGCCGAGTGCCGACACAGAGGTAGCCACAGCCGTGAACTACCGCACTGTACTGTGTCTGCTGCTAATATAGACTGGTTGATAAAGAGATAGTATACTCGTAACTAGTATGTATGTATAAAGAAAGAAAAAAAAACCACGGTTAGGTGGTATATACAATTATGGACGGGCTGCCGAGTGCCGACACAGAGGTAGCCACAGCCGTGAACTACCGCACTGTACTGTGTCTGCTGCTAATATAGACTGGTTGATAAAGAGATAGTATACTCGTAACTAGTATGACTATAAAGAAAGAAAAAAAAACCACGGTTAGGTGGTATATACAATTATGGACGGGCTGCCGAGTGCCGACACAGAGGTAGCCACAGCCGTGAACTACCGCACTGTACTGTGTCTGCTGCTAATATAGACTGGTTGATAAAGAGATAGTATACTACTAATATTATATATACTGGTGGTCAGGTCACTGGTCACTAGTCACACTGGCAGTGGCACTCCTGCAGCAAAAGTGTGCACTGTTTAATTTTAATATAATATTATGTACTCCTGGCTCCTGCTATAACCTATAACTGGCACTGCAGTGCTCCCCAGTCTCCCCCACAATTATAAGCTGTGTGAGCTGAGCACAGTCAGATATATATATACATTGATGCAGCACACTGGGCTGAGCAGTGCACACAGATATGGTATGTGACTGAGTCACTGTGTGTATCGTTTTTTTCAGGCAGAGAACGGATATATTAAATAAAACAAACAACTGCACTGTCTGGTGGTCACTGTGGTCGTCAGTCACTAAACTCTGCACTCTCTTCTACAGTATCACAGCCTCAGGTCAATCTCTCTCTCTCTCTCTCAACCCTAATCTAAATGGAGAGGACGCCAGCCACGTCCTCTCCCTATCAATCTCAATGCACGTGTGAAAATGGCGGCGACGCGCGGCTCCTTATATAGAATCCGAGTCTCGCGAGAATCCGACAGCGTCATGATGACGTTCGGGCGCGCTCGGGTTAACCGAGCAAGGCGGGAGGATCCGAGTCTGCTCGGACCCGTGAAAAAAACATGAAGTTCGTGCGGGTTCGGATTCAGAGAAACCGAACCCGCTCATCTCTAGTAAGATGGAGAGTTGTTTTCAAGATTGTCTTACTGACTTTCAAAGCCCCACATGACCAGCTCCCAATATACCTGTAGCAGCATCTGATCCCATATTGCCCCACTCGATTACTGTAATCTACAGATTAAGGACTTTTAGCAGTACCTAGAATCTGCCAGAATTCATCTGGGGGTCAAATATTAGCCATGAGACTCAGATTCTATGTTACTCGCTTCCCTGTAAAGTTTAAGAGGCCCCCACTGTAGAATGCTTCAGACTCAAGACTTTCCTGTTTACTCAAACATTTACATAATGTCCCTTCAGCATCTCCATGCTCTCTGTTTTTAATGAAAATCTTTTCTGTACTTCATTATTTTTGTATTGTATTATGTTTATTCTATCTGTCAAGCACCTTGAGTCCTATAGCAAAAAGAGCACTATATACTTAAAATTGTAATAATTATTATTACTGTCTAAGTATTTGAACCAAGTAAATGACTCAAAGAGGCTACATAGCTGATATTGGTGAATTTAATCAATGCTTAAGTGTAACTAAGAACAATTTTCTTTCTTATAATAAACAATCTGAGTTAGATATAAAACTAGTCAGTGTAATATCATTGTTTTCTCACACTTGAGAATCACAAAGTAGTGTCCATCTTGTGACAAAGTTCAATAAAAGACTAAAACTTGTTTGTATCTGAAATATGCTCTTTCACTGTGTGATTTAAATTGACTCTCAAAACGCTGGTTTGAGTTTTGTATTAGGACGTGGCTATGGATAAGGGAAGGAAGGAAAGGAGAGGGATGTTTACACTGGTAGCAGAGCTGGATTAATGCATTGGGGGCCCGGGGTTCTTAAGACAGGGGGGCCCTAAGGTCTAAAATTAAAATTATATATATATATATATATATATATATATATATATATATGATACACAATGTATAAATTGAACTAGGGGAGTATCAGGTAGTTTGGATAAATTAACTATTTTATATACTGTATGTGTAAAAAACAACAACAATATTTTATATATATATATATATATATATATATATATATATATATATTGTCCAGATAGGCAGCACTCCCCCTCATACAGATTACTGCTCCGGTGCCCTCCATCGATTTCCCTGATAGCGGGAAGCCAAATATAGCATAGACGTCGGCGGCACTCAGAAATAAAGTCACAAAGTAGCAGGTGGTATCAACGTTTCGAAGGTTTATTCTAGAGATGAGCGGGTTCGGTTTCTCTGAATCCGAACCCGCCTGAACTTCATGTTTTTTTACACGGGTCCGAGCGACTCGGATCTTCCCGCCTTGCTCGGTTAACCCGAGCGCGCCCGAACGTCATCATCACGCTGTCGGATTCTCGCGAGGCTCGGATTCTATCGCGAGACTCGGATTCTATATAAGGAGCCGCGCGTCGCGGCCATTTTCACACGTGCATTGAGATTGATAGGGAGAGGACGTGGCTGGCGTCCTCTCCGTTTAGAAATTAAAATAGATAGGAGAGTGAGAGTGAGACACTTCATTTACTTACTGGAGCTTAGGAGGAGTTATACTAGTGACTGATGACCACTGACCAGTGACCTGACCACCAGTGCAGTTTTATAATTTATTATTATTTAATAATCCGTTCTGTTCTTGTTCTCTGCCTGAAAAAAACGATACACAGTGACTCAGTCACACTCACATACCATATCTGTGCTCAGCCCAGTGTGCTGCATCATCTATGTATAATATCTGACTGTGCTCACACAGCTTAATTGTGGGGGAGACTGGGGAGCAGTTATAGGTTATAGCAGGAGCCAGGAGTACATATTAAACAGTGCACACTTTTGCTGCCAGAGTGCCACTGCCAGTGTGACTGACCACTGACCACTGTGACCAGTGACCTGACCACACTGACCACCAGTATAGTATATTGTGATTGAATGTCTGCCTGAAAAAGTACACTCGTCGTGTGACTTGTGTGGTGTTTTTTTATTCTATAAAAATTAAAAAACTCATTCTGCTGACAGACAGTGTCCAGCAGGTCCGTCATTATATAATATATACCTGTCCGGCTGCAGTAGTGATATATATATATTTTTTATATCATTATTTATCATCCAGTCTATACTAGCAGCAGACACAGTACGGTAGTTCACGGCTGTAGCTACCTCTGTGTCGGCACTCGGCAGTCCATCCATAATTGTATACCACCTACCCGTGGTTTTTTTTTTCTTTCTTCTTTATACATACTACATCTCATTATCATCCAGTCTATATTAGCAGCAGACAGAGTACAGTACGGTAGTCCACGGCTGTAGCTACCTCTGTGTCGGCACTCGGCAGTCCATCCATAATTGTATACCACCTACCCGTGGTTTTTTTTTTCTTTCTTCTTTATACATACTACATCTCATTATCAACCAGTCTATATTAGCAGCAGACACAGTACAGTACGGTAGTCCACGGCTGTAGCTACCTCTGTGTCGGCACTCGGCAGTCCATCCATAATTGTATACCACCTACCCGTGGTTTTTTTTTTCTTTCTTCTTTATACATACTACATCTCATTATCATCCAGTCTATATTAGCAGCAGACACAGTACAGTACGGTAGTCCACGGCTGTAGCTATCTCTGTGTCGGCACTCGGCAGTCCATCCATAATTGTATACCACCTACCCGTGGTTTTTTTTTTCTTTCTTCTTTATACATACTACATCTCATTATCATCCAGTCTATATTAGCAGCAGACACAGTACAGTACGGTAGTCCACGGCTGTAGCTATCTCTGTGTCGGCACTCGGCAGTCCATCCATAATTGTATACCACCTACCCGTGGTTTTTTTTTTCTTTCTTCTTTATACATACTACATCTCATTATCAACCAGTCTATATTAGCAGCAGACACAGTACAGTACGGTAGTCCACGGCTGTAGCTACCTCTGTGTCGGCACTCGGCAGTCCATCCATAATTGTATACTAGTATCCATCCATCTCCATTGTTTACCTGAGGTGCCTTTTAGTTGTGCCTATTAAAATATGGAGAACAAAAATGTTGAGGTTCCAAAATTAGGGAAAGATCAAGATCCACTTCCACCTTGTGCTGAAGCTGCTGCCACTAGTCATGGCCGAGACGATGAAATGCCAGCAACGTCGTCTGCCAAGGCCGATGCCCAATGTCATAGTACAGAGCATGTCAAATCCAAAACACCAAATATCAGTAAAAAAAGGACTCCAAAACCTAAAATAAAATTGTCGGAGGAGAAGCGTAAACTTGCCAATATGCCATTTACCACACGGAGTGGCAAGGAACGGCTGAGGCCCTGGCCTATGTTCATGGCTAGTGGTTCAGCTTCACATGAGGATGGAAGCACTCAGCCTCTCGCTAGAAAACTGAAAAGACTCAAGCTGGCAAAAGCACCGCAAAGAACTGTGCGTTCTTCGAAATCCCAAATCCACAAGGAGAGCCCAATTGTGTCGGTTGCGATGCCTGACCTTCCCAACACTGGACGTGAAGAGCATGCGCCTTCCACCATTTGCACGCCCCCTGCAAGTGCTGGAAGGAGCACCCGCAGTCCAGTTCCTGATAGTCAGATTGAAGATGTCAGTGTTGAAGTACACCAGGATGAGGAGGATATGGGTGTTGCTGGCGCTGGGGAGGAAATTGACCAGGAGGATTCTGATGGTGAGGTGGTTTGTTTAAGTCAGGCACCCGGGGAGACACCTGTTGTCCGTGGGAGGAATATGGCCGTTGACATGCCTGGTGAAAATACCAAAAAAATCAGCTCTTCAGTGTGGAGGTATTTCAACAGAAAAGCGGACAACAGGTGTCAAGCCGTGTGTTGCCTTTGTCAAGCTGTAATAAGTAGGGGTAAGGACGTTAACCACCTCGGAACATCCTCCCTTATACGTCACCTGCAGCGCATTCATAATAAGTCAGTGACAAGTTCAAAAACTTTGGGCGACAGCGGAAGCAGTCCACTGACAAGTAAATCCCTTCCTCTTGTAACCAAGCTCACGCAAACCACCCCACCAACTCCCTCAGTGTCAATTTCCTCCTTCCCCAGGAATGCCAATAGTCCTGCAGGCCATGTCACTGGCAATTCTGACGAGTCCTCTCCTGCCTGGGATTCCTCCGATGCATCCTTGCGTGTAACGCCTACTGCTGCTGGCGCTGCTGTTGTTGCTGCTGGGAGTCGATGGTCATCCCAGAGGGGAAGTCGTAAGCCCACTTGTACTACTTCCAGTAAGCAATTGACTGTTCAACAGTCCTTTGCGAGGAAGATGAAATATCACAGCAGTCATCCTGCTGCAAAGCGGATAACTGAGGCCTTGACAACTATGTTGGTGTTAGACGTGCGTCCGGTATCCGCCGTTAGTTCACAGGGAACTAGACAATTTATTGAGGCAGTGTGCCCCCGTTACCAAATACCATCTAGGTTCCACTTCTCTAGGCAGGCGATACCGAGAATGTACACGGACGTCAGAAAAAGACTCACCAGTGTCCTAAAAAATGCAGTTGTACCCAATGTCCACTTAACCACGGACATGTGGACAAGTGGAGCAGGGCAGGGTCAGGACTATATGACTGTGACAGCCCACTGGGTAGATGTATGGACTCCCGCCGCAAGAACAGCAGCGGCGGCACCAGTAGCAGCATCTCGCAAACGCCAACTCTTTCCTAGGCAGGCTACGCTTTGTATCACCGGTTTCCAGAATACGCACACAGCTGAAAACCTCTTACGGCAACTGAGGAAGATCATCGCGGAATGGCTTACCCCAATTGGACTCTCCTGTGGATTTGTGGCATCGGACAACGCCAGCAATATTGTGTGTGCATTAAATATGGGCAAATTCCAGCACGTCCCATGTTTTGCACATACCTTGAATTTGGTGGTGCAGAATTTTTTAAAAAACGACAGGGGCGTGCAAGAGATGCTGTCGGTGGCCAGAAGAATTGCGGGACACTTTCGGCGTACAGGCACCACGTACAGAAGACTGGAGCACCACCAAAAACTACTGAACCTGCCCTGCCATCATCTGAAGCAAGAAGTGGTAACGAGGTGGAATTCAACCCTCTATATGCTTCAGAGGTTGGAGGAGCAGCAAAAGGCCATTCAAGCCTATACAATTGAGCACGATATAGGAGGTGGAATGCACCTGTCTCAAGCGCAGTGGAGAATGATTTCAACGTTGTGCAAGGTTCTGATGCCCTTTGAACTTGCCACACGTGAAGTCAGTTCAGACACTGCCAGCCTGAGTCAGGTCATTCCCCTCATCAGGCTTTTGCAGAAGAAGCTGGAGACATTGAAGGAGGAGCTAACACGGAGCGATTCCGCTAGGCATGTGGGACTTGTGGATGGAGCCCTTAATTCGCTTAACAAGGATTCACGGGTGGTCAATCTGTTGAAATCAGAGCACTACATTTTGGCCACCGTGCTCGATCCTAGATTTAAAGCCTACCTTGGATCTCTCTTTCCGGCAGACACAAGTCTGCTGGGGTTGAAAGACCTGCTGGTGAGAAAATTGTCAAGTCAAGCGGAACGCGACCTGTCAACATCTCCTCCTTCACATTCTCCCGCAACTGGGGGTGCGAGGAAAAGGCTCAGAATTCCGAGCCCACCCGCTGGCGGTGATGCAGGGCAGTCTGGAGCGACTGCTGATGCTGACATCTGGTCCGGACTGAAGGACCTGACAACGATTACGGATACGGACATGTCGTCTACTGGCACTGCATATGATTCTCTCCCCATTGAAAGAATGGTGGAGGATTATATGAGTGACCGCATCCAAGTAGGCACGTCAGACAGTCCGTACTTATACTGGCAGGAAAAAGAGGCAATTTGGAGGCTGTTGCCTTATAGGTAATTGTCTGCACTTAGTATAATATTAGGGCAATGGATATTGTCTGAATTAAAATATAATTCATTATAAATAAGTGATGTAACCATAGTGTATAGTGGATATATATAGTAAGGAATAGATATGAAATAAGTTTGAATGTATGAGGTAATGTTTAGCTGATTTAAGAGATTAGGTTTGTGTATGTGTTTATATAGATATACTGTATATTTGTGTTTTACTGCAAGATGGTAAAACAGTGTAGGGAACAGGTTTATTCTGCTCTAGCCATAAATAAGGCTAGAGAGGTCACAGTAAGATCAAGAGTCATTGTAGAGAAAAGGTATTAGGCCATAAATGATAATAGGTGTGTGACAGAGCTCTGTTGGTCATTGGAATTCCCAGGTGTGCTTACAGTAGATCAGAATCAAGATTGCAATACCTTTAGCAATTATAAAACTAGCTGGTCAATTGTCCAGTAGGACCATAAATCAACTACTACGAAAAAAGATCACATCCATTGATAAAACATGCTTCAGGCAAACAAATATTGTTACACTTCAAATAACCAAAGGAAGGTCTTTGATGTACAGTATAAGGAAAGGACACGTTTTATGGCACCATACCTGCTTGAGCAGAATATCCAACTTGGAGCAGAGCATGTTTTACGACACCTTGGAATGTAAATGACAAACCTATAATTACCTATTCCATTGGAAACTATGAGAATATGATAGTTTGAATTGGTAAAATATGGGATAAAAAGCAGCAGACTTTTTAGTTAGGATTAGAGGGAGAAGAAGGAGGAGAAGGAGAAGGAGAAGGAAGGAAGTCAGGAGGAGAAGTCATGGAGAACATGCAGAAGGAATGATTCTTGGGATGGCAAACTTTAACTTGCAAGTATAAATATGTTAGTAATTGAATTGTTTGTGAAACTTATGTCATGTTGTTTTATGTTATGTAATGAAGGAAGCATAGCATAGCTTAATATAATAATTAGTATATATATCACTACTGTGTATATCTTATTCTGTACGATTTGATCTGCCTGTAAATAAATAATCATATAAAAAGAGCGGTAATATTCAAGCTTGAACTCTCTTTAAGGAATCTTAATTTCATAATTTCATAAGTCATATATATATATATATATATATATATATACATATATAAGGACTGCATATATTTATCAGCCACTTAGTAAGCCTAACATAATATACTTGCAGATATATATGATAAATGCATATTAATTGAAATATATCCATATATTAAATACCATATATGATATATTAAATATTAATATTCATAAATATGATTCCATAAATCAATAAGGCCCTTGCGCAAACTGGCTTTATTCTACCTAAGTTGCCCTCCCACAAGTGTGTACTCCGAAAGAGTGTTTAGTGCCGCCGCTCACCTTGTCAGCAATCGGCGTACGAGGTTACATCCAGAAAATGTGGAGAAGATGATGTTCATTAAAATGAATTATAATCAATTCCTCCGCGGAGACATTGACCAGCAGCAATTGCCTCCACAAAGTACACAGGGAGCTGAGATGGTGGATTCCAGTGGGGACGAATTGATAATCTGTGAGGAGGGGGATGTACACGGTGATATATCGGAGGATGATGATGAGGTGGACATCTTGCCTCTGTAGAGCCAGTTTGTGCAAGGAGAGATTAATTGCTTCTTTTTTGGTGGGGGTCCAAACCAACCCGTCATATCAGTCACAGTCGTGTGGCAGACCCTGTCACTGAAATGATGGGTTGGTTAAAGTGTGCATGTCCTGTTTATACAACATAAGGGTGGGTGGGAGGGCCCAAGGACAATTCCATCTTGCACCTCTTTTTTCTTTAATTTTTCTTTGCGTCATGTGCTGTTTGGGGAGGGTTTTTTGGAAGGGACATCCTGCGTGACACTGCAGTGACACTCCTAGATGGGCCCGGTGTTTGTGTCGGCCACTAGGGTCGCTTATCTTACTCACACAGCTACCTCATTGCGCCTCTTTTTTTCTTTGCGTCATGTGCTGTTTGGGGAGGGTTTTTTGGAAGGGACATCCTGCGTGACACTGCAGTGCCACTCCTAGATGGGCCAGGTGTTTGTGTCGGCCACTAGGGTCGCTTAGCTTAGTCATCCAGCGACCTCGGTGCAAATTTTAGGACTAAAAATAATATTGTGAGGTGTGAGGTATTCAGAATAGACTGAAAATGAGTGGAAATGATGGTTTTTGAGGTTAATAATACTTTGGGATCAAAATGACCCCCAAATTCTATGATTTAAGCTGTTTTTTAGGTTTTTTGGAAAAAAACACCCGCATCCAAAACACACCCGAATCCGACAAAAAAAATTCGGTTAGGTTTTGCCAAAACGCGGTCGAACCCAAAACACGGCTGCGGAACCGAACCCAAAACCAAAACACAAAACCCGAAAAATTTCCGGCGCTCATCTCTAGTTTATTCCCTCATCATCAGGATGACGAGGGAATAAACCTTCGAAACGTTGATACCACCTGCTGCTTTGTGACTTTATTTCTGAGTGCTGCCGACGTCTGTGCTGTATATGTATATATATATATATATATATATATATATATATATATATAATACATTATTTTTCACAGCCGTGGAAAGAATAGCACTCTCTAAATTCAGCATAACATCACAGATCAGCAGTGCAAAATAACTGGAATCTGTGATGTTATGCTGACCATTTGACTGAGCTGTTAACTCCTTGACAAAGGTCCTGGTGTGGACCGAAACGTTGGAGGAGGAAATCGCCTTATGGAACTGTGAGATTGACCTTTACATTAAATATCGTTCACTTGGTTGATTAAATCTAGAGAGTGCTATTCTTTCCACGGCTGTGGAAAATACTGTATTGTACTTTGGGTCACACCCCTTAGGGGGTTCTGACTTTGATTGGCACCCTAGTAGCTGGCTGTGGTTTGTGAGAGTGCAGGGACCTCTGTCTTTTTATATATATATATATATATATATATAATACAGAGGCGGCAGTGAGTAAACAGTAAAGTATTGAGTCTGAAGCATGGCAGTGCTGGATTTATACTTAAACAAAAAATGTTTAAGTATAAATCACGTACCATAACTATACTGCTACAAATATATCTATCAACAGTTGCTGATAATAACAGCATAATTTAATAATATTTAAAGCAACTATGCTGATACCTATAACTGTTTTAAGACAATACATGATTATGACCATATAAATATAACACCCTACAAGAAATAGTTAAGACCTAATTGCTCATTGAGTCCTTTAGGAGTTAAGGTATTAAGCCGATATATCCATCCGACTCTCGTCTGAGCAATTTTAATGATCTATTACCTCCCCGGATAGATTCCGGGATGTGATCGATCACACGATACTTCAACGACACCAATGGATGTTTAAACTGCGCAAAATGGTATGCAACAGGCTGATCACTACTGTTAGTAGCAAGTGCTACCTTAATAGATGATCTATGTCCTGCCATTCTCTCATGGAAAGTCCGCTCCGTCTTCCCTATGTTAGAGAGACCACAAGGACATATTTGATATACCACAAATTTTGTGAGACAAGTTAAGCGGAGTCTGATGGAGTATTGCTTTCCTGCATGCAGGTGAAAAAATGTATTGCCTGGGATTAAGTAACTGCAGGTGGTGCATGAACATTTCACGCATCCCTTCCTGGTATTTACAGCATGCTGTTTAATATCTCATCCAGTGATATCAGTTTTGAAAAACCTGTCCCTGATATTACGGCTGCGGGTATAACAGGCCATAAGGCTAGTGTCCCCTAATTTCAATTCTTTGTCAGTTTGTATCATTTGCCAGAGCTTTTTAGAGGTGCCATTAATATTGGAGCTCATATCCGTAAATTCTGTTACCCATGGAATCATGATTTTTTTTTACTTTTAGTATTTTTCTCTTTCAAGAGCTCCTCTCTACTCATGCCAAGTATTTTTAGATACTATCAAGAATTCTAATGGATAACCCCTATCAAGAAATTTCTCAATGAGATCATCCATTTGTTGTGCAGCTACAAATTGGTCAATTATCCTGATAATTTGCAATAATTGCGAATAGGCTGGTCCTCTTTTGAGGGTCTTGGGATGATAACTACTTTTGTGGAGTAGATTATTTCTGTCTGATGGTTTTGAATATAATGAGGTTTCTAATTTACAGTGATTAACTGTTATTTTTACATCTAAGAATGTAACATCTGTATTGCTGATATTAAAGGTAAATTTAACAGGGTGATCTTTGCTGTTATGTTCATAAATATGATCAATAAATGCTTGCTTCGGACCTGTCCACATGATCAATAGATCATCAATGAATCGTGAGAAAAACAAAATATTTGCTGCAATGTCTGGGTTATCAAAAAAAAATAAATTTCAACTAGAAACATAACAATATTAGTGTACAATGGGTCCAAAGAGGACCCCATCATTCACCTGAGTTGCAAATAAAATTTCCCATTAAATAAGAAATAATTTTTTGTCAAAATCAGATGCAGTAATTCAACAATAAATTCCATCCTAGGCCCCTCATAATTTAGAGTGCCTTCTATGAATTTTTTGACAGCTACTAAGCCCATGTCATGCAGTATTATAGTGTACAAATTGCACACATCCACATTACAAAGCCACACATCAGTCATATCCTCTGGTAGTTCTTGTAACTTCCTTTGCAGGGTTACTGTGTCCAGTAAATAATTAGGGTGTTGTTTGAATATATGGCTGTAGTATACACTGATATCAGCTGGAACAGAGAATTTACTGCTGATATAATCTGCCATCCTTGGGGGAATGTCATACTTTTATGGAGTTTAAGTGTGGTGTAAAACACCGGAAGTACCGAATATTCCAGGCTCAATGCTTTTGCTAAATTCTCTGTGATTATATTTTCCTGAACGACCAATGAGAGAGCACTCATAAGTTCTTTCTGAAAACCAGGGGTAGGATACCTTGGCAACATCCGATAAGTATTGGAATCACTCAACTGGTGATATGCCTCTTTCTTATACTCTTCCAGATCTTGTACGACCAGTGCGCCGCCTTAATCCCTTGGGCGGAATATCAAAGAGTCATAAGCTGACAATCTTTTAAGTGCTTCATGTTCCAATGTTGACATATTAAGAAAAACATTACTTGGTTGTACTAAACTGATGTCCACCTGTTTATGTATTAGGCGGATATATGTTTTCACTGTAGGGTTGTATGATGGTGGGTCAAAGGTTGACCTAGGTTGTAGTTTTCTAATTGGGTATGGAATGTCCTCATTGTTGGTATTAACTGCAGGGGTTTTTGCAAAAAACTCCTTCAGTTTTAACTGTCTATGGAGTCTGTGTTGTTCTATCTCCCAATTAAATGGATTAATTTTATTCATGGGAACAAATGAAAGACCTCTTGCCAACACTTGGACCTCGATTGCTGATAGGTTGTAGCTATATAGATTCACTACTACGTTTTCAGTCCCCTTGGGGGTCTTCCTCCACAACCTCTTCCTCTTCCATTCTTGGCCCCTCTGCGTGTGGCACCTGCGTCATCACCTTTTATCTTTGTCTGTGTTTTGACTCCTAAAGGATGGTAGTCGCATGTGGGTAGTTTTTGAGAATCTGATCTTTCCGAGTTGCTATAAGACGACTGGTATTCAGATGATGCGTCAATGTCATGTAGTTTTCTGAAATTTCTTCTGAAAAAAGGTCTCTTACCACTATTAACTCCCCTTCTAGTGTCAGTCCATTGATAGACTAGGTTTCTTTCATAGTCTAGATCCACTTTGATTTTAATCTCCTTGAACTTGATTAAATCTCGCTTATGCATCTGGATCTGGCTAACCAGCATTTCATACCAGTTGGTACTAGTATCATTATCTAATGTGGTCTTATGGGTCAGTTCTAAGTTGGAAATCTTTTCTTTTGCAATATTCATCTCCTTTGTGCTCTGTTCTATAATGAGAAGCATCCAATCCATTAAAAATTTATTGGCTATCACCACCCATCTTTTACAGAACATTGGGTCATGTCTCCCAACAGTATGGCAGTTTTTAACCCTCAAACCTCTCGGTAGCTTTTTGGCACTATAGTATTCACTGAGGGATAAACAGTGGTAGTGATAATCGATCTCTCGTTTCCTGTATTTAAGCAATTCTTTTAAAATGCCGTTGCATGACACACACTCCAGTTGTTCAGACAATACTTCATTATACAGTGTAAATACCAAATTGCTTTCTAACAAATATTTAAAATGCCCACTCTAATATATATTGTAAATGCCTGCACCTCTTATTACCATGTGCCATGAATGTGCGCTATACATAGCGAAACACTGCATCCCATAAGCGAAAACAATACACCCACACATTATCTGAGTTCCAAAGCTCATTGATGTATATATTTGTTATTAAAAGGATATGGATTCAATATATTACAATGTACAGTATACCTATAGTTACATGGTTACAACTCATACAGTAAGCAGTTAACACATACAGTTACATACAGTTACAGTTACAGGCCAGCGATACAATTACCATTCCTTTCTCATATAAATGTGTCCCTCCATATCACTCTCTCTCTCTCTCTCTGTAAAATCATGCAGGAACTGGGCAGACAGCATCGTCTGTGACAAAACAGCAACTGCCAACTGTGTGATCAGCAATGTGTTATCTAGTTTTGGGGGAGGGAACTTTCTCATTCATGATGAGTCACTAGTCTTCGTATGCTAAACAGGTTCAGCCTTGAAGACATCAAAAGGGGCTGGCCTGAGCTTCCTGTCCACTGTCCTAATAAGAGTGATTTTAGCTTTCATACATTGAATCATAACTATTTGTTGCAGTGTCCTACAACTTAATAACAAGTATCAAATGAATCTACACATTAATCTGCTTGATTTAATACCAAATATGACTGGCCTATCTTGCTTCGTTCAAATAATACACATACATGACATTACTCCATTATATAATTTTAAATCATTATGATGTCTGGCGCTTGATATTATTATAATTATGTACTGTATGAAATAAGTGTCAAATCCATCTCTGTGACATGTCCGTGTAAATGCGTATGTTACTATATATTGCTGTGCTCGCTGCGCGTATTTGCAAGTATAGCGACTTATATGTGTGTAGAGTTTGTATGTTCTTTCTATGCAATATTTTTGACTTCGACAGTCCACCCTTTGGCAGTAAACAATAACTGCCATCAATTATTAACATAAGAAAAAAATATTTCATACAATAATCGGTGACCTAGACACAAGTATGTATTCATTTCGCAAATCAGACACTTGACTATATTTGGGGAAGACAGGGAGGAGGACGAGACATCCTCTATATGCACTCGGCGGTCACGGGACCACTGGTTGGGTGTGGGATAACATTCAACCTATAGAGTATGCTGGGACAGTGCTTTGGCCTATAATGTCTGATTTGTGATGAACATTTCACACATACATGTACCTATGTCTTTGTACACTGATGTTTGTATTCGATTGAGATTCTGCTGGGTAGATGAAGAAGACTCAAACAAATCGTGAAAGTGACATATAAGATTTTCATGATCTACATATTCCTATCATTTTCTGAACATTGTTTCCATTTCTGGAACGTATGCTAGGTCTGTTTAATAATTGAACAAGGGTTATAAGTAGTGTCCTTCCTAAATAACATAAACCTTCGGAGTTCGGGGAGAGCCACTCATAAACCTTTCTTCCACATATATTAATGAGCTCTTTATCTGAAATGTGTGATTAGCCATTGTCTGATTGTTCCTGATTACCTCCGAACTCCATAACTACTAAACCTTTGATTTTTCTCTGACTTTAACAAACTGATCGGCTAATCCTGGGATCCTATAAGGAAATCACTCCTTCCTCCAGAACCAGTTCCAGTCCCACACTCAACTCCTCATAAAAAAACCTCACAAAAATAGAATGTCCTGAAAAAAATGTTTGTCAGCGGGAAAGAGAGAAAAGAGAAATAGAACAACACAACTCTTGTTCATAACAAATCAATTACAATGACTGGTCTTTCGGCAATCCTTTAGTACGCTCAGGTAGTGTTCAACAGTGCCACCTCTCAGTCTTCACGGAACAGAGTCTCTGGTGATACTTTTGCGATCTCACTCCATTTACGAGTTCCTTTCAGACTACCGACTTTCCTGCAATGGGAATCGTGGACCCAAGTCTCTCTCTCGGCTAATTTCACTGGGATAGTGCTGTCAACAAAACTTGGTATGGTCCTTTCCACCTATTAGGCAACCTGAGCATAAGAACAATCACACAGTCTCTTGGTTCTCAATCAAGACAGTTAGTATTTGGCATACCAGCAATCAACAGTTTCAAGTTCTTTTGTTAAGTTCTCAAATGCTGGCTCATCTCAATAAGGTACTGTACTGTCACCTCATTGGTGTATTTCTGATCATTGTGTGGATCAATCATGACATGAGATTGTCTTCCAAAAACAACCCAAAAAGACACAAATACCAAAACAAAAACAAAAACAAATTTCGAAGAGGGTGATTCATTAAGTGAAGATCTGGAAGTGGTTCTGATGCTACATAATACTAGTGGCAGTGTCTATGATCACAATGGTACAATTTCAAGCTTTGCTCCTACTTCTAGGGGTACCATTATCTACACACAAATTTCTGCGCAATTTTTCTTTGCGGTAAACACAGCAGCATCCGTGGCGACAGGAAATGCCTCTACCCAGTTTGAGAAAACATCAGTGCACACCAATACATAACAATAATTCCTAAAGGGTGTTAACTGTACGAAGTCGATTTGTATTTCCTGAAAAGATCCGTCTGCAGGAGGGATATGGGATGGCTCTGTTGGTATTTCCTTACCAATACTCTTTCTCAAGCAAGTAAGACAGGTCATTACTCTCTTACCTGCATGAGAATAGAATCCTGGTGCACACCAGTAGGCTCTCATCAGCCTGCACATACCCTCTTTGCCTAGATGAGTCAGACCGTGTGCCACCTCAGCTAGACTTGGAAGGTATGCTCTGGGGGCTACTGGCTTACCGTGTCCACCTGTCCACAGTCCTGAGGACTCCTGGCCATACCCCTTTGTCCTCCAGACTGCCTTTTCCTGTAGGGAACACAAATTTTTAATTTTAATTTACTATCGTGTGTTTGCAATGTAGAGTATCATGAGCATAACTCAAAAAAAAGAAAACGAAAAAAGAAACATCTCTAGAGGAGAGAAAGAAGGAGAAAATTAAAAAGAAAAATGTCAGGTTTGCCATTCACCAACAGGCATATCAGTGTCTATACAAAATTTCCCTTCACCAGTATTCTCATCCTTCCTCCACCCTTTGTGCATGACAAGGCACACTGCAGTAATACTGGTGTTATCCGGTTGAGATAGACTGGGTTCGGGCAGAACTCTGAAGGACCTAGGCATGTGGAGTTTGAACTGTACTTGGGTCCATGTATTGTACCACCCTGTGTGAACACAAAAGATGAAGAGGAAACTGTAGAGAAACAGAATAGAGGTTGGTGACAGATGAGTTTGTAGAGGTGGAGAAGATTTTTATACTATTCCAGCCATCAATCCAGTGTCCTGTCCATCCTAAGTTCATACGGAACCCGGTATCTGTGAGATAATTTCCTCTACCTGTGATGCACATGCATCTAGAACAGTGATATGTAACATTAGTCTTTGAGGGGTGTCTAACATACTTTGTACTTCCTGAGCGGGAGCACAGTATATGTATATCATATACTAACAAAATTAAGTTAATCAGGGGCCATTTCTGCTAGGAAAAAGAACAGACAGTAATGTGCAACAACCACAGTCAAAGGAGCTTATTTGTCAAATAATATATAATCAATGTTTCATCATTTATAGAAAAGGAAATATCAGCAGCATATTTTTATGTTTTTAGTTGAAAATGAAATATTTTTTGATAACCCAGACATTGCAGCAAATATTTTTGTTTTTCTCACGATTCATTGATGATCTATTGATCATGTGGAGAGGTCCAAAGTAGGCATTTATTGATCTTATTAATGAACATAACAGCAAAGATCACCCTGTTAAATTTACCTTTCTCATCAGCAATACAGATGTTACATTCTTAGATTTTAAAATAACAGTTGATCACGGTAAATTAGAAACCTTATTATAGTAAATAACCGTCAGACAGAAATAATCTACTCCACAATAGTAGGTATCATCCCAAGCCCCTCAAAAGAGGACTACCCTATTCGCAATTATTGCAAATTAGAAGGATAACAACTGACCAGTCTGTTGCTGCACAAAAAATGGATGATCTAATTGAGAAATTTCTTGATAGGGGTTATCCATTAGAATTATTGATAGCATCTAAAAATAAGGTACTTGACATGAGTAGAGAGGAGCTCTTGAAAGAGTAAAGTACTAAAAGTAAAAAAAATCATGATTCCATGGGTAACAGAATTTTACGGATATGAGCTCCAATATTAATTGCACCTCAAAAAAGCTCTGGCCAATGATACAAACTGGCAAAGAATTAGGGCACACTAGCCTTATGGCCTGTTATACCAGCAGCCGTAATATCAGGGACAGGTTTTTCAAAACTGATATCAGTGGATGAGATATTAAACATTATGTATAAATACCAGGAAAGGATGCGTGAAATGTTCATGCACCACCTGCAGTTACTTAATCCCAGGCGATACATTTTATCACTGGTATTCAGGAAAGCAATACTCAGACACCGCTTAACCTGTCTCATAAAGTTTGTGCTATATCAAATAATATGTCCTTGTGGTCTCTCTTACATAGGGAAGACAGAGCAGACTTTCCGTGAGAGAATGGCAGGACATAGATCCTCTATTAAGGCAGCACTTGCTACTAACAGTAGTGATCAGCCTGTTCATGCCATTTCACGCAGTTTAGACATCCATTGGTGTCGTTGAAGTATCGTGTGATTGACCACATCCAGGAATCTATCCGGGGGGTAATAGATCATTAAAATTGATCAGACGAGAGTCGGAATGGATATATTGGCTTAATATCTTAATTCATAAAGGACTTAATGAGCAATTAGGTCTTAACTATTTCTTGTAGGGTGTTATATTTATATGGTCATAATCATGTATTGTCTTACAACAGTTATAGGTATGAGCATTGTTACTGTAAATATCATTAAATTATGCTGTTATCAGCAACTGTTGATAGATATATTTGTAGCAGTATAGGTATGGTACGTGATTTATACTTAAACATAATCTAGATACCTGTTGATTTAGGTACTGTATAACTAAGATTCGATCTGACATTGTTATGGTGTATATTTTGTTGTATTCATGTAGCCACGGTGATGGGAGGGTGCACAGGTGAAGGTGGAATGCAAGCTCCGCTGTTGGAGTGCAGATAGTAGACAGTCCAATAATGATGACGTCACAATTGCGCCGTAAAATATAGGAATTCATGCTGCGGCGAGTGCCAGGGTGAATAGAGCACATGGTGGATCCTAGGAGCCTAAGTTTAAATTTAATACATAACTTAAAATACAAAACAAAACAAAAAAACATTCTTACTTGCAGACAGGGCAGGAGAGCCTGAATGTCCAGAGCCTGTCTCTTCACCCAGGAACTTCCTTCTTTCCTGCAGCCTGCGTGCTCAGCCAGTCACTGAGCTGCAGGCCGCTGCTTGAAATACTATTGGGCAACTGAGCCGTCACTCAGCAAGCAGCCCAGGAAGCTTTCTGCAGTGCCGGCCACTGTGTGAGCGGTGGCTGGGGTGTCAGTGAGTAGAGCAGTGCCGCGGATCAGATCATATTACAGATACGATCTGTGGTGGGTGGCCCTTTCAGACAGGGGGACCCAGGGCACTTACCCCCAGAGCCTCCCCCCCCCCCTTAATCCAGCTCTGACTGGTAGTATGGAGGAGGGAGAAAGAGAAGTACTGTAATACAGTACATAGTAGATGAGTTTGAAGTGGTATGAAGAGGATGCATCAGGTGATGACTATAACCAGTGGTCAGGATGGGAGTTTATTCTGCCATGATGAGAAATGTATTTTCATAACTGTTATAATACAAATTTGGTGACCAAATATTGTGTTTGTGTGGTGTATCTTCATAACAGTGGTAATAAGTTGTAATTTTGCTAAACCACTTACACGGGCAGCACAGCGGTGTAATGGTCAGCTTTGCTGCTTGACAATACTGAGGTCATGGGTTTGAGGTTTCAGCCAGGACCCTGTCTGTGCACAGTTTGTATTAACTCACCATATTTGAATGGATTTTCTCATTGTACTTGTTAGGGTCTCCTGCCCTGTGCTGCCACGTCGTCATGGCAACCGGGAGACAAGTGCTAGCGGAGTAACCTGAGCGCAGCTGATACTCCGGTTCGGGTCTTGTGCTGTGCAGTGGTTACAGGCTCTGTGCACGGCAGGGGATCCGGTGCTGGTTTTTGTGCTCACAGTCTGTGAGGTCTGAGTGGGGCGTGGACAGCACCTGCTTTATAAGGCCTCTTCTCAGGTTAAGCAGATGCTGCTGAATCTTTGTTGGTTAGTCAGTTCCTGAAAGTTAGCCAGTACTGTGTAGCTTTGTATTTGTTGTTGCTTACTGCAAATAGGCCTGGGGATTTGGTACTACACTCTGCCAATCCAGACCTAGCAGTAAGACTGGAGTCAGTCGTTTAGCTTGCTGGGGTTCTTTTACTACTCTGTGAACTTAGCAAGTTTGCGGCTGTATTCTAAGACTTGCCTGCCTAAATCCTGTCTCACTGTGCAAGGTGTCAGGTGTCAGTTTAGTGGCAGTAAGCTGAACCTGTGCACTGCAAGTGAGAATTAGGATTGTGGAGACTCTCCTTGTGTCTATCATTCCATCTCTGACCAAGGAGTTTACTGCCACACCCGTTGGTAACCCTTTAGGGTTTTGCTGTTGCCCTTAGCAACAGCATTTCGGGTTCTCTACGTATTAAAACACAACATCTTGCTTTTCCCATCTGAGCATTACTAATACTAGGGAGACACCCAGTTCCTTAGCCTCTGGGCTTCTCTGTTCACTTTGTGTGTATTTTGTTACCCTATCACCTTCTGTGTACGTAATGTCATATTCCCCAGTCTGTCTGTGAGTTCATTTGTTTTGCATACCTATCCGTTCAGACACCAGTACATTCCTGCAGGCACTGGTGTGCATAACAGTTCAAACACCAGTGCATTCCTGCAGGCACTGGAGTGCATAACAGTTCTGACACCAGTACATTCCTGCAGGCACTGGTGTGCATAACATATTCAGCAGCCTAATACTCCTGTTGAAATTTTGTGGGAATATGGAGCATACCCCTCAAAATACGTTGCAACAGGTGGTCGATCAGGTGCAGGTCCTGACTCGACAATTTAATGATTTGTCCATTAAAATGCACACCTCCCAGGCCGCTGGCGGAGCTCCCGCAGCAGCAGCACATTCAGGGGTTAAGGAGCCGAAAGTAAATCTCCCGGATCGTTTTTCTGGAGATCGCTCGCAGTTCTTTTGTTTCAAGGAGAGCTGCAAGCTATACTTCCGGCTTAGGCCTCAGTCTTCTGGGTCGGAGATTCAGCGGGTGGGCATAGTGATTTCCTTGCTACAAGGAGACCCACAGGTCTGGGCATATGGGTTGCAGCCTGACTGTCCGTCGCTTAAAAGTGTTGATGCTTTTTTTAAGGCACTGGGCATGTTGTATGATGACCCTGACAAGACGGCCTCAGCCGAGGCTCAGATTTCGATCCTTAAGCAAGGGCGAAGGCCAGTTGAGGTTTACTGTACGGAGTTTCGGAGGTTGGCCCATGATACCCAGTGGAATGACCCAGCCCTGAGACACCAGTACCGAAGAGGTCTTTCTAACCAGATAAAGGACCAACTGGTACAATATCCCTTGCCTGATAGCTTGGATCAGCTCATGCAGTTATCCATCCGGGTGGATAGACGGCTGAGAGAGCGTAGGCTTGAAAGGGAGACTGAGGTTTCCTTCTTTCCCAAGGGAACCTCAGACTCTGAGGAATTTTCCGAGGAGCCTATGCAGATTGGGGCTACCTGCCTCTCCTCGCATGAGAAGACGCGGAGGAGACAGCAGGGGTTGTGTTTGCACTGTGGGAATAAAGGTCATGTGGTAGTATCATGCCCAGAAAAGCCGGAAAACTTCAGGGCCTGAGGGTGATGGGAAATATCCTGTCAGGCCAGAAGTCAGAATTTCCCAAGAAGACTTTTATCATCCCGGTGACCTTGAAGATCCTCGGTCAAACTGTCAAGACTGAGGCCTTTGTGGACAGTGGGGCCGACTGGGTTTTTATGGACCGCCAATTCGCCCTGAAACACTCTGTTCCCTTAGTACCCTTGGCATCGGAAATTGAGATTTGTGGGTTAAACGGGGAACCATTATCCCAAGGTAAAATTACCTCTTGCACTAGCCAGATTTCTTTGTTTATTGGAGCCACACACTCTGAAAAATTGTCCTTTTATGTGACTGTCTGTACTTTTGCCCCATTGGTGTTGGGGTTACCCTGGTTAAGGGCCCACAATCCTCAATTTGACTGGGTCTCTGGGGAGATTCTTAGTTGGGGTACTGATTGTTTCAGGAGTTGCTTGAGTCTTCCAGTCAGGCTCTCGCAGCTAAATTTGCCAGGATTGCCAGGGGTGTTATGCAGATTTTGTGGACGTGTTCTCCAAAAACGTTGCAGAGGTACTACCTCCCCTTCGCCCCTATGACTGTGCCATTGATTTGTTGCCAAATGCTAAGCTTCCCAAGAGCAGGTTGTACTCCCTGTCACGTCCTGAGACTCAGGCTATGGCAGAGTACATTCAGGAGAACTTGGCTAAGGGATTTATCAGACCTTCACAGTCTCCAGTTGGGTCGGGGTTCTTCTTCGTGGGTAAAAAGGACGGTTCGTTGCGACCCTGCATCGACTTCAGGGAATTGAACCGTATCACAATTAAAAACTCATACCCACTGCCTCTCATTTCGGTCTTGTTTGACCAGCTTCGTACTGCCATCATTTTTTCTAAGATTGACCTACGCGGTGCGTACAATCTAATCCGAATAAGAGAGGGGGATGAATGGAAGACTGCCTTTAATACCCACTCAGGGCATTATGAATATTCGGTGATGCCTTTTGGGCTCTGTAATGCCCCGGCAGTCTTCCAGGATTTCATGAATGATGTGCTCAGGGAATATTTGGATAGATTCTTAGTTGTATACTTAGATGACATCCTAATCTTCTCTCATTCCCTGGAGGAACATCGGAAGCATGTACGCTTAGTCCTCCAGAAACTCAGAGACCACCGGCTTGGGGCGAAGCTGGAGAAGTGCGAATTTGAAGTTCAGCAAATCGCATTTCTAGGATATATTATCTCCCCAGAAGGTTTCCAAATGGAGGGTTCCAAGGTACAGGCAGTCCTGGATTGGGTGCAGCCCACTAGTTTGAAGGCGCTTCAGCGTTTTCTGGGCTTTGCAAATTTTTTTAGACGATTTATCGCTGGATTTTCGTCTATAGTGGCGCCCTTGGTGGCACTCACTAAGAAAGGGGCGGATGTTGCTCACTGGTCTTGTGAGGCCAAAGCGGCTTTTGCCCGTCTCAAAAGGGCATTTGTCTCGGCCAAGGTGCTGCGACACCCAGATCCAGAGCATCCCTTTGTGGTGGAGGTGGATGCCTCTGAGATGGGTATTGGGGCAGTGCTCTCTCAGATGGGGGTGTCTGATAATCGCCTTCATCCCTGTGCTTACTTTTCCCGTAAATTTTCGCCTGCCGAGATGAATTATGACGTGGGTAACCGGGAATTGTTGGCTATTAAGGATGCACTCGAGGAGTGGAGACACTGGCTTGAGGGGGCTAAGTTTGTGGTCTCAATTCTCACTGACCATAAGAATCTGGCATATTTAGAGTCAGCGAAGCGTCTCAATGCCAGGCAGGCACGATGGGCTTTGTTTTTTGCTCGCTTTAATTTTTTGATAACATATCGCCCTGGGTCAAAAAACATCAAGGCTGATGCGCTCTCGCAGAGTTTTGCTCCAATCCAGGAGACCACCGAGGAGCCGTTGCCCATTGTGTCCCCATCATGTATTAAAGTGGGCATTACCCAGGACCTCTTATCATTAGTCCTTAGAGCACAGGAGCAGGCTCCTCCAGACCTTCCGGTAGGTCTTTTGTTTGTGCCTCCTAGGTTAAGACAGCGAGTGTTCCTGGAATTCCATGCCAAGAAGTCGGCAGGTCACCCGGGTATTGCCAGAACTCGGGAGTTGCTATCTAGGGCGGTGTGGTGGCCCTCGGTGGCTAAGGATGTGGATCAGTGGGTTCGGGCATGTGACATCTGTGCCCGAAATAAGACTCCTAGAGGGGTTCCTGTTGGCCCATTACATCCACTCTCTATCCCATCTAAGCCATGGACCCACATTTCAATGGATTTTGTGGTGGACTTGCCCAAATCCTCGGGGATGACAGCCATCTGGGTTGTCGTTGACAGGTTTTCGAAGATGGCGCACTTCGTTCCACTGGTTGGGCTGCCATCGGCCAGACGCCTGTCTGAATTATTTATGCTGCATGTTGTGCGTCTCCACGGGTTGCCACTTGATGTGGTCTCTGACCGCGGATCCCAGTTTGTGGCCAAATTCTGGAGGGCATTTTGTTCCGATCTCCAGATTTCTGTCAGCTTGTCGTCAGGCTACCATCCGCAGTCTAATGGGCAGACTGAAAGGGTGAACCAGTCCTTGGAGCAGTTCCTCAGGTGTTATGTCTCCAAGTGTCAGACTGACTGGGTTGCTCATCTGTCCATGGCGGAGTTTGCCTATAACAACGCGGCTCACTCTGCTACAGGGATCTCTCCCTTCCTTTGTGTGTATGGGCATCATCCTAAGTCCAATTCTTTTGACCCCCTGGACTCCACGCCTGGTGGTTCCTCTGTGGTTTCGGTCCTTAGAGGTATTTGGCGGAAAGTGAAGAAAGCCCTTGTGTCTGTCTGTGTCATTAGTGACCAAAAGGGTTTTTGATAAGTGGAAAAGACCCTGCAGCTTCAAATTAGGAGACTTCGTCTGGTTGTCTACCAAGAATTTGAAGTTGAGACAGCCATCTCATAAGTTAGGCCCCCGCTTCATCGGCCCTTATAAGATCACCAGGGTTATCAATCCGGTGGCATTTCAGTTAGATCTGCCCCGTTCTTTGGGTATCAATAAAACATTTCATTGTTCCCTTTTAAAACGGGCGATTAGTAATCCTTCTTCCAGTGGAAGACCTTCCCCTCTTCTGATACGTGACCAGAGGGAGTTTGTTGTTGAAAGGATTCTTGACTCCAAGATGGTTCGGGGTCGGCTGTCATTTTTGGTGCACTGGAAGGGGTATGGCCCGGAGGAGCGGTCGTGGGTGCGCAGTTGTGATCTTCATGCCCCCAGACTGATACGCTCTTTCTTCTCGCAGTTGCCCGATAAACCCGGTGGTAGGGGTTCTTTGACCCCTCGTCAGAGGGGGGGTACTGTTAGGGTCTCCTGCCCTGTGCTGCCACGTCGTCATGGCAACCGGGAGACAAGTGCTAGCGGAGTAACCTGAGCGCAGCTGATACTCCGGTTCGGGTCTTGTGCTGTGCAGTGGTTACAGGCTCTGTGCACGGCAGGGGATCCGGTGCTGGTTTTTGTGCTCACAGTCTGTGAGGTCTGAGTGGGGCGTGGACAGCACCTGCTTTATAAGGCCTCTTCTCAGGTTAAGCAGATGCTGCTGAATCTTTGTTGGTTAGTCAGTTCCTGAAAGTTAGCCAGTACTGTGTAGCTTTGTATTTGTTGTTGCTTACTGCAAATAGGCCTGGGGATTTGGTACTACACTCTGCCAATCCAGACCTAGCAGTAAGACTGGAGTCAGTCGTTTAGCTTGCTGGGGTTCTTTTACTACTCTGTGAACTTAGCAAGTTTGCGGCTGTATTCTAAGACTTGCCTGCCTAAATCCTGTCTCACTGTGCAAGGTGTCAGGTGTCAGTTTAGTGGCAGTAAGCTGAACCTGTGCACTGCAAGTGAGAATTAGGATTGTGGAGACTCTCCTTGTGTCTATCATTCCATCTCTGACCAAGGAGTTTACTGCCACACCCGTTGGTAACCCTTTAGGGTTTTGCTGTTGCCCTTAGCAACAGCATTTCGGGTTCTCTACGTATTAAAACACAACATCTTGCTTTTCCCATCTGAGCATTACTAATACTAGGGAGACACCCAGTTCCTTAGCCTCTGGGCTTCTCTGTTCACTTTGTGTGTATTTTGTTACCCTATCACCTTCTGTGTACGTAATGTCATATTCCCCAGTCTGTCTGTGAGTTCATTTGTTTTGCATACCTATCCGTTCAGACACCAGTACATTCCTGCAGGCACTGGTGTTTATAACAGTTCAAACACCAGTGCATTCCTGCAGGCACTGGAGTGCATAACAGTTCTGACACCAGTACATTCCTGCAGGCACTGGTGTGCATAACAGTACTCCCACAATCCAAAAGGTAAGTGAATTGGCTTCTGATAAATATTAGCACTGGTGTATATGTGTGGCTGAGTGTAGGGATTATGGATTGTAAAATCCACTGGATAAGGAACTGTTGTGAGTAGCTGAATATTCTTTGTAAATCTGTGTTTGTTTTATAAATGTTGATAAATAATTAAAAAAAACCTGTGACTATTATTTCTTTAACCTACCACCCCCTATGTGTTATTCACATCACCAGCTGGCAATAGGCCAGCTGCTTTCTCACTATCATCATGTATTATCTTATGGTAAAACCAGATTGTACAGTTCACATCAAATAACAATGATATCAGCTGTTTTTACAGGGGCTTAAAGAAGTACAACACCAGATTTTTCAACACACCTGAACCTACTCTTTAAAAGTCCAATGATATACTATATCATAGACCTATCATGCTGGGCTGGAGTGTGTGGATTCAACAGAGGTGTAATCAGCCAAGAGTAACCCCCATATCCTGCATCCCCTGAGCAAATAAACACAATACATATTACATTTAATATATATTGCGGATATCAGAAAGCCAATGTAATGATTGATATAGATAGCCTTTAGCAACCCCGTAGGAATTTTCTCCTGCTTATTGTTATATAGTGATGACTGGAACAAGATATAGAAGCCCCATGATGAACCAGGATAGTGTGATACTACACTCCTGTTAGGCATGTTTCATTCACAGACCACCTGCACATTGAGATAGTGTTGATGATGGTCATTTGTTTATATCTTTGCTCTGTGGTGAGATAGCTGCAGACCAGTGATGGGCAACAGGAGACCCTCCAAGCCTTCACTAGCAGCCTCCAGCTGTTCAATACTTTATTGCCATAATTGTTTGTTTTAACTCACAGTATAATGCTTGTTTAAAATACCTACTGATATATTGTTATAGACGAGTGTCTATTTTATTGTATTAATTTAACTTGCTACTAATATTAGTAGGCCCCTTATTGCGACCTTTGGAAGATAGAAGGCCACCCAGTGCATCCATCAAACTGTATTACTTAGCCTTTCACTGCCTCAGACCACCATCTGTGCAATATATAACTTATAACTCCCAAGATATTATGGGGTCCTGAGATATTGTAGTAAAGCTAACTTTAGCTCAGTGCATTGTGCTTCCTGCCTAGTATACAATTTTTAAGTTCTCTTAACACTTGCGTGACATATCTTGAAAAAAAATCCCTTTGTAGTGCCTAATACTTTGGAATGGTCCTGTTACCCTAAAGTAAAAAGCACAGAACAATGTGTGCAGCCCAAAAATTAAATTAAAACATGCAGATAAAGGGGTATATGCAATTCCGGACGAATTGCGCCTTTTTTTCGTCCGTTTTAAGATTCGACTGTACTCGACAGCAGGAACCCTTCACCCGGGACCATGAATTCGACATATGCAATACAAAATGCATTCGACACTCCCCTTGTCGAGTAATGGACCAATCGTCGAGTAGTGGGCGTCCTGAATTCGACTTCCCGCCGTTTTGAGCCCTTTATTAGGGCTTGTTTGCTGCGTGCTCAGCAGCCATTTTGTGAACCTGCAGAGAGGTGTGTGGAGGTGCAGAGCTAGCAAATTGGTTGTTGTTTGCTGTGGTAATGTTTGGACACCCAGCAGGCTTTAATCCAGGATGGACAGGAGGATACCTGTTACCCCGGAGGAGAGTAGTTTTTGGAGCGATTTCTACATTTTTAGGTAAGTACCACATGTGGTCTGGCGTTGCATGTATGTGTTTGTGTAGTGGGGGTTGCCATGAGGTGTACATGTGGATTTGCTTTGGGGTGTTTGGGGTATGTATATGTGTGCAGGTATGTGTATATAGCTCCTGCTTGTATTGCTGCATGTTTTTTTTTGGAGTTTTGTGTTTGGGGGTAGTTTTTTCATAAAATGATTTTTGGGTCATGCTTTTGCATTCGTGTACCTCCAGCATGTGCAGGGATGCTTTTTGGCTTGTTTGGGGTGATTTTAGAGTGTGTCGGTATCCATGCGGTCGACATGTGATGTTGTTTGTTTGCCAAAACTGGTTTGCTCCTATTTTAGCACTGGTTGACCTCCAGCATGTGCAGGGATGCTTTTTGGCTTGTTTGGGGTGACTTTGAGCATGTTTGTGTCAGCCATGTGGTCGACATGTCATGTCGTTTGTTTGCCAAACATGTTTTTTTGCTCCTATTTTAGCACTGGTTGACCTCCAGCATGTGCAGGGATGCTTTTTTGGCTTGTTTGGGGTGATTTTAGAGTGTGTTGGTATCCATGCGATCGACATGTGATGTCGTTTGTTTGCCAAAACTGGTTTGTTTGCTCCTATTTTAGCACTGGTTGACCTCCAGCATGTGCAGGGATGCTTTTTGGCTTGTTTGGGGTGACTGTGTTTGTCAGCCATTTTGTTTGTGTCAGCCATTTTGTTTGTGTCAGCCAGTTTGTGTGAGCACTGGTTGACCTCCAGCATGTGCAGGAATGCTTGTACGGGGGTTTTGGCTTATTTGGCTGTTTTTTTTTTCTATATATTTTTTTTTTTTTATGTGTGATTGGTCCTGCTTGAGAACTGGGGTCCCAGCAGCATGACGTGTGGTTGCATGTAATTTTGTAATGTGTGTTAAATTTGTAAAAATATATATTTTTTCTTTTTACAACAGAGATGTCCAGGGACAAGCGGCCTCGATCCCCCCCTTCCCCCCACCCCTCAGAAGAACTTTCCCTGCATAGCAACGAGGAGTGGGAGCCGACCCAGGAAGAGGATACGACCGACCAGGCATGCAGTGACCAGCCGCGGTCGTCAAGGGACCAAATGGAGAAGTCAAAGAAAAAGCCTAGAAAGGTAAATACTGACAACACCTGCAGACACAATAGCATCCAACTTGACACACCCTAGTTTGCGCACTGCCATGCACACCTACAGGTGTCTTTGCGCACTGCCAGGGATACTGACACTCACATGTACATACCGATCTTATTAAATGCATGTTTTTTTTTTTAATCCCTAAAGGCAAGAAGCCAGCCAGAGGAGCAGTCGGATGAGGAAGCCTCTGGTGAAGATGCAGGACCGAAGAAGCCGCATGGACCCAGATACACTGAGGCGGAAAACTGTGCCCTAGTGGATGGCGTCGACAGGTCCTACGACGTTCTGTATGGACCAAGGGCACAGACCACAGCAGCTAAGACCAAGCAAAACATCTGGGATGCCATCGCGAGACAAGTCACTGCAGTATCTGGAAACCGCCGGAGCACCAGAAACTGCATGAAGTGGTACAGTGATTGCCGCAGACAGACCAAAAAGAAGATGGGGATTCAGCGCCGACATTAGACAGCTACGGGAGGTGGTCCGGCTCTCAATTTGAAGTGGCTACCCTGGGAGGACATTATTAAAAGGCGCATGAACCCTGTCATGGTCCAAGGAGTTTGCGGAGGTGTGGACTCCAGCCGTCCTGCTGGCTTTCCCGAGGAGGAAGAACCACCCAGAAGACGGAAGACGGCGGGAGATAAGCAGTCCAAAAGGAGGCCTGATGGTAAGATTACATTCAGATGAGCTGTACTAAATATTTTTTTTTTTGTATTTGCTAATGTGTTTTTTTTTTTCCTACAGACACGCCTGCCCAGAGGACATCACCTACGCGCAGGACATCGGCAGCGCGTGGACCATCACCTGCACAGCAGGCATCGGCAGCAGCGCGCGGACCATCACCTGCACAGCAAGCATCGGCAGCGCGCAGATCATCACCTGCGCGCCACACATCGTCAGCGCGCAGAAAGTAACCTGCGCTCCAGACGTCATCAGCACGCAGAAAGTCACCTGTGCGCCAGACATCATGAGCGCGCCAGACATCAGCATGCGGAACGTCACCTGTGCGCCAGACACCGTCGGCGACCACACCACCAGCTGGGCACCAAACTACATCTCCTGCACGCAGGCCATCACCAGCTCGTCATCTCTCCAGGAGCTCTGGGACTGTGACCGATGAGCCTCAACAAGACACTACCCTTGTGGACCCATCACCCGAACTGTTTGAGTCTACAGGGTTAACGGACGAGACTTTTCTTGGGTTTGATGACAGCCGTGCAGAAGTATCCAGCCGGACCCTTGAAAAGTCTCCAGAATTGAGGACAAGCGAAGCTCCTGGAGCAGCGGCGCCTCCGGATGGAGAAGGTTTGTATTTATTTTTGGGGGGGGATGGGAGGGGTGGGGGGGGTGCACCATTTTTGTATAGTTTATTAACTTTAATTTTTTTTTCTATTGCAAACAGAGGTGCCACGGACCAGCAGCGGACTTGCGTCGGGGATTGGTTCCTTCTTCAGGCCGGATTTCCTACAGGATTCGTCGGACGACGAGGTGGAAGTGCAGCAGCCTGCTGTTTCTACATCCCTGTGTGAGTAAATATCGAATTGTGAGCCTTCAAACAAATGTATGAATGTGTATACTAATTTCTAATTTTCTTTTCAGCTGCACAAATGCAATTGGTGGCAGACGTACAGGAAGGGAAGGATCCCTCAAATGTTCAGAGGGTACACACCCTGGCATCCGAGATTACTTCCCGCCAGGATACTTACACGAATGTCGTTGGAACCAGACTGGACGCCATTGAGAAGATAATGGAGCAGATGGCAAACGGTCTGGTTGAAATGCAAAAGGCTCATGCCGACAGCACGGCCGAAATGCAAAAGACCAGACGAGAAGATCACAGGGAGACTATGGACATCCTTCACATTCTGGCCTCATCCATCAACCGGCTGGTGGAGAACACATCATGCCTGGCACACAGCGTTGACAACATGTCGGAGAGCCAACGACATTCGGCATCCAGCCAACAGATCATCGCAACCACACTGCAGATGATGTACGATAAGCTCCAAGAGCCAGCTCATCAACACGCTGATGAACCACCACTTCCGCCATCACAAGCCACATGGACTCCTCCTTCCCTTCCTCCACCACCATCCTGGTATAGACGGTCACAGCTGTACCAAGGATATACAGGGATGTACCCCACCCACCAGATGCCTCCACCACCAACACCGGCCGCAACATCTACACCCGCACGGCCACCGAGGACAAGTCAACACACTCCTCAGCCACCCAGGGCATCGACGCCCCATCAGGAGGAAGAAGAGGATCCGGACGGACAACCACCATAAGCCCGGTCGTATTGTTTTATTTACTCTTATGTTTTTCATGTATCCCTTTCTCCCCCTCCCATTAGTTTTTTTTTTTCTTACTATTGTTTTATATTTGTGTTGGGCTCCCCCACCCGTGACCGGGTACTACCAAGGAGCTTTATGTCTAGGCATACATGCGCGGGCATGTATGCGGGCGTGTGTGGTAACGGATGAAAGCTCCTTGTGGCTACATGTATGATGGGCCAAAGAGCTATTCTGATACCACTTTTTTTTTTTACCAAAAAACTCCTTTATGTATTGGTGTACAATAGGCTTTCACTGTTGTGTGAATTTACTATTCACTAGTGTTTATTTTTGGCTTATTCATAGGATTGGGTGGAAAATTGAAGTGGACGGCGTAGTTCGTGTTGTGCGTACCAAGGTGAGTAAAGCCATGTTTCAATGTATATATTCAAGAAACTTTGGACCGCCTGCCCTTGTGGAACCACACAGCCCAGCAATGAGTCATGCTGGGCTGTGTGGTTCCACAAGTGCAGGCGTGTCAAAGTGCTGACCACTGACACCACTATTCCACTTTGGACCGCCTGCCCTTGTGGAACCACACAGCCCAGCAATGGGTCATGCTGGGCTGTGTGGTTCCACAAGTGCAGGCGTGTCAAAGTGCTGACCACTGACACCACTATTCCACTTTGGACCGCCTGCCCTTGTGGAACCACACAGCCCAGCAATGGGTCATGCTGGGCTGTGTGGTTCCACAAGTGCAGGCGTGTCAAAGTGCTGACCACTAACACCACTATTCCACTTTGGACCGCCTGCCCTTGTGGAACCACACAGCCCAGCAATGGGTCATGCTGGGCTGTGTGGTTCCACAAGTGCAGGCGTGTCAAAGTGCTGACCACTGACACCACTATTCCACTTTGGACCGCCTGCCCTTGTGGAACCACACAGCCCAGCAATGGGTCATGCTGGGCTGTGTGGTTCCACAAGTGCAGGCGTGTCAAAGTGCTGACCACTGACACCACTATTCCACTTTGGACCGCTTGCCCTTGTGGAACCACACATCCCAGCAATGGGTCATGCTGGGCTGTGTGGTTCCACAAGTGCAGGCGTGTCAAAGTGCTGACCACTGACACCACTATTCCACTTTGGACCGCCTGCCCTTGTGGAACCACACATCCCAGCAATGGGTCATGCTGGGCTGTGTGGTTCCACAAGTGCAGGCGTGTCAAAGTGCTGACCACTGACACCACTATTCCACTTTGGACCGCCTGCCCTTGTGGAACCACACATCCCAGCAATGGGTCATGCTGGGCTGTGTGGTTCCACAAGTGCAGGCGTGTCAAAGTGCTGACCACTGACACCACTATTCCACTTTGGACCGCCTGCCCTTGTGGAATCACACAGCCCAGCAATGGGTCATGCTGGGCTGTGTGGTTCCACAAATGTTCTTAGGAAAGGAATGAACATGACATCATTAGTGTCTTTACTTAATATGTTTTTTTTTTCCACAGATATCTACACAAGAAAAGAATGTAAAGAAGAACAAACACTACTTTTTTTGTTTAATTACATTTTATTTTTTATTCCAAAATAAAATACAATTATATTTATTCAATAAATTTTGAAAATGAGAAGTTTTGTGATTTTCTTTAAATTATTAGTAAATAAAATGTAATATATGAGATGCAGTGGTATTGTGTTAGGTCGCCCATGGTACAGCAGGAGAACTGTCATGTCCCTTTTCCTCCATGATGATTCAATGATTCAAGCAACTTGGGAAGGATACTCTGCAAGACCTGTGGAAGAGAATAGTATGAGGTTCCAGGTATTGGTAATAGTGTCACCCTTCTATGGAAAAGAAAAGGTACAAGCAACACTTTGACACAAGCAGGTTACAGCGGCCCCAAATGCAACCCTCCGGCACTTGAGAAACTACACATCCAAGCATGCCCTGACACAGCGTAAGCATTGCTGTCAGGGCATGATTGGATGTGCAGTTTTGAAAATGCCGGAGGGCTGCACTTGGGACACGCCGGGGTGACTTGGAAAGGAGGGAGTTTTGGGCAATACATCTCACCTGAGGGGGGTTGTCTGCTACATGGCGGAGGTCCAGGTCCACATCACAAGTAAAATTGGAAAGTAGGGAAAAAGATAACACAGGGCGCCACAGAGTATAATTGTGATGTTACATATAAACCATACGTCCCTTGTAATACTGAATCCAATCTCAGGCCGTTTTCACCAGCCTTACACAGCGGATCCTGCACAACAAGGACCAGGTTATTTCCCAGTTTCCATACCCGGGTGGTCTCGTGGTGATTAAGAGCTTATTTGAGAACTGTTTATATGGTTCTCAGATTGTCTGGTAATTGTTTTGTGGATCCAAATGTGGCTGCTGTTTTATTCTATGTTCTGTTAAAACCAGTCCCCTATGTGAATTGTCCTATGTGTTATTAAATGTAATGTTTTTTGCACATGATGGTTTTTTTCCCCTATGTCTTTGCATACACGCTGACATGCCTGGTCAATGAATGAGGTGGACATTCTGCATTCCTGAGATTGGATTCAGTATTACAAGGGATGTATGGTTTATATGTAACATCACGATTATACTCTGTGGCGCCCTGTGTTATCTTTTTCCCTACTTTCCAATTTTATTGTATGCATGTGCTGGTGTTTTGTGGAGAGACACCTATTTGGGTCTGAGTAGTCGCAAGGCAGCCCCTTCTTATCACATGGTTGCGCTGTCCGTGGTGCACAAGAAAGATTTGTTTGTACCACATCACAAGTAGGTCGCCCATGGTACATCAGGGGAACAGTCGTGTCCCTTCACATCCACACAACTTGGGAAGGATACTCCGCAAGACCTGTGGAAGAGAATAGTATGAGGTTCCAGGTATTTGTGTCATCCAAACACAAGGTACAGCAGGGGAACTGTCCTGTCACTTCATCCACGCTGGTTCCTGCACCTTGGGAAGGATACTCCGCAAGACCCGTGGAAGAGAATGAGGAGCTAATTTGAGAGCGTTTTCTCCACCCTGGGAAAGAACAAAAGGTCCCAGCAACACTGCGCATATACACAGGTTACTCAGACAAGATGGAGTTTTGGCCAATACATCTCACCTGAAAGAGTGACTAACATGGCGGTGGTTCAGGTCCACATTACAAGTAGGACGTCCATGGTAGAGTGGGGTAAACTGGTCCAATACTGGAGTGGCTTTGCAGAAGTGTATCCTGGGTAAAACTGTGAAATCATGGGTACATTTCCCTCAGCAGAGTGAAGAAAAAAATATTCTTTTAAAAAAGCAATTAAATAATACTTGTGAGTCAAAAAAAGACAAACCAAGTAGATAATCCCTTCAAATATAAATAGATATGCTATTAGCAATCCAAAAAGCAAAAAAAAGACATTTAAAACTTTTTTTTTATTAGATCCCGCCAGCAAAGTGAGGCGGAATAAAATTAACGAAATTGCTGTCGAAAAGCACTGTTGTTGAATCGACATTCTTCAATTGAATATACTTTTGTCGAAAAGCCACAATTTGACCATTGCAGACATGTCGAATTTTGAAAAAGGCGATTTGCAAAAAGTCGAATCTGAAACGGCAGGTATTTTGATGAAAAGTACTGTATTGCATTGACGAATCCAATTCGACATGTTTTTTTTGTCGAAAATGCCCCGTTTTTCGACATTTTCATGGATTCGACCGCAATTGCATATACCCCAAAGTCTCCAAATCATTGTTATCCTACACATAAAGAATTAGGAACTTCCTGCAATTTCTGCAATTCAGGCAACAAATCTTAATCACCACCTGATCTGAGAGGCATTCCATGGCCAACATTGCTCAAAATAGCCTCACTTTGCAGCTGCTCCTCTCTTCTTTTCCCCTAAGCCTTTCCCGCTTCCTATAATGTAACGCATAAAAAACAACTTCACCAACCATTTTCAGAGTTTTTTTTTCTACTTAACCTCAGTAAAGAAAAGCTATTTGGACCTTTTTATAGGCATCACTTAACACCATGTGGCTTGAGCAACTTACACTATCAGAACCATGTAAGAAAAACAACTGATTGTTCCTTCGGATTGATGTGAGTTATGCGTACTGTAGCTTAAAATATTCATTTTTTTGTATTTGTAAAATTATGCAGATTTCCATGTGGTTTTTGTCTTCAGTGATTGCACAAGTTACAAAGTGCCCATAATGTAAAAATGCCCAAATCCAATGCCAATGTGCTCTTGTTAAACTGCACTGTAAGGTTATTGTTTTACTTGTACTGCTTTTGGCATTTACTGTATGCACCATACACTGTTTGTATATTAATATTTGAAGATTAAGGTACAATTTGAATGGCAGCGTCACAGAAGTAGTATTGTAAACTCTTAAAAATACAGTCATAATCCAATTTGCAATTGAACAAATCTAATGTTGTTCATTTGAAAAAAGATACGGCATTATTATGTGGATCTATAATAAGTAACTTCATAAAGCCAATATATTGTAATTATTTTAAATGTTACAGTTTCAGTATATGAGAATTAAAGCAAAATGGAAATCAATTACTTTTTACCCACAATGAATTCAACATGGAAATGAGCGAAGCTCTATAAAATAAAGTTGTTTCTTAAATTAATGATAATGAGCAAGCCAGTGAAAGCTCACTTCATCAAAGAAGTAATCTCTCCACACAGCAGTAAACATCTTTCAAGAATTACAATTTAATGTTAATGAATTTTGCAGTTTGTGTTATGTTTCACATATTTTTCACATTAGATATTTTCACTATTATAACCTCAAAACTAAAAATTTCAACAGACAAAACTTTCTTAAAACAGAAAGCTACTGTATTGTATTCACATGTTCCCAGCTAGTTTATAACAAACCGCATTATCGCATAAAATCAGAAACACTGAGAGCCTCATTTAAAGTTGTGATCAGAAGATGGAAGGTGAGTTTAGCACCTCGATAAAACCACTTTGTGCTGAGGGTAAATTTAAAACAAACTTACAGTTGAGAGGGGTTGAGTACTAGCTTAGCTTTAGATTGCAAAGGAAAATAAAGACACCCAGCATCTGTGTACGTGTAACACTAGGAGTATTGTACCTGCAAATTAATCCCTTGCATCTTTTACCTGGATTTTCTTCTAGCCCTGAATCTAACCTTTTAATCTCATATGAAGCACATGTGTAATAGTAGTTTTACCAAAGGTTTGCATGTACAGCATTGTCATGTAAACTGTAACTTGGGCCATTTGCTTTGATTTTTTTACATATTGACAGACATTTGCATCCATTGCTATATATTGATGTGTGTTGAAAATTATATTGAAGTTACTGAATAATGGGGCAGATGTATTAAGCCTGGGGAAGTGATAAAGCAGTGATAAGTGCAATGTGAGCTCCTGTCAGTTTACATATTGGAGCTGATTGGCTGGTGTGTTATCACCTTGCTCTTATCACTGCTTTATCACTTCTCCAGGCTTAATACATCTATCCCATGTGTGGTGATGTTTGCTAAAAATCCTTCGAAGTATTTCCTGATTCAGACATCCACTTTCCTCGCTGTGTCAGTGACATTCTGAAGCTATTACATTGTTGTATCCTGATTTTGCCTACTACACTCCTGTGTACTACATTAACAGTTTTTATTTCTGACTTATAAAATCTAGCTGGTGAATGGGTCCTGGTATATCTGACTGATGCACTGTAGCTAACTACTGTATAATTCACAGCTGAGTGGAAATTGAACAATTCCTCAATTTGTCAATGCTGTCTGTTGTCTCCTGTGTAGTTTCTATTGTTGCTGACAATAAAAGATTTAATTGCCTCTGTATCTACTGTATCGTCTTCTGACACTGAAGCAAACAAATTTCATGCTTGTCTCTGAATTGCACCCTTGCACTCACTTGTTTCAGTTTCTGTAAACGTGCAGGTGCTCACACATTGCTTTTGCTGTAAATTGTCTTATGTTGGATGCACAATACACACTTGTCACAACATTGTTCTGCAGTTTCCAACTTGCTCACAGTATCAAATAATTGTCTTTATCTTTACAGTGTCCACACTTCTTGCAGCATATGACTCAAACTATTTCTCGGTCTCTCCCCCTCTAGCCTGTCACCTGTTTGCTGGCATACAGTACATGATGTTCATCACATTTATTATGCATTGTTGTTGATCTGCTGGAAGGGAAATATTGCTAATTTAAAGACTGAAAAAAATAATGTTTTGTAGGATGATAGGTGTTTAATGATGTCAATGTTCATGGGTTGATGCTAAGTCTTCGATGACCCATGTGTAGCTCTGCTTCTCAATTTGAGGTGGGGCACTTAATTGGGGACTGTCATTGGATTCATATTCTAATTACTTCACTATCTACAATCATGGAAAGACTGAATAGAAAATCACAACTTTCAACAAAATAAGATCAATTCTTGCTCACTATTGTTAGGGTAATCTGCTGAACTCAATGCATGGCTCTGCACTTCCCCCCACCCTTCATTTCTATGCTATGCCACCAAGCTGAATTGGACTCTATACCACTATAGACATTGTTGCTAGCAGCTTGCACATCGGTACACATCGGTAAAGGTGAATGCTTCACACCACCAAACTTAAAGGTCATACTGTCTTGACTCCAGAATCAGGACTTGTTTATATGCCTTTATAAAAGTAGTTGCATGTGCACAAGTCTCTGTATTATTGGAGTGGCATAGAACTTAGACCAAGAGAGATTGATACCTTATAGTATTGACTGTTGTTTGTCTTCTATCATGTGTATCCTTTTATATTCAATAAAACATACTATTGTTTGAAATCAACGTGTGGACTTACCTCCTTGCTCACATCCGCTATGCACCTACCAACTGGTAGACATCTGTCAATATATATATTTTATACATAATTAACATGTCAGAATGCCAGGTTTGACCCTTTTAGTGTTCCAGTTTTGATTGACAACCTTTCAACTCTTTTAATATTTTAGGGTATAATGTTTAATGTACTTAAGTGGGCAGATTTGTGGCATAAGAGGTATCTAAGTAAATTACCATAAATGCACTGAATAACTATGATGCAAGTGGAGAAAGAGAAATAGGGAAAACAAGTGGGTGGGCACAATTTAAAGTGATAGCAAATGTCACAGGGGCAGAAAAAGTATAACAGAGAAGATAATGAATTATGCAAATATGGGGCAATGGTTTGCAGAGATTAAGTACAGTATGGGGATAGAAGAAAGAAACAACATAAGGCAAACAAGAGGAAAGTATCTGGAGCAGCAAGAATGGATCTGTAGCAAAAATATGGCATGCATTAGTCAAGTAGTGGGCACATATAACTTCAATGGGACAGAAAAGACAAGGAGACAGGGGTAGTAACAGTGGTGCCAAAAAAAAGTGGGGGACAGGTACTAATTGCCCAGGCTTGATGCAGGAACTTGTCATGAGCCCATGTCCACTTCTGCCCTCCCCTTCCTTTCTTACCCAGCACATGCTGATGTGTGCTGGTCTGCGATTGGTCAAGGGAAGCTGCAGTCTCCTCTGCCTGTGTTTAGGAGCAATCACACTGGTCACCCTATCCCCCCAGGATCTTCTCCTGGCTGACACATGAGTCTGGGGGGTGGGCTGATTTGCAGCTGTTGTGGTGCACTTTGCTGGTTACCAGTGATGTTGGGCAGCATTTGGTGGTGTCGTTGGTATTTTTGTTTTGTCTGGCTCTCCTCTTTTAGTTTTGCCCCTGCTTCACAACTGCCACAGCTAATCAGAATCTTTTTGTTAGACGCCAGAGGCGGCGTTCACCGCGCTTACCCCTGTGTGCGTTCTAGTCTGTGTTGCGGGCTCCGCCTTCGGTGGTCCACGGGCTCCGGCATCTGGCTGGCGCGGCTACCAACGGTTCCCCTGGGCAGGGGCGCCGCCATGACACCCGGCATCACGTGAGCGGGGAGCAGGTGATGTCATGAGACTGTTCCGCCAATCCAGCAGAGGCGGGAGATTCAAAGTCAGACGCCGGGCAGAGCCTCGGCGCCTGAGTATCGTCTTTTCCCCTGAAGTGGATGCCAGGAGCTCTTGTTCCCGGCGAGTCTCTCTGCAGTTGTACTCCAGTGTCTCCGGCATTTCCAGGTGCCATTTGCTGCACAATTTCCAGCGTTCCCAGCGGCTGGTGTGTTCCTCTGTGGTCCAGTCACCAGTGCTTCTTGGAGTCAGCGTGGGCTGCGGGCTAAACACCGCTCTCATGTTATACAAATCATCAGTGTCTTTAACCACCGCTCTCAAGTTCTACAAATCATCAGTGTCTTTAATACACCGCTCTCAAGTTCTACAAATCATCGGAGTCTTCAAACACCGCTCTCAAGTTCTACAAGTCATCAGTGTCTTTAAACACCGCTCTCAAGTCCTACAAATCATCAGTGTCTTCAAACACCGCTCTCAAGTTCTACAAGTCATCAGTGTCTTTAAACACCGCTCTCAAGTCCTACAAATCATCAGTGTTTTTAAACACTGCTCTCAAGTTCTACAAGTCATCAGTGTTTTTAAACACCGCTCTCAAGTCCTACAAATCATCAGTGTCTTTAAACACCGCTCTCAAGTTCTACAAGTCATCAGTGTCTTTAAACACCGCTCTCAAATTCTACAAATCAGTGTCTTTAAACAACGTTCACAAGTTCTTCAAATCATCAGTGTCTTTAAAAACACCGCTCTCAAGTTCTACAAATCATCGGAGTCTTCAAACACCGCTCTCAAGTTCTACAAGTCATCAGCGTCTTTAAACACCGCTCTCAAGTCCTACAAATCATCAGTGTCTTCAAACACCGCTCTCAAGTTCTACAAATCATCAGTGTCTTCAAACACCGCTCTCAAATTCTACAAATCATCAGTGTCTTTAAACAACGTTCACAAGTTCTTCAAATCATCAGTGTCTTTAAAAACATCGCTCACAAGTTCTTCAGTCACCAGTATCTTTTAACATCGCTCACAAGCTCTTCAATCATCAGCATCTTTAAAACATCGTTCTCAGTGTCTTTCTCCATCACTGACAAGTACTTCATTTATTAGCATCTTTAACATTGCTTACAAGTTCTTCTATAGGCCTGGACATTCCCCCATAAGTTCCCTCTCTGCTATGTGACATTGTGTTGCTCCCTTCCTGCAATAAAGTTCTTCAATATTTTCACCAAGCCTTACTGTCAGAGTCCTGTATGAGGAAGACCTATATCAGGCCATCCCTGTTCCGACCCAACTGTGCTTCCTCTTCCCTACCATCGGAAGAACCCCCGAGTTCACAACACCCCCAACCTAGGTCAGTGACAGTATACTCAGGCCTCATGGACCCGGGGGATCGGAACCCAGAGACAAGTACCATCCAGGACATGGTTTCCCGAGTTCAAAGTCAGGAGCCAGGTGATGCATTATCTCTAGGAATTATCTGGCCGGCTGGATCAAATTCAGGCTTCTCTGGCTTCAGTAGTTCCGGCCCCAGTTCAAGTACCCGCTCCAGTGGTTGTCTCTAGTAATGTTCCATCCTTGTCTGGAACCAGGTCACGCCTTCAGCTCCCTACTCCTTCTCGCTATAACGGGAATCCAAAGCATTGCCGTGGTTTTCTCAATCAGTGCGAGGTACATTTTGAACTCCTTTCACATAACTTCCCTACTGATCGGTCCAAGGTGGCATACATTATTTCTTTGCGTGAGGGTTCAGCGTTGGATTGGGTGTCTCCGTTATGGGAGCGATCTGATCCGTTGGTTTCTAGTTACACCAACTTCATTACATCATTCCGGAGGATCTTTGATGAGCCCGGCAGGACGACCGCTGCCTCTGCAGACTTGCTCCGTGTCCAACAAGGCTCTCGTTCAGTGGGACAGTATGTGATTCATTTTCAGACCATAGCCTCAGAACTGCGCTGGAATAATGATGCCCTCCGGGCTGCCTTTTGGAACGGGCTCTCCGATCGTCTAAAGGACGAGTTGATCACAAGAGATTTGCCAGATTCCTTAGAACAGTTGATCTTGCTCTGTGTAAAGGTGGATCTTCGCATGCAGGAACGAGGTGGTGAACGTAGTCGGTCAGATCGATCAAGGGTCCGATCTCTTCCATCTAAGTAAACGGTTATTCCGAGTCCTGATGAACCCATGCAGATTAATCGATCTCGGCTGTCCCCAGAAGAACGTCAGCGTCGTCGTGAGGGTAGACTCTGCCTCTACTGTGGAGCCGCGGATCATTTTCTCAAGTTTTGCAAGTCTCGCCCGGGAAAAGGGCAGTCCTAGCTTGTTCCCGAGGAGTAGAACTAGGGGTTTCTTCTAAACCTTCTCCGACAATGGACTGTTTACTCTCCGTGTCTCTGTTTTCTGAGTCTATAGCCAAACCCGTTAAGGCTCTGCTGGACTCAGTGGCTGCTGGGAATTTTATTTCCCTTTCCTGTGCCCAGAATCTGGGTTTTCAGTTACGGTCGGTCGAACGACCTATTACGTTGACTGCCATCAATGGTACCCAAATTTCTAATGGTCTGATTTCAAGTTGTACAGTGCCAATCAAGCTGCAAGTGGGAGCACTGCATCAAGAACACCTGGAGTTTCTAGTGATTTGGGAGATGCTCCACGATCTGGTTCTTGGCCTTCCTTGGCTTAACTTCACAACCCTCACGTCGACTGGAGTTCGACACAAATAATATCTTGGAGTCCATTTTGTCATTCAAATTGTCTCACTCCTGTCTACCCGCTCCGTGTATCTTCCAAGTCAGATGAAGGGCTCATTCCGGAGGCCTATCGGGAATTTTCAGACGTGTTCTCGGAACAGGCGGCTGATCAGTTACCACCGCATAGACCCTGGGACTGCCCCATTGAGCTCATTCCGGGGAAAATGCCACCTCAGGGTCGCACTTGTCCCTTATCATTACCCGAGACCCAAGCTATGTCGGACTATATCAAGTCTAATCTGCAGAAAGGATTCATCCGCCCCTCTACCTCCCCGGCGGGGGCTGGTTTCTTTTTTGTGAAGAAGAAGGACGGAGGGCTGAGACCATGTATTGACTATCGTGGTCTAAATTATGTCACCATTAAGAATAAGTATCCTTTGCCGCTCATCACGGAGCTTTTTGATAGAGTTCGCGGAGCCCGAGTCTTCACCAAGCTCGATTTAAGGGGAGCTTATAATTTGATACGTATCCGACAGGGGGACGAATGGAAGACGGCCTTCAATACCAGGGACGGGCATTACGAGTATCTGGTAATGCCGTTTGGCCTCAGCAATGCCCCTGCCGTCTTCCAGGGATTCATTAATGAAATCTTTCGGGATATGCTATATCTAAGTGTAGTGGTATATTTGGATGACATTATGATATTTTCTAAGAATCTCACAGAGCACAGAATACAGGTCAAAGAGGTACTTCTTCGATTACGAGAGAATCATCTTTATGGCAAGATTTCCAAATGTACCTGTGAGGTCCCTTCTATTCCATTTCTTGGTTACATCATTTCGGGCACGGAGCTTCGTATGGATCCGGAGAAACTCACTGCCATTCGGGACTGGACTCAGCCTCTTTCCTTGAAAGCGGTACAACGATTTCTGGGTTTTGCAAATTATTACCGGAAATTCATAAAGGGATTCTCTACCATTGTGGCACCTATCACTGCCCTAACCAAGAAGGGTTCTGACCCAAGTCATTGGTCCTCTGAAGCTGTAGCAGCGTTCACTCAGTTGAAGGAAGCCTTTATGTCCGCTCCGGTACTTCAACAACCACATTTTTCAAAACCATTCTTTTTGGAGGTTGATGCTTCCACGGTAGGCATAGGTGCCGTGCTTTCGCAGTACGCTCCAGACGGGAAGTTACATCCATGTGGTTTCCATTCTCGCAAGTTCTCTCCTGCTGAACGGAATTACACCATTGGAGACAAAGAGCTTTTGGCAATAAAATCTGCCTTGGAGGAATGGAGATATCTTTTGGAAGGTGCTAAACACCTAATTACAATTTTCACTGATCACAAGAATTTGCTGTACCTCAAGACGGCCCAGTGCTTGAATCCCCATCAAGCTAGATGGGCGCTATTCTTTACTCGATTCTCGTTTGTTATTAAGTACCGGGCTGGGACTTTTAACACCAAGGCTGATGCTTTATCCTGTTCCTTAATGGCTTCGGATGAGGAGAATTCCGTTGAGAAGGCTTTTATTATCAGTCCAGTTTCTATGTCAGCGGCTCCCACCGCTCTGGGTCCTCCTCCTGGGAGAATGTCTGTGCCAGCTAAATTCCGACCAAGGTTGTTGCAGTGGGCTCATATTTCCAAGTTTTCCGGTCATCCTGGAGTTCTAAAGATGTGGGAGTTTCTACGAAGATCTTACTGGTGGGACACTATGAAGAAGGATATTCAAGGTTATGTCAACTCATGTCCTCAGTGTGCTCAGCACAAAATTCTTCATCTGCCTCCTGCGGGGTTGTTGCATCCACTGTCCATTCCTAAGAGGCCGTGGACCCATATCTCAATGGACTTTGTCACCGAATTGCCCCTCTCCAAGGGTCACAATACTGTCTGGGTAATTATTGACCGTTTCTCTAAGATGGCACATTTTGTACCTTTGACCGGGTTACCATCAGCTCCCAAGTTGCCTTTGTTATTTATCCGGGAACATTTCCACCTGCACGGGTTACCTCAGGAAATCGTCTCTGATCGGGGGGTACAGTTCACTGCAAGATTCTGGAGAGCTCTCTGTACGGCCTTACAAATAAAACTCAAGTTTTCATCCGCTTAACATCCACAAACCAATGGGCAAACTGAACGCGTCAATCAAGATTTAGAGACTTTTCTCCGTGTTTATCTCTCTCCCTCGCAAGATGATTGGGTGGAACTGTTGCCATGGGCCGAGTTTGCCCATAATCATCTGTACCACTCTTCGACTGGTGAGTCCCCATTTTTCATTAATTATGGATTTCATCCCCAAGTTCCAGAATTACCCATTTGTCCTCCAGAGGATGTTCCTGCTGCAGCCTCTACTCTCCGGCACTTCAGTCAAATTTGGAGTCGAGTTCATGCTAACCTCAAGAGAGTCTCCGGCCGCTATAAGTTCTTTGCGGATAGGAAGCGACGAGCAGCTCCCCAATACAAGGTTGGTGACAGGGTATGGCTCTCTACCCGCAATCTTCGGTTAAGGGTGCCAACTATGAAGTTCGCTCCGAGGTTTATTGGTCCTTACCCCGTGTTACAAGTTCTGAACCCGGTTGTCTGCAAATTGGGATTGCCTTCCCACCTCCGAATACCAAATTCCTTCCATGTCTCTCTCCTTCACCCCCTTATTTTTAACCGGTTCCATTCAAAGTCCCCGTGGCCAACCTCTGCAGAGACTGTAGCTGGAACGGACTTTGAAATCAAAGCTATTCTTGATTCTCGTTATCTTCACAAGAATCTACAGTATTTGGTGGAGTGGGAAGGTTTTGGCCCCGAGGAGAGGAGCTGGGTCAAGGCTACTGAAGTTGTGGCTCCCCGACTGGTGCGGATATTCCATTCCAGACATCCAACAAAACCTGGAAAGTGTCCGGGGGCCACTCTTGGAGGAGGGGGTACTGTCACACTCCAGAGGCGGCGTTCACCGCGCTTACCCCTGCGTGCCTGCTGGTCTGTGTTGCGGCCTCCGCCTTTGGTGGTCCACGGGCTCCGGCGTCTGGCTGGCGCGGCTCCCAGCAGTTCCCCGGGGCAGGGGCGCCGCCATGACACCCGGCATCACGTGAGCGGGGAGCAGGTGACGTCATCAGACTGTTCCGCCAATCCAGCGGAGGCGGGAGATTAAAAGTCAGACGCCGGGCAGAGCCTCGGCGCCTGAGTATCGTCTTTTCCCCTGAAGTGGATGCCAGTGCTCTTGTTCCCGGCGAGTCTCTCTGCAGTTGTACTCCAGTGTCTCCGGCATTTCCAGGTGCCAGTTGCTGCACAGTTTCCAGCATTCCCAGCGGCTGGTGTGTTCCTCTGCGGTCCAGTCACCAGTGCTTCTTGGAGTCAGCGTGGGCTGCGGGCTAAACACCGCTCTCAAGTTATACAAATCATCAGTGTCTTTAACCACTGCTCTCAAGTTCTACAAATCATCGGAGTCTTCAAACACCGCTCTCAAGTTCTACAAGTCATCAGTGTCTTTAAACACCGCTCTCAAGTTCTACAAATCATCAGTGTCTTCAAACACCGCTCTCAAGTTCTACAAGTCATCAGTGTCTTTAAACACCACTCTCAAGTCCTACAAATCATCAGTGTCTTTAAACACAGCTCTCAAGTTCTACAAGTCATCAGTGTCTTTAAACAACGCTCTCAAATTCTACAAATCATCAGTGTCTTTAAACACCGTTCACAAGTTCTTCAAATCATCAGTGTCTTTAAAAACATCGCTCACAAGTTCTTCAGTCACCAGTATCTTTTAACATCGCTCACAAGCTCTTCAATCATCAGCATCTTTAAAACATCGATCTCAGTGTCTTTCTCCATCACTCACAAGTACTTCATTTATTAGCATCTTTAACATTGCTTACAAGTTCTTCTATAGGCCTGGACATTCCCCCATAAGTTCCCTCTCTGCTATGTGACATTGTGTTGCTCCCTTCCTGCAATAAAGTTCTTCAATATTTTCACCAAGCCTTACTGTCAGAGTCCTGTATGAGGAAGACCTATATCAGGCCATCCCTGTTCCGACCCAACTGTGGTTCCTCTTCCCTACCATCGGTAGAACCTCCGAGTTCACAACACCCCCAACCTAGGTCAGTGACACTTTTTCTTTTTTAATTCAATGTGCAATCCCAGCTGCTGAGCCACACTACTCACTCCTCTACCTATGTGGCAGAGACTAGGTTCAATGTCATCAAAGTAGCAAAGTCCACAGATACAGTTCTTCACAGTACACTGGTATCCGTAACCCAACCCTTATCGCTCTGCTATCATGCTAGTGGTATCCCTAACCCTGCATCAAGAATGTCCAGGAAAAAAAAAAAACACCCAACAGAACATCAAAGACTTCATAAAGGTTCTGGAGTCACCACAATCTAATAATATATATAATTTAGATAAAATGAGATTTTAATTTATACTTGATATAGACTTGTCATATTACAGGCAGGGAATTGAGAACAGGTATGGGTCTAGAAAGATCTTCTAAAGAATAAAATGCTTGTTTCCATACAGATGTGTATCATATACATCACAGCAAGGATTCTGCGGCATAGCAGGGCGCGGGTGATCACACACTCCCACTATGAATGGGAGCTAGCATGCGCATACATCCTCCTTCCATTCACTTCAATGGAACCAGGAAACAATGCAAACGAGTGCGGCATGACACATTTTGTTCACATTGCTGTTCCGCTATGGTATGCTGCTATACACAGTAACAACATAGTGCAGTGGTGGCCAACGCGTGGCTCTTGAGCCACATGCGGCTCTTTCTTCATTCAAATGTGGCTCCCAACACTCAAACTCACGTGACCACAAGAGATCTGTAAACCGCTTCACTCCAGCCAGACATGCAGCAGCACTACGTAGACTGAGAACTGAAGAAGCCAAATACACACGGGGAAGCTAGCTGGAGTGACACAGGCGGGTGCTGGCTGGAGTGACACATGGGAGAACTGAAGTATATTATGTGAATCTGGCTTTTCAATATATTTTATGCGGATCTGGCTTTTTCAATTATTTGATGTAGAAGTGGCTTTTTCATTGTATTTTATGTTGGATCTGGCTTTTTCAATGTATTTTACACCAGGGGCATGTCCTAGCAGGCACAAGGTCACACCCCATTTTTGCAAGTGCGTCTTCGGCTCGAAGTCGGCTCTTTAATGTACCTAACAAGATTTCTTGGCTCTTTGCCTCTGACTGGTTGGCCACCCCTATCATAGTGGGACACATCTATATACAGTATGTCCTTAGATGAAAGAAGTAAGATTTAGTTATGGTTGAACTTGATGTTTAAAATGTCAAGACACAATAAAGTACAATACCAATTTCCTGTACAAGATCAGAGTTTTGCAACTCTGAAATCCCAAGCTTAAGTCCAGATTTTTGGTCCAGTTGCAGTGTTGTTCTTTGATGTGAGCTCATATCATAAAAACTGTTTTGTTTTTTTAGCAAATTCAATCAAAGCCAACTTGCACTTATACTCTCCTACAGTTAAGCTAGAGAGACATTTAAAATTGGTGTTGGCTTCTTAGGACCTGAAACAAAGGACAGATACCTTTGAGAATTATCTGCATACTAGTCCAGGCCATGACATCTGATTATTTCACCTAGTGGCAGGGCTACAGAGAGTGGGGTCCGACCCAGGGTACCTTTGGGAGCGGGTCATAATCATGAAGGCGTGACCACATCTCCAAGCCAAAAAAATGGAGAGAACGGTGATCAGTACAATACACCGAGTCCCTCCAACAAGTCCAGGCCCGGGAATTTAGTATGAGAAGGGACAAAAGGGAAGGACGATCATAGACAGTCGTCACCCAAAGAAGGCTTACTTTGTGGTGCACTCTTTTTTTGATAACATTTGTTAATGTTATAATATTAAAACTTAACATTTATTGAGAATATTTAAGATAAAGTAGTCAAAAAATTAGGACATATAAATAGAGCAGGTTCATCATGATATGGTTTGTACCTGCTATAACAGAAAATATAATCAAGATATAAAGATAATCAATTCATATTGAGAATAGCTTATAATTAATTTCGTAGTGGGAATAACCCATACAATAGTGATTGCAGAAATGTGAAAAAAGTGAAATATCAATTTAAATAATATTACGGGTCACTCCAAATTTTCATCTTTTTTGTTAGATAATTAGATCTCATCTTGAGAATGTGTACCCGTTGTGACGGCCTCTGTCTATTATGTTAGTGTACAAACCCTTATTTAAAGAGAGTAACGGTCCTCCAAGAGAACAGGAATGGCTCAAATACACGATCCAACAATCTATAATAGTTAATATCGCACCTACTACATCAAAAAGTCAATCAAGGGATAATCAAATAATAATAGTATCTTATTACACGTTTTAGATCAATTTCTTGATTGTCCAGGTTATAATAGCATTTGCATCTCCCAATTGCACATAGTGACTGCTGTCACTAATACCGAACTAACATGGTAACAATTCATTGAAAAACATCAGATGTTGTATCTGTTAGTACCAACATTGTTTCATAGTGATATATATCTTATTGCGAATAAATAAGCTGCTCACTCTTTTAAGATCGTATAGAAAAAGTAAACAGATCCCGGCACTATGAAGCTTATTCTCCTTTCTGCTTTCGTCTCATGTGCAATTAATGCAGTGAATGAGATCGATGAGAGTTCGGGTCATATATTGTGACGGGGTAGAAGAAAGAAGTGCGAGTTGCTTCTGCTGTCCCAAAGAGACCCCCTATTCCCCTGTTGTGTCGCCACAGTGCAGGGGCAAGAGGAGAACCGATGTAGATGAGAGAGCCGCTCTGAAATTTGAAGGAGGCGTGCATATATCACCTTATTTGTGTGCACGTTCAAACACAGAGAACTGCTTACGCGATAACAGGGATTATGATGTGATTAAATAATTCAGCAATCAGTGACAGATGGCATAAAAAATAGCATCAAAAAGATCAATCAAATGGTAATCAAGCATGGGGTTTTCTATCACATCTCTGATTATGACCCATTAAAGGTTTAGCTTTATAACAACTTTTTAAAAAAAAACGACCAGTGATATTATAGTTGTTGGTACCAACAGTGTTAAATAGTATGGTTAATCCTGCTATAAAACAGTAAGCTGCTTGTTCATATAGATATCAAATAAGTGGGAGATATTCAGGTCCCGGCACTGTCAGGTTAGTTCACCCTTTCTGCTTTCGTTTCATGTGCAAAAAATTGCAGTGAATGAAACCGATGAGAGTTCGGGTAACATCTTGTGCCAGGATAGAAGAAATAGGTACGAGTTGCTTCTGCTGTCCCAAGAAGAGCCCCTACTCACCTGTTGTGCCGCCACAGTGCAGGGGCAGTAGGGGGACTAATGTGGATGAGAGAGCCGCTCTGAAAATTAAATTAAAAGGAGCGTGTATGAGCCGCCATTACAATGTACAATAAGATACAGAGAGCCGCTCACGTGACCAGACGCTGGGTCGGGCTGAGGATTCCACACCCCCGGAAACAGTGTGCGTCTGGGTATGCCGATGACGTACGTTTCACTAAGGCTTGTTCACATCGTTATCGCTTAGCTCTGTGAGTCAGAGCTATATATACAGCATTCTCAGTGCGGGCATGAGTTTCAATTGAATACAGATGTAAAGTCTCTGTAGTGGTTTGCAGACTAAGGGTAATAGGTAAATGTATCATGGTTACACCTGGAATCAGCGGTAATTAAACACGCATATAGTATGGTTCTATTCGAAAGCACATACCCAGTTGATAGGGAAAGAGTCTTTGAATTGTCCCTGAGATAATTTGTAAAGCAAAACAAATTTAGTAACCTTCTCCCCCTATCAGCACACCTGACTGTAATTGGACATAAGATAGAACCTATGGAACACTGCAGTGAGAAATGATTTAAATCAGCTACAGATGTGCCCTCATACATCTTGCCTCAATACGCCATGCAGCAGAAGATGACCAGCGTGAGTCAGCCGGCAGCTCCCGGGCAGCTCTGCTAATATCATTTGCCAAATACTCGCATTGCTATGTAACGAGGATGCATATGCAGTCTATGCTGATTAAAATTATATGCGGCATGCCTATATTCTGTGTGTGGTCATGACTGTATCTGCATACTGTCAGGGTCTATGGACTTATCTGGACCGCAGGACAGTCCTGTCAGTGTTTGCAGTGCTCTGCTTGTGGGCAGATGGTCTTCGGTCCTGCTGCAGGCAGGAGGAGGCAGACTGAGGTGACTGAAGTGGGCAGCTCAGGAGCTCGGAGAGTGGGGACAGTGAGTACAGGAGAGTGTTTCCTTGTGTGTCTGCATTTCTGGGCACGGCCATGTTGGAGACCAAAGCCATGCAATTTTAGCCAATAGCTGTTCTTGTGTCTCAGCCAATCCTGACGTGTCACTTCCTTTAAAAGGGGTTTACACTATGGTAACATTGCCAGTGCATTAAGTTACTAATAATAGGCAAATGTCTCAGCTCTGTGCTTCTGCAGGTGACTTTGTACTTCACCACGGTTGCTAACGTTTCTTTAGTGCCTTGCTTCTTTCTCTGCTGCACACTAAGGCGGAGCGTGGAACTTCAGCAGTTTTTGTTTTCAAGCATGTACTGATCCAGCTTCAGTCTTCAGCAGTTCATGTTTTCAATCATCTACTAATTCAGCTTTAGTCTTCAGCAATTCATGTTTTAAAGCATCTTCTAGTCCAGCTCAGTCTTCAGTAGTTTGTGTTTTCAAGCATCTCCTAATCAAGCCACAGTCTTCAGCAGCTCATGTTTACAAGTACCTTTTATTCAGTTTCAGTCTTTGGCAGTTCATGATTTCAAGCTTCATCTAACCCAACTCCAATTCATAGCAGTTTGTGTCTACAGGTTTCACTCATTCCAGTCCTAGTCTTCAGCAATTGTTTTTTCAAGCTTCACTTTCTCCAGTTCCAGTCTTAAACAATCCGTTATTTCTTGTCACAGAACCTAGTCTTTGACAGCTCGTGCTTACTAAACTGTTATAATTATAGTAACTGCTCCTTTTCAGTCAAGTTCTTCTAAACTGGTGACATCTGAGTTAATTCAAGCCTCTAGGGGCCTTTGTAGTCCATGATAAGGAACTATATCCGTCCTCTTCGCTTCAGTCCCCCAGAGGTATCGTCTTCCCCAGCTTCAGTTCACTTGCTGGAGCCATCTCACAAGCCTTACCCGACACATACAAAATACTACATTATAGTGATTTCCAGGAAGACATGTGGCATGTTTTTTTCCATCAATTAGCCATCAGACTCTATGGTCCAAATGTGATGGGAGCCAATGATGCCAAAATGTTCGTTGTTTGCAGCTATTGCTGCAATCATTGGGCATTTTGCATAGTCGGCTAATGTATTAGCAGCCACAAAGTGGCCTTTTAGGATTCTTTCAGCTCTATAGTAAAGCACCCGATATAAAGTCAGATCCAGATGTTTTGTCCATGTTAAATATACAACTCAGCCAAATGCAATGAAGTCTGATATTGCAGGTGGGGCACAAAACTGCTCTAAAACTTTCAAAGAATTTAGAGGGGTTTTTTTGGCTGAGTTTTTTATGAAAATTTTAGTAATCAATTATAAGTACACTTTTCAAGCACAGTTGCAATAAATAAACACTTTTCAATACATTTTGACACTTTAAAAAGAAAACTAAAAACTTTGATCTGTAAAAATGCTCCATATACTGTACATGTAATTTTTACATTATATTCCCCAGGAAATGTGTATTAGAGGCATATAAGTGTACTATGTAGCATACACAGTTGTAGCTGAATCCAATGATATGTGACATGCCGATATTTTGTGTGTAATTTCCTAATACTCCACTTACTGTATTTGTTTTATTTTCGTTTTAACACACAAATGCATCATAGATGCAAATGAATGTACTAAATCACACAAGCAGCTTATGCTGATTTAAATGATATGTGACATGGCTATGGGGGTAATTCAGACCTGATCACTGGGCTGTGTTTTTTGCTGCCCTGCGATCAGATAGTCGCCACCTACAGGGGGAGGATTAAATAGCTGTGCAAGTGTGCGTTCAGATGTGTAACAGAGCTGCACAAACTGATTTTGTGCAGCCCAGGACTTACTCAGCTGCTGTAATCAGCGGCGGATTGGGAACAAAAAGCGGCCCTGGAAAAATTTGTACTAGTGGCCCCACATGGGCAGCACCAGAGGTGTAAGGTCTAGCCATGGGCCATGGCAGCAGCACCCTCTCCCCAAGACTTTCCAGATAGTGGGCATGTCTAGCATCAAGGGGGAAGTTAAAAGGAAATACAATTAAATATTTTGAGCACATTATATGATACACCTTTAGAATTTAGAAAACTATATAATTCTTTAGAAAGATATATTTTCTTGCTTATTACACCAACCGTACCCCAATCACTATTCACTCAATCTTATATGTCAGCCAAGCAGGCAGACAGAGCATACACTAGATCACAGGTTCTCAAACTCGGTCCTCAGGACCCCACACAGTGCATGTTTTGCAGGTAACCCAGCAGGTGCACAGGTGTATTAATTACTCACTGACATGTTTTAAAAGGTCCACAGGTGGAGCTAATTATTTTACTTGCGCTTCTGTGAAGAGACCTGCAAAACATGCACTGTGTGGGGTCCTGAGGACCGAGTTTGAGAACCTGTGCACTAGGTCATCTGCAATCACAGGCTAAGTGGCTAAGTAATTTTCATATATGCAAATTATTTTGCATCTTATTCATTATGTCTATAAATAGGACCACATGTCCTCAAACAAAACAGGCCCCGCGGGTGCGTCGGCCCACCGGGAATCTTCCCTGTAAGCCCTATGGCCGATCCGCCTCTGGCTGCAATTGTTTCCTGCTGATCGGGGCCGGATTTCACGTCAGACACCCTCCCTTCAAACGCTTGGACATTTTTCCAGACACTCCCTGAAAACAGTCAGTTGACACACACAAACGCCCTCTTCCTGTCAATCTCCTTGCAAACGCCTGTGCGAATGGATCCTTCGCACAATCCCGTCGCTGACTGGTGATCCCTGTTGCTGCTGTCCATCACGCCTGCGCATTGTGGTGCATACGCATGCGCAGTTCAGATCTGATAGCACGCTGTGCGAAAACACACAGCAGCGATCAGGTCTGAATTACCCCCTATATTCAGTGTGTAATTGCGACTGTATCTAATTATGTTACATTGGTTAGCTGGGATATTCTCCTTGTGCGTCCTATATCTGCACTTTGTTTTAGCAGCACAACAATGTGACTAGGACGTACAAGCAGCTCCTGTTTTGTTTAAAATGATATGCAGCATGCCTATATTCTGTGTGTAGTAGCATCCTCGTATTTCATACAAAATGTTATATTACAGTGTATTCAAGCCAAACACTAACATAATTGGATACAGTTGCAATTACAGTACACACTGAATATAGCCATGCCGCATATCATTTAAATAAGCATAAGGTGCTTGTGCTTCCTGGGGATTATTTAGGGTGTGTATTCCTTAAATCATGAGACCTTTGGGGGGCAATGGGTGACTTTCTCTGACACTGTGGTCCTCCTTTACTAAAAGACACATTTCGGTAGGTCCGAAAATAATATTGGACATTTTCTAGTCTAAATACCGTGACACCTCGGATCTGATATGCTGGAGACGGGAAATAGTCACACGCCATTACATTGCCAGAAAATAGACACACATTTGTAATGTCCGGTGTGATGCGTTAATTTCCAAAGTGGCATTACCTGCTCCCATTACATCACGGCCTATATACTGTACCCTTCAGAAAGGACACTGAGGTTTATGGGCCTAATTCAGACCTGATCGCAGCAGCAAACTTTTTCTCTAATTGGGCAAAACCATGTGCACTGCAGGTGGGGCAGATATAACATGTGCAGAGAGAGTTAGATTTGGGTGGGGTGTGTTCAAACTGTATTTACCCTGCACAGAAACAAAATAACCCACCCAAATCTAGCTCTCTCTGCCAAGGGCGTAGCTACCATAGGTGCAGGAAGTGCAGCTGCTATGGGGCACAGACCTGTGCTATATACATTTTTCTCCATTGGTTGGTAAGGGACCCTTATACACTTTTGCCTTGGGGATGCAAAATATATCTAGGTATGCCCCTGGACTTTCTAATGGGGTATAAAATGAAATGTAGGACATTATAATGTTATATGCTATGAACTGGCACATTGTAATGTGGCACAATATGAAGTTGAGGTACAAAGTGTAGCATAATGTACATTGGAGGCACTGTACTGTTGCATAATATGAACTGGGGACACTATGTCAATGTGAATTGTGGATAATGTGTTGCATAATGTGTACTGGCAGACCTACAATGTGACATAATGGGGGGGAATTCAAATGTTTGAAAAGTCAATTGGGTGTCTGTTTTTTTCCTGTCAGAGAGGAAAAAACAGACACCCAACTGACTTTTCAAACATTTGAATTCCCCCCAATGTGTACTAGTACTGTTATGGGACATAACATTAACTAGGGCAATACTATGGCTCAGAAAATTAAATAGGGCACTTTAATGGGGCATACTGTGGAGAGGTGTCCAACTAGAAGCATTGGGACAGGGGTCGTTTCAAAAGGTTGCTATGGGGCCCACAAAGTTCGGACTATGCCCCTGCTCTCTGCACATGTTATATCTGCCCCACCTGCACTGCACATGGGTGGGTCATTCTGACCTGATTGCATGCTGCCGTTCATTGCAGTGCAGCGATCAGGTCAGAAGTGCGCATGCACCAGCGCCGCAGTGCGCCGGCGCTTAGCTGACAGCCGACAGCTGTCATTGCCTAGCGATCGCCTCTGCCTGATTGACAGGCAGAGGTGATCGCTGGGCGAGAGGGGGCAGCACTGCGGTGTTTGGATGCCATTTTGTGGGCGCAGTCCGGCCAATGCAGGCATGGCTGGACCGTGCGGGGGGGCGGACCACAGCGGCTGCGCGACGTCACTCGCAACCGCTGCGACCCAGGCAGCGATGAGCAGCTCCCGGACAGCACGCAAAAGCTGCTCTGGCCGGGAGCTACTCCTGAAGTGCAAAAGCATCACTGCTGTGCGATGCTTTTGTACTTCTGCAGAGAAGGGGGGGGGGCTGGCCTGACTTGCGGGGCGGACTAGCCCTGTGCTGGGCGTCCCCCCGCATGTCAGTGTGCCTGATCATAGCCCTGCAAAATGGGCTACGATCAGGTCTGAATTAGGCCCATTGTTTTGCCCATTAGAGAAAGATGTTGCTGGTACGATCAGGTCTGAATTAGGCCCTATATTTGGCCTAATTGCTTTATGTTTATAAATCTCTATATACTGCAGAGATCTTATTTTAGTATATACTCTATGGTTAGAGTATATTTTACATGACACACTTAATTCATACATTCCTTTAATAAAAACAACTTGTTTAAGTATTTATTTTGTAACTTGAATGATTACTGTTTGGTTAAGCGCAGAGATTGTGGTATTTTTGTGTATGTAATCTGTTATGTAACCTATTAGTGTATTCACACTCTCAGCACCAACCCGCCAACAGCATTTCATTCTTTACTGTGAATTAGCACAGTCCCTACTTGGGAAATTGGTGCATAACAGGAGCTGATTGACCATTTATCGTACCCAAAGAGTTTTAAATAGCTAAAACTTATTGATAAATGGGGTCTGATATTGGGTGCTGAAGTACTAAGCCTACAGTGCTGGGTATAGGTTTCTTTTTCATATGGGGGCAAATGTGTGGGATTATTTTACTTCTCGGTGCTAATGGGGGTGGGCATGGGGCCCTTTCAAGATTTGCTATGGGACCCACAAAGTTCTAGTTATGCCCATGTGTGGAACTACAAGTCTCAGCATGATAGTACCTCTGATTATATTTGTAATTAGGGTGTGCAGTCCAAGATCCCCCCCTCCCTTACCCTCCATATTAGATATGCAATGCAGGCCAGAGCCATAGGCAAACGCAGGGGGGGGGGGGGGTCCGGTTGCCCAGAAACCCCCTTCTCTTAGCAAGTGCCTCAAATTATGACAATAGCAATGGTATATAATACAAGAGCTGCAGCCACATTATGCAGTTTAAGGGACAGAGCAGAGCTGCTGCACATGCCCAGTGGTAACAGCTTTTTCTACCAAGTTTGCTGTGTGTGTGGATTTGAGTCCTCAGTCAGTGCACTGGACCAGAGAGCAGCTACTAGGAAGAAGAAACAGGAGCCTTACCGTGAGGTGGGGGAATGTGTGCTTAGAAAGTGCAGTACTGGTTCTATTATGTTTTTATATTCATTTATTATGGGTTTGTTTATCCTTTTCCTGACCACTTATTTATATTATTTAAATTTGATACAGCCTATACTATAGACCACCTATAGTTAGAGACCATCTATTGTGTTAAATATTTATTCCATTCAGTATCCAGTGTATAAAAAGACCAATGTGTACATTAATGTCCAGGGTCGTTACTAGGTTCTGCTTCTGCTCCCCCAGACTCCTACACTTGCTCTAATGTTCCGCAGAGTGGGCGATTGTAGACTTCATTTGGAAACCCTCCTCTAGAAATCCTGCATTTGCCACTGAGAGCGTCTCTTTGCTTCAGATGATGCCTGCACAGTAGCTGCATGCAATACCAAAAATATTGGGTTCAGACCTATTGGACACTGTTTCTTCGGCTTCAAACATGATACTGATATTGCATTTGTTTGGGAGCCTAATGGGTACCATTATCAGGAAAACTTTTGATATTAAAGGCTGTAGAGAAGAACCTCTTGATTTTAATCTTTTTAAATGTTAATTATAATTAACCCTTTGCCACCTTCCTTATAAGAAAGTGGCAGTAGAGAGAGAGAGGTGGAGATTATCATGGTGGTGGTTGCCAAACAGTTGTGTGAATTGAAACATGTGAGAATGTTATACCTCTACAGAGAACAATAGCCTGTAATCAGCAACCAAACATGGACATTTATATGTTGAACGTTTTTCTATGTGATCTTATGTTGTTGTGAGTGTAGAACCAGAGGCAGAACTCTGGGAGGCAATGGAGTCATCTGCCGCCAGGCTCCTGCTCTGAAGGGGGGCACCTCTCCTCCCATTCTTTGACACCATTGAATTAAGTTATTTGATAGCTGCCATTGTCTTTTCAGTGGCCGACTTCCTCACTCGTCCCTGCACCTTACAAATCACACCTTCTTTATTATATTGAATATACACATTTTACAAGTGTCACAACCAGGATTAGAAACCACAACCCATTACACTGGAAGCAGACACCATACTGATGAAGCTGTTTGCTCCTGTATAGAAAATATGAGAATTTTAACTATATGAAGATACTTCTCTGACAATCACACATAACTTCATATGGTTAGAATTCTCATGCTTCCTCTACAGGAGCAAATAGCTCCATCAGTAAAGTGTCTGCTGTCAGTGTAACAGGTCATGGGTCCTAATACAGTATATACATTTTTTTCAGAACACTCCACACACACACACACACACACACACACACACACACACACACACACACACACACTTATCTTAATATAGGAAATAGGGGGGCACCAATATTTATCTTGCCTCCGGGAAACTGGGACGAACTTACGCCACTGTGTAGAACCTAAGACAAGGGCCATTTCTATTCTGAATGATGTGAGCAAGATATTGGAAGGCTCATAGCAGTGACACTTATTGGCTGCAACATCAATCATTTTGCCTCACACCCTATAGGGGTCTGCAGGAAAATGAGCAATGTTGCTCTACTGTAATTCTGGGCAGTTACACATTGTGGCAGAACAACGTATTTACTACTATTAATGCCTATATATTTATGAATGATGCAAAATGTTTTTTTACAGACTTGTTCAACTTCTATTATAAGTCAATGTACTACTTCCTAAACCTAGATTAATTAAATTAGTTTTAAAACCTGTATGGCTAATGCCAGCACTAAGCTGAAGTAAAGTGTCATCATATAGTACACTGTGTTCCAAACTGTGCTACAAGCAAAGAAGACTGGAAATGTAAAAAGCTAGTTATTCAGTGTAGTCTAGCTACCGGGGCTTGTCACAATGGAAATAACAGTGATCACAGTCATGCATCACATTGGTAAATGATGATGGCGGTATTTAACTGAAAGTCCTTTATTCAGAAAGTTTTTTTTATAACACAATGAAATGGGGGGAGGTTAGTCTGTTTGCTCTCCATAACTTTTTGACTTTTTTGTAGGAACATATTTTATAGCTTACATTTATGTTTAGTTTAATGTTTGCAACTGATGTATGACTAACATTATAGGCTGCTTGGTTATTCCAATCACCTGTTTAATACTTTAATTACTTCTTTTTAAAAAGTAAGGAGATTAAACAACATGCCACTAAAAGAATTGTAAGAAGATGTAATAATCAATAGCATTAAATGAAAGAACACTTAGAAATCAGTGCTCCATCCTTTAAGCTGATTAGGATGTTAATTTTGCATAATCATAGGGCTATAAAATGTGTAAATTATAGATTAGTACTTTACCTGACCTGTTATCAGGTTTCTCTTCTTGTTTTTCTTGCTCAATAAAGCAGAATTGTCTGCGCTTATTTCTAGCTACATTCAATGGTCTCATTACTACAGTTTCCATTTGTGCTCTGTACTTTTCGCATTACTAAGATAAGTTGGTTAAACCTTTCATGAATACTTCATTTATTTATATATCAAAAGTTTGATACAAATCTGTACTTGTGCAGATAAACATAACAAAGATGTTTGCCTGTCCCTGTGTGTTTTCCCACCACCTTATCCAGTGCATTGCACTTGACTTACATTAATACAAACCAACAATACAATAATATCAATACAGACAGACAGTACAAGTGGATGATCATACATGGCGGAATGTATTAAGATCAATGCTGTCAAACCTCAGAAAACTACATTTATCAGAGTTTTTCAGTAATCCTGATATGTATTAAAGTGGCCCACCTCACATATTGGAAATTTCTGCTGTGGACTCCCGACACTGCAGCCACCCTTGGCATTCTATGAGGTATTGCCTACAAAAGCCTATGGCCTTCTTTTCACCAAATTCCTGGAGAAGGATCCAGAAGATCCCTCTCCAACCCCCCCTTCCTCCTGCTCGTGAGTGGCACATGCGCTATAGGACTCGCAGGTCATTAACCTGTAAGTCCTCACATTGCAAGGGGCTGCTCTTATTGGAAGAGCTGTCTCAGTCATAATTATGCATGCATACAGCATTAATAGACTTGATACACCCACAGTGTGATATATAAGCAATTATTGAGCGATAGGTAATAACAGTAGCAATCCATGACCCAGTGCACTGGCAGGATAAACAGTAAGAATTACAACTGCAGCACACTGGATATAAGGATAGTGCAGCATGAGAACAAAGAGCATCCTACCCATGAGAACCTAACCTGGTGCTTCCTAGTCACATCGCATTACAACTAAGATGCATTTCCTACAAAAAAAAAAAAGATACCTTAAGGCCCATATAGATGGGCCGATGCGGGAGAGATGTGTGCTGAGCGAACCGCTCAGCACACATCTCTCCCGCCGCTCAGCACAGCGCGATCTGTGCTGAGCGTGTGGGGGGGGAGATGGGGGGGGCACTCATTAACCCAGCGGGTGAAGTGAGCGACCCGCCAATCTAGCAGCAGCGATAGCGATGCGCAGGGCTGCGCATCGCTATCGCTGAGGGGGCTACACACGGAGCGATAATGCTCAAATTCTAAGCAATCTGGTCAGATTGCTTAGAATATCGCTCCGTGAGTACCCCCATTAACACTAGCAGAGTTGCAAAGGATCTGGCGGCTCACTTGTGCCAGGCATCTTATGCTGCATGGCATACTGAGGCTAGTTGCATGAGGACACATATGTAATATGCAACTATGGTGATTGCAATCAGCAGCATTAGCTAGAATGACATGATTTGTGGATTTCCCTCTCTAGCAACTGCTCTCAAGATTTGAGTTGGCCTTCACCAACATACAGTATTGTATGCATCACACTGTTAATTGGACTCTGTACCTATTGATTAGAGAATTTTGCCTGCCTTCTCTTTCTTAGAGCTCTTCTTGAAGTGTCTAATTAGCTGACCAATGGCATATCTATACTAGTTGCAAGGTGTGTGGTGCACATGGGCCCCTGGGGGAACCATACTGCACACCCTGCACCCAGTTCTTGAATACTCACCAAGAAGCTTGAGTTGGATCCTGAAGGGGAAGGAGAGCCAGTGTAGGGCTTCTAAGAGTGGGGAGGCGGACTTAGGGGGTAATTCAGACCTGATCGCTGTTCAATGCACACGCAAGCAGCGTTCACAAGTGTGCAAACACATCACAAGAGTGCGATCAGGCAGAATATCATGCCCACCACGCATGAGTGCACAAAAATGTGTAGAAGTGCACAGAAGAGGTGTTTACTATTTTTTGTTTGCACAGAAGCGATGCGTTCGGAAGGTTGTTATTCACATCGCTTGTAACATGGAGCTTGTCATACATGTGCGTTGCATTTGCTAGCTTGCAAATAATCGCACAATGTTTTTTTTTATATATTACTAAAAAAAAAACAATCAGCCGTCCTAAGGAATTGTCATGTGATTGAACAATTAAGTGATCAAACACTGCAAAATGAAGAGTTTGACATCCTAATTGCTCAATAACATACAGCAATTAATGCAACAAACATACTGTATGAGTTTAATATATTTGTTGTCCTATTTGCACAATACCCAGTAATGTATTACATTTAAAATTAAAAAAAGGTAAGTTAAATTGTACCATATGTCATTTTTTTACAAAACACTTTCAAAAACATGAAGCATACACGCAAAAGTGTGTAATGTGTATATAATGTATTACATACATTCACTGTTTTTACAAACTCATAAAAAATGTCATATGGTACAAATTTACGTTTGTAAAAACCGTGACTGTATGCCATACATTACTGTATATACACATTAAACACTTTTGAATATATGCTTCACATTTTTGAAAGTGTTTTAAAGGAGAGTGTTAATGTTCCCAAAAAACAGCTCCTAACTGCCATGTAAGAGGCTGTGTTTTTAAAATGACAGGAGCTTTTTAAATGGTACTTTATCACTCTCCATTTTTACTAGTGATGTGCACTGGAAATTTTTCGGGTTTTGTGTTTTGGTTTTGGATTCGGTTCCGCGGCCGTGTTTTGGATTCGGACGCGTTTTGGCAAAACCTCCCTGAAAATTTTTTGTCGGATTCGGGTGTGTTTTGGATTCGGGTGTTTTTTTACAAAAAAACCTCAAAAACAGCTTAAATCATAGAATTTGGGGGTCATTTTGATCCCATAATATTATTAACCTCAATAACCATAATTTCCACTCATTTCCAGTCTATTCTGAACACCTCACACCTCACAATATTATTTTTAGTCCTAAAATTTGCACCGAGGTCGCTGGATGGCTAAGCTAAGCGACCCAAGTGGCCGACACAAACACCTGGCCCATCTAGGAGTGGCACTGCAGTGTCAGATAGGATGGTAGATTTAAAAAATAGTCCCCAAACAGCATATGATGCAAAGAAAAAAAGAGGTGCACCAAGGTCGCTGGATGGCTAAGCTAAGCAACCCAAGTGGCTGAGACAAACACCTGGCCTATCTAGGAGTGGCACTGCAGTGTCAGATATGTTGGCAGATTTTAAAAAATAGTCCACAAACAGCACATGATGCAAAGAAAAATAGAGGTGCAATGAGGTAGCAGTGTGACTAAGCTAAGCGACCCAAGTGGCCGACACAAACACCTGGCCCATCTAGGAGTGGCACTGCAGTGTCAGACAGGATGGCAGATTTAAAAAATAGTCCACAAACAGCACATGATGCAAAGAAAAAAAAGAGGTGCAATGAGGTAGCTGTGTGACTAAGCTAAGCGACCCAAGTGGCCAGTAGATAAAGACAACCTTTCTGTCAAACTGACAGGTGGCACACCTCCTTTCTCCTAGGCTCCACCCCTTTAATATTAAATGATAGTGTTTGATATCGCTTTAATATAAAATTTAATATAAAATTTTATATTAAATTTATAGTGTTCGATATTAAACCGTATTAAAAATTGTCGCGTAACACCAGTCGCAGAGTGTCACGCAACACCAGTCGCAGAATGTCACGCAACGCAGCGCGTCAAATCAAGTGGATGAAAGATGCATATTACACAGTGTTAAAACCAGGTAGTTTTAGCGGCATTGATAAATATTATGGGTCGGTAAAAATAAATTTAAAAGATCCGACGTAAGAAAGTGGTTACAAGAACAAGACGCCTACACGCTGCACAAGCCAGCAAGAAAAAACTATAAAAGGAACATGATTTGTGTATTGGGTATAAACCAACAGTGGCAATGCGATTTGGTCTCGCTGATAGATTTGTCAAAATACAACGATGGCGTTAAATACATATTAACAATCATCGATATATTCAGTAAGAGGGTTTGGGGTGAAAGTCTGACCGCTAAGAACGCAGCAACAGTCGCTAATGCTTTTGATAAAATATTCCGGCGCGGTGATGTGCCGATGAAGCTACAAACCGATAATGGTAAAGAGTTTCTAAACAGAAACCTAAAAAAGGTGTTAGAAAAATACGGTATAAATCATTTCACGACCAATAACGATGTGAAAGCGGCTGTTATAGAGCGCTTCAATAGGACTTTAAAAACACGCATGTGGCGCTATTTCACGGCAAAGAATACCTACAGATATATAGACGTTTTACAAGACTTCATACGCAGCTATAATAACACATACCATAGAACGATTAAGTGCGCTCCAAATGATGTGAATGACTCTAACGCATTGAGTGTCTTCAAAACGACCTACGGTGATTACTTTAGAAGTAAGAAAGCCCCCGTTTGTTTAGGAATCGGTGACCACGTCCGTATTTCTAAATATAAGGACATATTTCAGAAAGGTTACGAACAGAGCTTTTCTGAGGAGATTTTTGTTGTACATAGTGTGAACACTAAAGGGCTTAAACCGCTTTATAAGTTGGCAGATCTGTACGGTGAAGTTATAACAGGTAGTTTTTACCCCGAAGAGCTTCAAAGCATACCAAAAAACTACAACAGAGTTTACAAAGTGGAAAAGATTTTAAAAAATAAGACGGTCAGAGGCCGTAAATACGCGTTAGTCAAGTGGCGCGGGTACCCCGCAAAATTTAACAGTTGGGTCGCAGCATCGGTGATAAAAGACATATAAATCTCATCAGTATCTAAACAAGACGAGCGATGGATGACAAGGCGTTCTACATAACCTTACCCAGCAACGCATCGGCTGTTACTTTCCCGCAAAATAAGATTTCTAACTATACGACAAAGTTGGCTAAACCGATAGACTTAAATGGCGAATGGGAAGTAGCACTTACTGAGATACAATACCTGCATACGTGGAATACATTGGATTTACAAGATTGTAGACTGCAATTATCATGTGATGGAACGGCGGACCAGCCGGTGGCGAGAGTCGCAAGTTTGTGCATTAAACCCGGTTTTTATGAAACAATCGAAGCGTTACTGAACGTAATCAACGCTGAAATTGTACAACTGAAACTGGACGTTGGATTAAGACTAACGTATGATCCATTTGCACGCGTTGTAACATGCAACAGTAAACTGTTGTATCAAATCCACACCGGTTCTAAGCTGACATGGATACTGGGTTTACAACCTAAAACTAATATTTCTAAACCATGCGCCGACATCAAAGGTGGCCAATATACGATGTACGTGTACACAGACATTATCGAACACCAACGGGTCGGGGATAGTTATGTGCCGCTACTTCGCACTGTTGAAATGAAGGGTTATAACAACGAGGTTGTCACAATACGATACGAGAAGCCCGATTACGTACCATTGTGCAAAACACATTTTGACACGATAGCCATAGAGATAAAGAACGACCAAAACGAGAACATGGCATTTAAGTTTGGGAAAGCGATCGTGAAGCTACACTTCAGACGCCGCAAAACTGAATTTTATTAACTAAGCAGAATGGTCGCTGTTAAAAATTATGGCGATCTGGGCCTCTATGCGCAATATTATAAATCTCAAGCCGGTAATGGATTACCAGGTTTTCACAGCAGCGCATACATGTACGGCTGCGGTTTAGGCGGTATTTTTCGAAGTCTTTTCAGAAAAGCTGTTCCTCTTTTCCGGAGAGGTTTAGAGTTGGCTAAACCGCATATGAAGACAGCTGTTCGTAATATAGCGAAAGATGTTATCGGGCAAGCCACAACGGCTGTGGTGAATAAGATACACGAGGCGAACCAAGCAAAGCAAGACTGTTCAGGACTAATATATACAAGAAAAGGCGTGTCTAAAAGAAAACGGAAGCGTATGATAACGCTTCCGCCTTGGGACATACCCTTTTTAAATAAAAAACAGAGACGACGCATCTCAAAGAAGAAGAGAAAGCCGAAGAGCGCCGTTGGTGATATTTTTTAAACATGTCTTTCATACACCACGAATCCGTTGAATGTGCAAAAACAGAGCTGGATCTTTTTGACGTGCCCCCGACACAAACTAGCATAGAGAAAAGTCTATACGTCGAAGTTCAACCTTTAGCGGCATTATCGACACAGCTCCACTTGAATTTTATATAGCAGCCAGCGGTGAACACTACTACGATCTGAACAACACGCTGTTGTACGTGACATGCAAGATCGTACGAACCGATAACACACCGATACCGCAAGGTGCGCGGGTCGCACTTATTAATTACCCAATAGCGACTTTATTCAACCAAGTGGATGTAACTTTGGGCGACAGGCTCATATCACAATCCAACAATCTTTACGCATACCGCGCGTACATTGAGACTATATTGAATTACAGCTCGGATGCATTGTCAACAAAACACACAACAGGATTATTTTACAAAGATGCGGATGGTGAATTTAACAACACGGCGCTGGACGGGCCGAATACGGGTTTCAAAAAACGAGCAGGAGCAACAGCGCAGAGTCGCACTGTTGAACTGCTAGGACCGCTTCACTGCGACCTTTTCCATCAACATAAACTAGTTTTAAACGCCGTTGATCTGAAGATTAAACTAACCAGAAACAAAGACGCATTCTGCTTAATGTCGTCTGAGGCGGATGCCTTTAAAATACAGATCACAGCGGCATCCCTGTTCATGAAAAGAGTTCAGGTCTCACCGGCCGTGCGGATTGGGCACGCGCAGGCCCTGTTAAACGGTAACGCGAAATACGCGATTGACCGCGTTGGGATGAAAATCTACAGCGTACCAACAGGCAGTAGAGTATTTAATCTAGAAAATCTATTTTTAGGACAAGTGCCGAAAACAGTTATAGTCGGTTTTGTGGATAACGAATCATTTTCAGGAATCCATAACCGGAACCCCCTTTGCTTTGAACATAAAAATGCCTTGTCATCCATCGCTCGTCTTGTTTAGATACTGATGAGATTTATATGTCTTTTATCACCGATGCTGCGACCCAACTGTTAAATTTTGCGGGGTACCCGCGCCACTTGACTAACGCGGATTTTACGGCCTCTGACCGTCTTATTTTTTAAAATCTTTTCCACTTTGTAAACTCTGTTATAGTTTTTTGGTATGCTTTGAAGCTCTTCGGGGTAAAAACTACCTGTTATAACTTCACCGTACAGATCTGCCAACTTATAAAGCGGTTTAAGCCCTTTAGTGTTCACACTATGTACAACAAAAATCTCCTCAGAAAAGCTCTGTTCGTAACCTTTCTGAAATATGTCCTTATATTTAGAAATACGGACGTGGTCACCGATTCCTAAACAAACGGGGGCTTTCTTACTTCTAAAGTAATCACCGTAGGTCGTTTTGAAGACACTCAATGCGTTAGAGTCATTCACATCGTTTGGAGCGCACTTAATCGTTCTATGGTATGTGTTATTATAGCTGCGTATGAAGTCTTGTAAAACGCCTATATATCTGTAGGTATTCTTTGCCGTGAAATAGCGCCACATGCGTGTTTTTAAAGTCCTATTGAAGCGCTCTATAACAGCCGCTTTCACATCGTTATTGGTCGTGAAATGATTTATACCGTATTTTTCTAACACCTTTTTTAGGTTTCTGTTTAGAAACTCTTTACCATTATCGGTTTGTAGCTTCATCGGCACATCACCGCGCTGGAATATTTTTTCAAAAGCATTAGCGACTGTTGCTGTGTTCTTAGCGGTCAGACTTTCACCCCAAACCCTCTTACTGAATATATCGATGATTGTTAATATGTATTTAACGCCATCGTTGTATTTTGACAAATCTATCAGCGAGACCAAATCGCATTGCCACTGTTGGTTTATACCCGATACACAAATCATGTTCCTTTTATAGTTTTTTCTTGCTGGCTTGTGCAGCGTGTAGGCGTCTTGTTCTTGTAACCACTTTCTTACGTCGGATCTTTTAAATTTATTTTTAACCGACCCATAATATTTATCAATGCCGCTAAAACTACCTGGTTTTAACACTGTGTAATATGCATCTTTCATCCGCTTGATTTGACGCGCTGCGTTGCGTGACATTCTGCGACTGGTGTTGCGTGACACTCTGCGACTGGTGTTACGCGACAATTTTTAATACGGTTTAATATCGAACACTATAAATTTAATATAAAATTTTATATTAAATTTTATATTAAAGCGATATCAAACACTATCATTTAATATTAAAGGGGGTGGAGCCTAGGAGAAAGGGGGTGTGCCACCTGTCAGTTTGACAGAAAGGTTGTCTTTATCTACTGTGGCCGACACAAACATCTGGCCCATCTAGGAGTGGCACTACAGTGTCAGACAGGATGGCAGATTTAAAAAATAGTCCACAAACAGCACATGATGCAAAGAAGAAAAGAGGTGCAATGAGGTAGCTGTGTGACTAAGCTAAGCGACCCAAGTGGCCGACGCAAACACCTGGCCCATCTAGGAGTGGCACTGCAGTGTCAGACAGGATGGCAGATTTAAAAAATAGTCCCCAAACAGCACATGATGCAAAGAAAAAAGATGTGCAATGAGGTAGCTGTGTGACTAAGCTAAGCGACACAAGTGGCCGACAAAAACATCTGGCCCATCTAGGAGTGGCACTGCAGTTTTCTAGCGAGAGGATGAGTGCTTCCATCCTCATGTGAATCTGAACCACTAGCCATGAACATAGGCCAGGGCCTCAGCCGTTCCTTGCCACTCCGTGTCGTAAATGGCATATTGGCAAGATGCTTTTCATTTTGATTTTTGAGTCATTTTACTGAACTTTTGTAGTATACTTGATGACACAGATGTAGAGCAGTGGACTACTGTACCGTACTGCTATATATATATACTGGTGGTCACAGCAACATTCTGCACTGTCCCCTCCTACTATATACTGCGCACAACTAAAATGCAGCACAGGTATGGATGCATAGTATACTTGACAACACAGAGGTAGAGCAGTGGACTACTGTACCATACTGCTATATATATATATACTGGTGGTCACAGCAACATTCTGCGCTGTCCCCTCCTACTATATACTGCGCACAACTAAAATGCAGCACAGGTATGGATGCATAGTATACTTGACGACACAGAGGTAGAGCAGTGGACTACTGTACCGTACTGCTATATATATACTGGTGGTCACAGCAACATTCTGCACTTTCCCCTCCTACTATATACTGCGCACAACTAAAATGCAGCACAGGTATGGATGCTAGGTATACTTGACGACACAGAGGTAGAGCAGTGGACTACTGTACCGTACTGCTATATATATATATATATATATACTGGTGGTCACAGCAACATTCTGCACTGTCCCCTCCTACTATATACTGCGCACAACTAAAATGCAGCACAGCTATGGATGCATAGTATACTTGACAACACAGAGGTAGAGCAGTGGACTACTGTACCGTACTGCTATATATATACTGGTGGTCAGCAAAATTCTGCACTGTCCTCCTACTATATATACTGCACACAACTAAAATGCAGCACAGGTATGGATGGATAGTATTCTTGACGACACAGAGGTAGAGCAGTGGACTACTGTACCATACTGCTATATATATACTTATGGTCAGCAAAATTCTGCACTGTCCTCCTACTATATACTACAATGCAGCACAGATATGGAGCGTTTTTCAGGCAGAGAACGTAGATATTTTCAGCACACTGAGCACAGATATTTGCAGCACACTGAGCACAGATATTTGCAGCACACTGAACACAGAAACTGAGAGAACGCTGCACGTCCTCTCGCTATCATCTCCAATGCACGAGTGAAAATGGCAGCGACGCGCGGCTCCTTAAATAGAATACGAATCTCGTGTGAATCCGACAGCGGGATGATGACGTTCGGGCGCGCTCAGGTTTAACCGAGCAAGGCGGGAAGATCCGAGTCTGCCTCGGAACCGTGTAAAATGGGTGAAGTTCAGGGGGGTTCGGATCCCGAGGAACCGAACCCGCTCATCACTAATTTTTACACTTTCAAAGTTATGCAACATCTCTACATATATGAAATTTCCCTTTTAATAAACACAACACAAAAAAAGGTATACAATTTTACTAACAAAAAACAAATTAATAAAAAAAAAAATTTAAATATAAAAATTAACCAAAAATATTTTTTAACACGTTTATTTCATCAAGTAGGCCCAGAACATGCAGCTCGATCCGCTGCAGTACTGAACGTATTGTTGCATTCCAATCTCCAACCTCAGCATCTGTAAAGAATGTTTGAACAATTATTATTATTATTATTATTATTAATGTCAGACATTAAGCAATATAGAAGTAATATACAAAGCACACTTCAACAGCTCACTGCTAGGTCAGGGATGATGAACCTTTGGCACTCCAGCTGTTGTTGAATGACACATACCAGCATGGCCTGCCACAATTTTAGCATAGAAAAAATGGAAAAACTGTTGCAGGACATGCTGGGATGTGTATTTCCACAGCAGCTGGAGGGCCGCATGTTGCATACACATGTTATAGTCTATTTATAGTTTTTTATTTATACAAAAAAATACTTACTCTCCTCCATAGGGCCATACTCCTCCTCATCATCTCCACTGGGGGATGGTGGCGGTATGTCCGCAGTGCAAACACCAAACTCTGCGTCTGAAAATGATGTGTAAAAAGTTAGTAAAAAATATTACACTTATGATGCAAGATAAGAACAATGTATAAAGCAAAGTTCAATACCTCACTGACTAGATCAGGCATGGTGAACCTTTGGCTTTCCAGCTGAGCTGGAACTACACAGCCCAGCATGTGCTTCAAGAGTTGAGCAATTTGGCCATGCAATAAGTGTAGCAGGGCATGCTGGAATTTGTTGTTCTACAACACCTGGAGGTCCAAAGTTACAACATCACTGGTCTAGGTCCAGGGTCATCAAACTACGGCTCCAAATCTGTTGTTTAACTACACATCCCAGCATGCCCTCAAAAGTTTATACTTTCCCAAATTGCCCAACTGTTGCAAGGCATGCTGGGCTGTGTAGTTCCACAGCAGCTGGATAGCCCAAGGTTGAAGACACATGTTGAAGTATCTGTTTAAAGGCAAAAAAGGGAGAGAAAAAAATAAACTTATACTCTTCCATCGGCCCATACTCCTCCTCCTCTTCTTCCTCTCACGGCGGGTAGTTGAGGGGGGAGAGGGTGGTTAAATGGGGGTGGGTGGTTGAGGGGGAGAGTGTGTTTGAATGGGGGCGGGTGGTTGAATGGGGGATGGTTGCTGTGGGGGAGAGGGAGGTTGAGTGGGTGAGGGAGGTTGGTGTGCCTGTTGTGGTCTTCTTCTTTGTGTTTGTCCTAAGGAGACAGTTTATGGGTTTGAAAGAGCATTTTTTTTAAACAATTCCTACTCAATATTCAACATGATAACTATTTTTTTCTGCTTTAAAAACAACATCCAACTTTATTATACTACAAATAAGCTCAAAATTATTACTGGTATACTAATGTTTGTACTTTACTCAACATACAACCCACACACATACTCTTTACATCCAAACATCTATGCATAACATACATTTACAATATTTCCAGCATAAACAACATACACACACTATTGCAAATATTCCACAACTTTAAACTGCAAACACACTCATGAGCACACAAATGCAACACTATACATTACTTATGTTTGCAAATTTGCTGGCGTAACTCCGCCAGCAGCCGCGGCTGCCTTCGGCGCAGATTGGACCACCGCCTTTCGAGTTGGATGATGGTCCGTCTGCTGCGTAGCTTTTGATGCAGCTTTCTTTTTACCTCCACGTATGCCACACGTTTATGGGCATTAGAAACATAAGTGTGGTCAACCTTTCTCCCAGTCGAATGACATACATTACAGGAGAAAATTTTAAATAAAATAGTGTGATACTGTATTTTAATATAAAATGCACGTTACAATGGTTAAAAAAAGACCCATCAAGGGTAAATGTCAAATACATATAAACAAGTTAAAACAATGTACATATGGCCACAAGCAGCTGATTATTCGATGTAATTACCGAAAAGGTATGAGGACCGTTTAATTGGTCTTCAAACAAGTATAAATCACAATCATTAGACTCTTTTCTAAAGACTTACCTTGAAAAAGACCCCAGGGAAGGGTCGGAATGCGTGGGTGCCACTGCCTGGTGATCGGACAATCGGGAAGGTGGACGGGACAGAGGGACTTGGAGCTGCAGCCCTGGACTTCTCTTGACCCCGATGCATACAAGACCTTAACATTGCCTTCTTTTACAACTTCAGGGTAATTATCCACCTGATGGATTGGTTCAGGAAACCACGGCTTTCTCACATGTTTCACATGCTGCTGTCACACATGGAATGATTGTGATTTATGCTTGTTTGAAGACCAATTAAACGGTCCTCATACCTTTTCAGTAATTACATCGAATAATCAGCTGCTTGTGGCCATATGTACATTGTTTTAACTTGTTTATATGTATTTGACATTTACCCTTGATGTTTTTTTTTTTAACCATTGTAACGTGCATTTTATATTAAAATACAGTATCACACTATGTTATTTTATTTTTTCTCCTGTAATGTATATGTCATTCGACTGGGAGAAAGGTTGACCACACTGACCTCAGTATTGGAATAAGTATCCTAAAAATTTTTTTTCCTTGGGTTGCGCTGGTGTAACTGTTTCTCCATCTTACTATATGTGACTTTTTCGGTGGAGGGCTGGAAAAATTTCTTCTTTGACAACTAGTATCACTAGAAACATGGTGCGCACAGAGATTGAGGTGAAACTTTCTGGTTTTGCATTAGAAACATAAGTGCCCGTGTGGCCTACACTGCAATCCATTATGGATGTTAGGAGCCGCAGCTACCTAATACTAAATGCGGCAGCTCGCAAGGTGCCAATGGCATATTAATGTAAATTGCAAATATTTTTACTGTCTGCATGCTGTTGATTGGTCGACAGCTGTGATGCTCATAATTACAAATAAGCTTTATTGCTATAAATACACATTATCAGTATGGTCTGTGTTCTCGGTTGAGGATGCAATTGCGAGTAGATGCTACTGTGAGTGTTTAGTTCACAAAATACTTACAACACAGCTCTGTTCTTCAGTCAACTGAACAGTGCAGGATTGTTGATTTTGGTTTATTTATTTGTATTGTTTTAAGAAATGGAAAAATCAAAACAAAATTAGTTTCAAACATTTAAGACACATTAATGCATCACAAAAAAACACATATGCAGCAACATTTACTAGTGATGTGCACCGGACATTTTTCGGGTTTTTGTTTTTGTTTTGGATTCGGTTCCGCGGCCGTGTTTTGGATTCGGACGCGTTTTGGCAAAACCTCCCTGAAAATTTTTTGTCGGATTCGGGTGTGTTTTGGATTCGGGTGTTTTTTTACAAAAAAACCTCAAAAACAGCTTAAATCATAGAATTTGGGGGTCATTTTGATCCCATAGTATTATTAACCTCAATATCCATAATTTACACTCATTTTCAGTCTATTCTGAACACCTCACAATATTATTTTTAGTCCTAAAATTTGCACCGAGGTCGCTGGATGGCTAAGCTAAGCGACCCAAGTGGCCCGACACAAACACCAGGCCCATCTAGGAGTGGCACTGCAGTGTCAGACAGGATGGCACTTCAAAAAAATAGCCCCCAAACAGCACATGAAGCAAAGAAAAAAAGAGGCGCACCAAGGTCGCTGTGTGACTAAGCTAAGCGACACAAGTGGCCGACACAAACACCTGGCCCATCTAGGAGTGGCACTGCAGTGTCAGGCAGGATGGCACTTCAAAAAAAATTGTCCCCGAACAGCACATGATGCAAAGAAAAAAAGAGGCACACCAAGGTCACTGTGTGACTAAGCTAAGCGACACAAGTGGCCGACACAAACACCTGGCCCATCTAGGAGTGGCACTGCAGTGTCAGGCAGGATGGCACTTCAAAAAAATTGTCCCCAAACAGCACATGATGCAAAGAAAAAAAGAGGCACACCAAGGTCACTGTGTGACTAAGCTAAGCGACACAAGTGGCCGACACAAACACCTGGCCCATCTAGGAGTGGCACTGCAGTGTTAGGCAGGATGGCACTTCAAAAAAATTGTCCCCAAACAGCACATGATGCAAAGAAAAAAAGAGGCGCACCAAGGTCGCTGTGTGACTAAGCTAAGCGACACAAGTGGCCGACACAAACACCTGGCCCATCTAGGAGTGGTACTGCAATGTCAGGCAGGATGGCACTTCAAAAAAATAGTCCCCAAACAGCACATGATGCAAAGAAAAAAAGAGGCGCACCAAGGTCGCTGTGTGACTGAGCTAAGCGACCCAAGTGGCCGACACAAACACCTGGCCCATCTAGGAGTGGCACTGCAGTGTCAGGCAGGATGGCACTTCAAAAAAATTGTCCCCAAACAGCACATGATGCAAAGAAAAAAAGAGGCGCACCAAGGTCGCTGTGTGACTAAGCTAAGCGACACAAGTGGCCGACACAAACACCTGGCCCATCTAGGAGTGGTACTGCAATGTCAGGCAGGATGGCACTTCAAAAAAATTGTCCCCAAACAGCACATGATGCAAAGAAAAAAAGAGGCGCACCAAGGTCGCTGTGTGACTAAGCTAAGCGACACAAGTGGCCGACACAAACACCTGGCCCATCTAGGAGTGGCACAGCAGTGTCAGGCAGGATGGCACTTCAAAAAAATTGTTCCCAAACAGCACATGATGCAAAGAAAAAAAGAGGCGCACCAAGGTAGCTGTGTGACTAAGCTAAGCGACACAAGTGGCCGACACAAACACCTGGCCCATCTAGGAGTGGTACTGCAGTGTCAGGCAGGATAGCACTTCAAAAAAATAGTCCCCAAACAGCACATGATGCAAAGAAAAAAAGAGGCGCACCAAGGTCGCTGTGTGACTAAGCTAAGCGACACAAGTGGCCGACACAAACACCTGGCACATCCAGGAGTGGCACTGCAGTGTCAGGCAAGATGGCACTTCAAAAAAATTGTCCCCAAACAGCACATGATGCAAAGAAAAAAAGAGGCGCACCAAGGTCGCTGTGTGACTAAGCTAAGCGACACAAGTGGTGACACAAACACCTGGCCCATCTAGGAGTGGTACTGCAGTGTCAGGTAGGATAGCACTTCAAAAAAATAGTCCCCAAACAGCACATGATGCAAAGAAAAAAAGAGGCGCACCAAGGTCGCTGTGTGACTAAGCTAAGCGACACAAGTGGCCGACACAAACACCTGGCCCATCTAGGAGTGGCACTAAAGTGTCAGGCAGGATGGCACTTCAAAAAAATTGTCCCAAAACAGCACATGATGCAAAGAAAAAAAGAGGCGCACCAAGGTCGCTGTGTGACTAAGCTAAGCGACCCAAGTGGCCGACACAAACACCTGGCCCATCTAGGAGTGGCACTGCAGTGTCAGGCAGGATGGCACTTAAAAAAATTGTCCCCAAACAGCACATGATGCAAAGAAAAAAAGAGGCGCACCAAGGTCGCTGTGTGACTAAGCTAAGCAACACAAGTGGCCGACACAAACACCTGGCCCATCTAGGAGTGGCACTGCAGTGTCAGGCAGGATGGCACTTCAAAAAAATTGTACCCAAACAGCACATGATGCAAAGAAAAAAAGAGGCGCACCAAGGTCGCTGTGTGACTAAGCTAAGCGACACAAGTGGTGACACAAACACCTGGCCCATCTAGGAGTGGTACTGCAGTGTCAGGTAGGATAGCACTTCAAAAAAATAGTCCCCAAACAGCACATGATGCAAAGAAAAAAAGAGGCGCACCAAGGTCGCTGTGTGACTAAGCTAAGCGACACAAGTGGCCGACACAAACACCTGGCCCATCTAGGAGTGGCACTAAAGTGTCAGGCAGGATGGCACTTCAAAAAAATTGTCCCCAAACAGCACATGATGCAAAGAAAAAAAGAGGCGCACCAAGGTCGCTGTGTGACTAAGCTAAGCGACCCAAGTGGCCGACACAAACACCTGGCCCATCTAGGAGTGGCACTGCAGTGTCAGGCAGGATGGCACTTAAAAAAATTGTCCCCAAACAGCACATGATGCAAAGAAAAAAAGAGGCGCACCAAGGTCGCTGTGTGACTAAGCTAAGCAACACAAGTGGCCGACACAAACACCTGGCCCATCTAGGAGTGGCACTAAAGTGTCAGGCAGGATGGCACTTCAAAAAAATTGTACCCAAACAGCACATGATGCAAAGAAAAAAAGAGGCGCACCAAGGTCGCTGTGTGACTAAGCTCAGCGACACAAGTGGCCCGACACAAACACCTGGCCCATCTAGGAGTGGTACTGCAGTGTCAGGCAGGATGGCACTTCAAAAAAATAGTCCCCAAACAGCACATGATGCAAAGAAAAAAAGAGGCGCACCAAGGTCGCTGTGTGACTAAGCTAAGCGACACAAGTGGCCGACACAAACACCTGGCCCATCTAGGAGTGGCACAGCAGTGTCAGGCAGGATGGCACTTCAAAAAAATTGTTCCCAAACAGCACATGATGCAAAGAAACAAAGATGCGCACCAAAGTCGCTGTGTGACTAAGCTAAGCGACACAAGTGGCCGACACAAACACCTGGCCCATCTAGGAGTGGTACTGCAGTGTCAGGCAGGATGGCACTTCAAAAAAATTGTCCCCAAACAGCACATGATGCAAAGAAAAAAAGAGGCGCACCAAGGTCGCTGTGTGACTAAGCTAAGCGACACAAGTGGCCGACACAAACACCTGGCCCATCTAGGAGTGGTACTGCAGTGTCAGGCAGGATGGCACTTCAAAAAAATTGTCCCCAAACAGCACATGATGCAAAGAAAAAAAGAGGCGCACCAAGGTCGCTGTGTGACTAAGCTAAGCGACACAAGTGGCCGACACAAACACCTGGCCCATCTAGGAGTGGCACTAAAGTGTCAGGCAGGATGGCACTTCAAAAAAATTGTCCCCAAACAGCACATGATGCAAAGAAAAAAAGAGGCGCACCAAGGTCGCTGTGTGACTAAGCTCAGCGACACAAGTGGCCCGACACAAACACCTGGCCCATCTAGGAGTGGTACTGCAGTGTCAGGCAGGATGGCACTTCAAAAAAATTGTTCCCAAACAGCACATGATGCAAAGAAAAAAAGAGGCGCACCAAGGTCGCTGTGTGACTAAGCTAAGCAACACAAGTGGCAGACACAAACACCTGGCCCATCTAGGAGTGGCACTGCAGTGTCAGGCAGGATGGCACTTCAAAAAAATTGTCCCCAAACAGCACATGATGCAAAGAAAAAAAGAGGCACACCAAGGTCGCTGTGTGACTAAGCTAAGCGACACAAGTGGCCGACACAAACACCTAGCCCATCTAGGAGTCGTACTGCAGTGTCAGGCAGGATGGCACTTCAAAAAAATAGTCCCCAAACAGCACATGATGCAAAGAAAAAAAGAGGCGCACCAAGGTCGCTGTGTGACTAAGCTAAGCGACACAAGTGGCCGACACAAACACCTGGCCCATCTAGGAGTGGCACTGCAGTGTCAAGCAGGATGGCACTTCAAAAAAATTGTCCCCAAACAGCACATGATGCAAAGAAAAAAAGAGGCGCACCAAGGTCGCTGTGTGACTAAGCTAAGCGACACAAGTGGCCGACACAAACACCTGGCCCATCTAGGAGTGGCACTAAAGTGTCAGGCAGGATGGCACTTCAAAAAAATTGTACCCAAACAGCACATGATGCAAAGAAAAAAAGAGGCGCACCAAGGTTGCTGTGTGACTAAGCTCAGCGACACAAGTGGCCCGACACAAACACCTGGCCCATCTAGGAGTGGTACTGCAGTGTCAGGCAGGATGGCACTTCAAAAAAATTGTTCCCAAACAGCACATGATGCAAAGAAAAAAAGAGGCGCACCAAGGTCGCTGTGTGACTAAGCTAAGCAACACAAGTGGCCGACACAAACACCTGGCCCATCTAGGAGTGGCACTAAAGTGTCAGGCAGGATGGCACTTCAAAAAAATTGTCCCCAAACAGCACATGATGCAAAGAAAAAAAGAGGCACACCAAGGTCGCTGTGTGACTAAGCTAAGCGACACAAGTAGCCGACACAAACACCTAGCCCATCTAGGAGTCGTACTGCAGTGTCAGGCAGGATGGCACTTCAAAAAAATAGTCCCCAAACAGCACATGATGCAATGAAAAAAAGAGGCGCACCAAGGTCGCTGTGTGACTAAGCTAAGCGACCGAAGTGACCGACACAAACACCTGGCCCATCTAGGAGTGGCACTGCAGTGTCAGGCAGGATAGCACTTCAAAAAAATAGTCCCCAAACAGCACATGATGCAAAGAAAAAAAGAGGCGCACCAAGGTCGCTGTGTGACTAAGCTAAGCGACACAAGTGGCCCGACACAAACACCTGGCCCATCTAGGAGTGGCACTGCAGTGTCAGGCAGGATGGCACTTCAAAAAAATTGTCCCCAAACAGCACATGATGCAAAGAAAAAAAGAGGCGCACCAAGGTCGCTGTGTGACTAAGCTAAGCGACACAAGTGGCCGACACAAACACCTGGCCCATCTAGGAGTGGCACTAAAGTGTCAGGCAGGATGGCACTTCAAAAAAATTGTACCCAAACAGCACATGATGCAAAGAAAAAAAGAGGCGCACCAAGGTTGCTGTGTGACTAAGCTCAGCGACACAAGTGGCCCGACACAAACACCTGGCCCATCTAGGAGTGGTACTGCAGTGTCAGGCAGGATGGCACTTCAAAAAAATTGTTCCCAAACAGCACATGATGCAAAGAAAAAAAGAGGCGCACCAAGGTAGCTGTGTGACTAAGCTAAGCAACACAAGTGGCCGACACAAACACCTGGCCCATCTAGGAGTGGTACTGCAGTGTCAGGCAGGATAGCACTTCAAAAAAATAGTCCCCAAACAGCACATGATGCAAAGAAAAAAAGAGGCGCACCAAGGTCGCTGTGTGACTAAGCTAAGCGACACAAGTGGCCGACACAAACACCTGGCGCATCCAGGAGTGGCACTGCAGTGTCAGGCAAGATGGCACTTCAAAAAAATTGTCCCCAAACAGCACATGATGCAAAGAAAAAAAGAGGCGCACCAAGGTCGCTGTGTTGCTAAGCTAAGCGACACAAGTGGTGACACAAACACCTGGCCCATCTAGGAGTGGTACTGCAGTGTCAGGTAGGATAGCACTTCAAAAAAATAGTCCCCAAACAGCACATGATGCAAAGAAAAAAAGAGGCGCACCAAGGTCGCTGTGTGACTAAGCTAAGCGACACAAGTGGCCGACACAAACACCTGGGCGCATCCAGGAGTGGCACTGCAGTGTCAGGCAGGATGGCACTTCAAAAAAATTGTCCCCAAACAGCACATGATGCAAAGAAAAAAAGAGGCGCACCAAGGTCGCTGTGTGACTAAGCTAAGCGACACAAGTGGCCGACACAAACACCTGGCCCATCTAGGAGTGGCACTAAAGTGTCAGGCAGGATGGCACTTCAAAAAAATTGTCCCCAAACAGCACATGATGCAAAGAAAAAAAGAGGCGCACCAAGGTCGCTGTGTGACTAAGCTAAGCGACCCAAGTGGCCGACACAAACACCTGGCCCATCTAGGAGTGGCACTGCAGTGTCAGGCAGGATGGCACTTAAAAAAATTGTCCCCAAACAGCACATGATGCAAAGAAAAAAAGAGGCGCACCAAGGTCGCTGTGTGACTAAGCTAAGCAACACAAGTGGCCGACACAAACACCTGGCCCATCTAGGAGTGGCACTAAAGTGTCAGGCAGGATGGCACTTCAAAAAAATTGTCCCCAAACAGCACATGATGCAAAGAAAAAAAGAGGCGCACCAAGGTCGCTGTGTGACTAAGCTCAGCGACACAAGTGGCCCGACACAAACACCAGGCCCATCTAGGAGTGGTACTGCAGTGTCAGGCAGGATGGCACTTCAAAAAAATAGTCCCCAAACAGCACATGATGCAAAGAAAAAAAGAGGCGCACCAAGGTCGCTGTGTGACTAAGCTAAGCGACACAAGTGGCCGACACAAACACCTGGCCCATCTAGGAGTGGCACAGCAGTGTCAGGCAGGATGGCACTTCAAAAAAATTGTTCCCAAACAGCACATGATGCAAAGAAAAAAAGAGGCGCACCAAAGTCGCTGTGTGACTAAGCTAAGCGACACAAGTGGCCGACACAAACACCTGGCCCATCTAGGAGTGGTACTGCAGTGTCAGGCAGGATGGCACTTCAAAAAAATTGTCCCCAAACAGCACATGATGCAAAGAAAAAAAGAGGCGCACCAAGGTCGCTGTGTGACTAAGCTAAGCGACACAAGTGGCCGACACAAACACCTGGCCCATCTAGGAGTGGTACTGCAGTGTCAGGCAGGATGGCACTTCAAAAAAATTGTCCCCAAACAGCACATGATGCAAAGAAAAAAAGAGGTGCACCAAGGTCGCTGTGTGACTAAGCTAAGCGACACAAGTGGCCGACACAAACACCTGGCCCATCTAGGAGTGGCACTAAAGTGTCAGGCAGGATGGCACTTCAAAAAAATTGTCCCCAAACAGCACATGATGCAAAGAAAAAAAGAGGCGCACCAAGGTCGCTGTGTGACTAAGCTCAGCGACACAAGTGGCCCGACACAAACACCTGGCCCATCTAGGAGTGGTACTGCAGTGTCAGGCAGGATGGCACTTCAAAAAAATTGTTCCCAAACAGCACATGATGCAAAGAAAAAAAGAGGCGCACCAAGGTCGCTGTGTGACTAAGCTAAGCAACACAAGTGGCAGACACAAACACCTGGCCCATCTAGGAGTGGCACTGCAGTGTCAGGCAGGATGGCACTTCAAAAAAATTGTCCCCAAACAGCACATGATGCAAAGAAAAAAAGAGGCACACCAAGGTCGCTGTGTGACTAAGCTAAGCGACACAAGTGGCCGACACAAACACCTAGCCCATCTAGGAGTCGTACTGCAGTGTCAGGCAGGATGGCACTTCAAAAAAATAGTCCCCAAACAGCACATGATGCAAAGAAAAAAAGAGGCGCACCAAGGTCGCTGTGTGACTAAGCTAAGCGACACAAGTGGCCGACACAAACACCTGGCCCATCTAGGAGTGGCACTGCAGTGTCAGGCAGGATGGCACTTCAAAAAAATTGTCCCCAAACAGCACATGATGCAAAGAAAAAAAGAGGCGCACCAAGGTCGCTGTGTGACTAAGCTAAGCGACACAAGTGGCCGACACAAACACCTGGCCCATCTAGGAGTGGCACTGCAGTGTCAGGCAGGATGGCACTTCAAAAAAATTGTCCCCAAACAGCACATGATGCAAAGAAAAAAAGAGGCACACCAAGGTCGCTGTGTGACTAAGCTAAGCGACACAAGTGGCCGACACAAACACCTAGCCCATCTAGGAGTCGTACTGCAGTGTCAGGCAGGATGGCACTTCAAAAAAATAGTCCCCAAACAGCACATGATGCAAAGAAAAAAAGAGGCGCACCAAGGTCGCTGTGTGACTAAGCTAAGCGACACAAGTGGCCGACACAAACACCTGGCCCATCTAGGAGTGGCACTGCAGTGTCAGGCAGGATGGCACTTCAAAAAAATTGTCCCCAAACAGCACATGATGCAAAGAAAAAAAGAGGCGCACCAAGGTCGCTGTGTGACTAAGCTAAGCAACACAAGTGGCCGACACAAACACCTGGCCCATCTAGGAGTGGCACTAAAGTGTCAGGCAGGATGGCACTTCAAAAAAATTGTCCCCAAACAGCACATGATGCAAAGAAAAAAAGAGGCACACCAAGGTCGCTGTGTGACTAAGCTAAGCGACACAAGTGGCCGACACAAACACCTAGCCCATCTAGGAGTCGTACTGCAGTGTCAGGCAGGATGGCACTTCAAAAAAATAGTCCCCAAACAGCACATGATGCAAAGAAAAAAAGAGGTGCACCAAGGTCGCTGTGTGACTAAGCTAAGCGACCGAAGTGGCCGACACAAACACCTGGCCCATCTAGGAGTGGCACTGCAGTGTCAGGCAGGATAGCACTTCAAAAAAATAGTCCCCAAACAGCACATGATGCAAAGAAAAAAAGAGGCGCACCAAGGTCGCTGTGTGACTAAGCTAAGCGACACAAGTGGCCCGACACAAACACCTGGCCCATCTAGGAGTGGCACTGCAGTGTCAGGCAGGATGGCACTTCAAAAAAATTGTCCCCAAACAGCACATGATGCAAAGAAAAAAAGAGGCGCACCAAGGTCGCTGTGTGACTAAGCTAAGCGACACAAGTGGCCGACACAAACACCTGGCCCATCTAGGAGTGGCACTAAAGTGTCAGGCAGGATGGCACTTCAAAAAAATTGTACCCAAACAGCACATGATGCAAAGAAAAAAAGAGGCGCACCAAGGTTGCTGTGTGACTAAGCTCAGCGACACAAGTGGCCCGACACAAACACCTGGCCCATCTAGGAGTGGTACTGCAGTGTCAGGCAGGATGGCACTTCAAAAAAATTGTTCCCAAACAGCACATGATGCAAAGAAAAAAAGAGGCGCACCAAGGTCGCTGTGTGACTAAGCTAAGCAACACAAGTGGCCGACACAAACACCTGGCCCATCTAGGAGTGGCACTGCAGTGTCAGGCAGGATGGCACTTCAAAAAAATTGTCCCCAAACAGCACATGATGCAAAGAAAAAAAGAGGCACACCAAGGTCGCTGTGTGACTAAGCTAAGCGACACAAGTGGCCGACACAAACACCTAGCCCATCTAGGAGTCGTACTGCAGTGTCAGGCAGGATGGCACTTCAAAAAAATAGTCCCCAAACAGCACATGATGCAAAGAAAAAAAGAGGCGCACCAAGGTCGCTGTGTGACTAAGCTAAGCGACCGAAGTGGCCGACACAAACACCTGGCCCATCTAGGAGTGGCACTGCAGTGTCAGGCAGGATAGCACTTCAAAAAAATCGTCCCCAAACAGCACATGATGCAAAGAAAAAAAGAGGCGCACCAAGGTCGCTGTGTGACTAAGCTAAGCGACACAAGTGGCCCGACACAAACACCTGGCCCATCTAGGAGTGGTACTGCAGTGTTAGGCAGGATGGCACTTCAAAAAAATAGTCCCCAAACAGCACATGATGCAAAGAAAAAAAGAGGCGCACCAAGGTCGCTGTGTGACTAAGCTAAGCGACACAAGTGGCCGACACAAACACCTGGCCCATCTAGGAGTGGCACTGCAGTGTCAGGCAGGTTGGCACTTCAAAAATATTGTCCCCAAACAGCACATGATGCACAGAAAAAGGCGCACCAAGGTCGCTGTGTGACTAAGCTAAGCGACACAAGTGGCCGACACAAACACCTGGCCTATCTAGGAGTGGCACTGCAGTGTCAGGCAGGATGGCACTTCAAAAAATTTGTCCCCAAACAGCACATGATGCAAAGAAAAAAAGAGGGGTACCAAGGCCGCTGTGTGACTAAGCTAAGTGACACAAGTGGCCGACACAAACACCTGGCTCATCTAGGAGTGGTACTGCAGTGTCAGGCAGGATGGCACTTCAAAAAAATAGTCCCCAAGCAGCACATGATGCAAAGAAAAAAAGAGGCGCACCAAGGTCGCTGTGTGACTAAGCTAAGCGACACAAGTGGCCGACACAAACACCTGGCCCATCTAGGAGTGGCACTGCAGTGTCAGGCAGGATGGCACTTCAAAAAAATTGTCCCCAAACAGCACATGATGCAAAGAAAAAAAGAGGCGCACCAAGGTCGCTGTGTGACTAAGCTAAGCGACACAAGTGGCCGACACAAACACCTGGCCCATCTAGGAGTGGCACTGCAGTGTCAGGCAGGATGGCACTTCAAAAAAATTGTCCCCAAACAGCACATTATGCAAAGAAAAAAAGAGGCGCACCAAGGTCGCTGTGTGACTAAGCTTAGCGACACAAGTGGCCCGACACAAACACCTGGCCCATCTAGGAGTGGTACTGCAGTGTCAGGCAGGATGGCACTTCAAAAAAATTGTCCCCAAACAGCACATAATGCAAAGAAAAAAAGAGGTGGACCAAGGTCGCTGTGTGACTAAGCTAAGCGACACAAGTGGCCGACACAAACACCTGGCCCATCTAGGAGTGGCACTGCAGTGTCAGGCAGGATGGCACTTCAAAAAAATTGTCCCCAAACAGCACATGATGCAAAGAAAAAAAGAGGCGCACCAAGGTCGCTGTGTGACTAAGCTAAGCAACACAAGTGGCCGACACAAACACCTGGCGCATCCAGGAGTGGCACTGCAGTGTCAGGCAAGATGGCACTTCAAAAAAATTGTCCCCAAACAGCACATGATGCAAAGAAAAAAAGAGGCGCACCAAGGTCGCTGTGTTGCTAAGCTAAGCGACACAAGTGGTGACACAAACACCTGGCCCATCTAGGAGTGGTACTGCAGTGTCAGGTAGGATTGCACTTCAAAAAAATAGTCCCCAAACAGCACATGATGCAAAGAAAAAAAGAGGCGCACCAAGGTCGCTGTGTGACTAAGCTAAGCGACACAAGTGGCCGACACAAACACCTGGGCGCATCCAGGAGTGGCACTGCAGTGTCAGGCAGGATGGCACTTCAAAAAAATTGTCCCCAAACAGCACATGATGCAAAGAAAAAAAGAGGCGCACCAAGGTCGCTGTGTGACTAAGCTAAGCGACACAAGTGGCCGACACAAACACCTGGCCCATCTAGGAGTGGCACTAAAGTGTCAGGCAGGATGGCACTTCAAAAAAATTGTCCCCAAACAGCACATGATGCAAAGAAAAAAAGAGGCGCACCAAGGTCGCTGTGTGACTAAGCTAAGCGACCCAAGTGGCCGACACAAACACCTGGCCCATCTAGGAGTGGCACTGCAGTGTCAGGCAGGATGGCACTTAAAAAAATTGTCCCCAAACAGCACATGATGCAAAGAAAAAAAGAGGCGCACCAAGGTCGCTGTGTGACTAAGCTAAGCAACACAAGTGGCCGACACAAACACCTGGCCCATCTAGGAGTGGCACTAAAGTGTCAGGCAGGATGGCACTTCAAAAAAATTGTCCCCAAACAGCACATGATGCAAAGAAAAAAAGAGGCGCACCAAGGTCGCTGTGTGACTAAGCTCAGCGACACAAGTGGCCCGACACAAACACCAGGCCCATCTAGGAGTGGTACTGCAGTGTCAGGCAGGATGGCACTTCAAAAAAATAGTCCCCAAACAGCACATGATGCAAAGAAAAAAAGAGGCGCACCAAGGTCGCTGTGTGACTAAGCTAAGCGACACAAGTGGCCGACACAAACACCTGGCCCATCTAGGAGTGGCACAGCAGTGTCAGGCAGGATGGCACTTCAAAAAAATTGTTCCCAAACAGCACATGATGCAAAGAAAAAAAGAGGCGCACCAAAGTCGCTGTGTGACTAAGCTAAGCGACACAAGTGGCCGACACAAACACCTGGCCCATCTAGGAGTGGTACTGCAGTGTCAGGCAGGATGGCACTTCAAAAAAATTGTCCCCAAACAGCACATGATGCAAAGAAAAAAAGAGGCGCACCAAGGTCGCTGTGTGACTAAGCTAAGCGACACAAGTGGCCGACACAAACACCTGGCCCATCTAGGAGTGGTACTGCAGTGTCAGGCAGGATGGCACTTCAAAAAAATTGTCCCCAAACAGCACATGATGCAAAGAAAAAAAGAGGTGCACCAAGGTCGCTGTGTGACTAAGCTAAGCGACACAAGTGGCCGACACAAACACCTGGCCCATCTAGGAGTGGCACTAAAGTGTCAGGCAGGATGGCACTTCAAAAAAATTGTCCCCAAACAGCACATGATGCAAAGAAAAAAAGAGGCGCACCAAGGTCGCTGTGTGACTAAGCTCAGCGACACAAGTGGCCCGACACAAACACCTGGCCCATCTAGGAGTGGTACTGCAGTGTCAGGCAGGATGGCACTTCAAAAAAATTGTTCCCAAACAGCACATGATGCAAAGAAAAAAAGAGGCGCACCAAGGTCGCTGTGTGACTAAGCTAAGCAACACAAGTGGCAGACACAAACACCTGGCCCATCTAGGAGTGGCACTGCAGTGTCAGGCAGGATGGCACTTCAAAAAAATTGTCCCCAAACAGCACATGATGCAAAGAAAAAAAGAGGCACACCAAGGTCGCTGTGTGACTAAGCTAAGCGACACAAGTGGCCGACACAAACACCTAGCCCATCTAGGAGTCGTGCTGCAGTGTCAGGCAGGATGGCACTTCAAAAAAATAGTCCCCAAACAGCACATGATGCAAAGAAAAAAAGAGGCGCACCAAGGTCGCTGTGTGACTAAGCTAAGCGACACAAGTGGCCGACACAAACACCTGGCCCATCTAGGAGTGGCACTGCAGTGTCAGGCAGGATGGCACTTCAAAAAAATTGTCCCCAAACAGCACATGATGCAAAGAAAAAAAGAGGCGCACCAAGGTCGCTGTGTGACTAAGCTAAGCGACACAAGTGGCCGACACAAACACCTGGCCCATCTAGGAGTGGCACTAAAGTGTCAGGCAGGATGGCACTTCAAAAAAATTGTACCCAAACAGCACATGATGCAAAGAAAAAAAGAGGCGCACCAAGGTTGCTGTGTGACTAAGCTCAGCGACACAAGTGGCCCGACACAAACACCTGGCCCATCTAGGAGTGGTACTGCAGTGTCAGGCAGGATGGCACTTCAAAAAAATTGTTCCCAAACAGCACATGATGCAAAGAAAAAAAGAGGCGCACCAAGGTCGCTGTGTGACTAAGCTAAGCAACACAAGTGGCCGACACAAACACCTGGCCCATCTAGGAGTGGCACTAAAGTGTCAGGCAGGATGGCACTTCAAAAAAATTGTCCCCAAACAGCACATGATGCAAAGAAAAAAAGAGGCACACCAAGGTCGCTGTGTGACTAAGCTAAGCGACACAAGTGGCCGACACAAACACCTAGCCCATCTAGGAGTCGTACTGCAGTGTCAGGCAGGATGGCACTTCAAAAAAATAGTCCCCAAACAGCACATGATGCAAAGAAAAAAAGAGGTGCACCAAGGTCGCTGTGTGACTAAGCTAAGCGACCGAAGTGGCCGACACAAACACCTGGCCCATCTAGGAGTGGCACTGCAGTGTCAGGCAGGATAGCACTTCAAAAAAATAGTCCCCAAACAGCACATGATGCAAAGAAAAAAAGAGGCGCACCAAGGTCGCTGTGTGACTAAGCTAAGCGACACAAGTGGCCCGACACAAACACCTGGCCCATCTAGGAGTGGCACTGCAGTGTCAGGCAGGATGGCACTTCAAAAAAATTGTCCCCAAACAGCACATGATGCAAAGAAAAAAAGAGGCGCACCAAGGTCGCTGTGTGACTAAGCTAAGCGACACAAGTGGCCGACACAAACACCTGGCCCATCTAGGAGTGGCACTAAAGTGTCAGGCAGGATGGCACTTCAAAAAAATTGTACCCAAACAGCACATGATGCAAAGAAAAAAAGAGGCGCACCAAGGTTGCTGTGTGACTAAGCTCAGCGACACAAGTGGCCCGACACAAACACCTGGCCCATCTAGGAGTGGTACTGCAGTGTCAGGCAGGATGGCACTTCAAAAAAATTGTTCCCAAACAGCACATGATGCAAAGAAAAAAAGAGGCGCACCAAGGTCGCTGTGTGACTAAGCTAAGCAACACAAGTGGCCGACACAAACACCTGGCCCATCTAGGAGTGGCACTGCAGTGTCAGGCAGGATGGCACTTCAAAAAAATTGTCCCCAAACAGCACATGATGCAAAGAAAAAAAGAGGCACACCAAGGTCGCTGTGTGACTAAGCTAAGCAACACAAGTGGCCGACACAAACACCTAGCCCATCTAGGAGTCGTACTGCAGTGTCAGGCAGGATGGCACTTCAAAAAAATAGTCCCCAAACAGCACATGATGCAAAGAAAAAAAGAGGCGCACCAAGGTCGCTGTGTGACTAAGCTAAGCGACCGAAGTGGCCGACACAAACACCTGGCCCATCTAGGAGTGGCACTGCAGTGTCAGGCAGGATAGCACTTCAAAAAAATCGTCCCCAAACAGCACATGATGCAAAGAAAAAAAGAGGCGCACCAAGGTCGCTGTGTGACTAAGCTAAGCGACACAAGTGGCCCGACACAAACACCTGGCCCATCTAGGAGTGGTACTGCAGTGTTAGGCAGGATGGCACTTCAAAAAAATAGTCCCCAAACAGCACATGATGCAAAGAAAAAAAGAGGCGCACCAAGGTCGCTGTGTGACTAAGCTAAGCGACACAAGTGGCCGACACAAACACCTGGCCCATCTAGGAGTGGCACTGCAGTGTCAGGCAGGTTGGCACTTCAAAAATATTGTCCCCAAACAGCACATGATGCAAAGAAAAAGGCGCACCAAGGTCGCTGTGTGACTAAGCTAAGCGACACAAGTGGCCGACACAAACACCTGGCCTATCTAGGAGTGGCACTGCAGTGTCAGGCAGGATGGCACTTCAAAAAATTTGTCCCCAAACAGCACATGATGCAAAGAAAAAAAGAGGGGTACCAAGGCCGCTGTGTGACTAAGCTAAGTGACACAAGTGGCCGACACAAACACCTGGCTCATCTAGGAGTGGTACTGCAGTGTCAGGCAGGATGGCACTTCAAAAAAATAGTCCCCAAGCAGCACATGATGCAAAGAAAAAAAGAGGCGCACCAAGGTCGCTGTGTGACTAAGCTAAGCGACACAAGTGGCCGACACAAACACCTGGCCCATCTAGGAGTGGCACTGCAGTGTCAGGCAGGATGGCACTTCAAAAAAATTGTCCCCAAACAGCACATGATGCAAAGAAAAAAAGAGGCGCACCAAGGTCGCTGTGTGACTAAGCTAAGCGACACAAGTGGCCGACACAAACACCTGGCCCATCTAGGAGTGGCACTGCAGTGTCAGGCAGGATGGCACTTCAAAAAAATTGTCCCCAAACAGCACATTATGCAAAGAAAAAAAGAGGCGCACCAAGGTCGCTGTGTGACTAAGCTTAGCGACACAAGTGGCCCGACACAAACACCTGGCCCATCTAGGAGTGGTACTGCAGTGTCAGGCAGGATGGCACTTCAAAAAAATTGTCCCCAAACAGCACATAATGCAAAGAAAAAAAGAGGTGGACCAAGGTCGCTGTGTGACTAAGCTAAGCGACACAAGTGGCCGACACAAACACCTGGCCCATCTAGGAGTGGCACTGCAGTGTCAGGCAGGATGGCACTTCAAAAAAATTGTCCCCAAACAGCACATGATGCAAAGAAAAAAAGAGGCGCACCAAGGTCGCTGTGTGACTAAGCAAAGCAACACAAGTGGCCGACACAAACACCTGGCCCATCTAGGAGTGGTACTGCAGTGTCAGGCAGGATGGCACTTCAAGAAAATTGTCCCCAAGCAGCACACGATGCAAAGAAAAAAAAGAGGCGCACCAAGGTCGCTGTGTGACTAAGCTAAGCAACACAAGTGGCCGACACAAACACCTGGCCCATCTAGGAGTGGTACTGCAGTGTCAGGCAGGATGGCACTTCAAGAAAATTGTCCCCAAGCAGCACACGATGCAAAGAAAAAAAAGAGGCGCACCAAGGTCGCTGTGTGACTAAGCTAAGCGACACAAGTGGCCGACACAAACACCTGGCCCATCTAGGAGTGGCACTGCAGTGTCAGGCAGGATGGCACTTCAAAAAAAGAGTCCCCAAACAGCACATGACACAAAGAAAAATTAAAGAAAAAAGAGGTGCAAGATGGAATTGTCCTTGGGCCCTCCCACCCACCCTTATGTTGTATAAACAGGACATGCACACTTTAAAGAGAACCCATCATTTCAGCGACAGGGTCTGCCACACGACTGTGACTGAAATGACTGGTTGGTTTGGGCCCCCACCAAAAAAGAAGCAATCAATCTCTCCTTGCACAAACTGGCTCTACAGACGCAAGATGTCCACCTCATCATCATCCTCCGATTCCTCACCCCTTTCACTGTGTACATCCCCCTCCTCACAGATTATTAATTCGTCCCCACTGGAATCCACCATCTCAGATCCCTGTGTACTTTCTGGAGGCAATTGCTGCTGGTGAATGTCTCCACGGAGGAATTGATTATAATTCATTTTGATGAACATCATCTTCTCCACATTTTCTGGAAGTAACCTCGTACGCCGATTGCTGACAAGGTGAGCGGCTGCACTAAACACTCTTTCGGAGTACACACTTGTGGGAGGGCAACTTAGGTAGAATAAAGCCAGTTTGTGCAAGGGCCTCCAAATTGCCTCTTTTTCCTCCCAGTATACGTACTACAGTATACGTCTGACGTGCCTACTTGGATGCGGTCACTCATATAATCCTCCACCATTCTTTCAATGGTGAGAGAATCATATGCAGTGACAGTAGACGACATGTCAGTAATCGTTGGCAGGTCCTTCAGTCCGGACCAGATGTCAGCACTCGCTACAGACTGCCCTGCATCACCACCAGCGGGTGGGCTCGGAATTCTTAGCCTTTTCCTCGCACCCCCAGTTGCGGGAGAATGTGAAGGAGGAGATGTTGACGGGTCACGTTCCGCTTGACTTGACAATTTTCTCACCAGCAGGTCTTTGAACCTCTGCAGACTTGTGTCTGCCAGAAAGAGAGATACAAGGTAGGTTTTAAATCTAGGATCGAGCACGGTGGCCAAAATATAGTGCTCTGATTTCAACAGATTGACCACCCGTGAATCCTGGTTAAATGAATTAAGGGCTCCATCCACAAGTCCCACATGCCTAGCGGAATCGCTCTGTTTTAGCTCCTCCTTCAATGTCTCCAGCTTCTTCTGCAAAAGCCTGATGAGGGGAATGACCTGACTCAGGCTGGCAGTGTCTGAACTGACTTCACGTGTGGCAAGTTCAAAGGGTTGCAGAACCTTGCACAACGTTGAAATAATTTTCCACTGCGCTTGAGTCAGGTGCATTCCCCCTCCTTTGCCTATATCGTGGGCAGATGTATAGGCTTGAATGGCCTTTTGCTGCTCCTCCATCCTCTGAAGCATATATAGGGTTGAATTCCACCTCATTACCACCTCTTGCTTCAGATGATGGCAGGGCAGGTTCAGGAATGTTTGGTGGTGCTCCAGTCTTCGGCACGCGGTGGCTGAATGCCAAAAGTGGCCCGCAATTCTTCGGGCCACCGACAGCATCTCTTGCACACCCCTGTCGTTTTTTAAATAATTCTGCACCACCAAATTCAATGTATGTGCAAAACATGGGACGTGCTGGAATTTGCCCAGATGTAATGCACGCACAATATTGGTGGCGTTGTCCGATGTCACAAATCCCCAGGAGAGTCCAATTGGGGTAAGCCATTCTGCGATGATGTTCCTCAGTTTCCGTAAGAGGTTGTCAGCTGTGTGCCTCTTATGGAATGCGGTGATACAAAGCGTAGCCTGCCTAGGAACGAGTTGGCGTTTGCGAGATGCTGCTACTGGTGCCGCCACTGCTGTTCTTGCTGCGGGAGGCAATACATCTACCCAGTGGGCTGTCACAGTCATATAGTCCTGAGTCTGCCCTGCTCCACTTGTCCACATGTCCGTGGTTAAGTGGACATTGGGTACAACTGAATTTTTAAGGACACTGGTGACTCTTTTTCTGAGGTCCGTGTACATTTTCGGTATCGCCTGCCTAGAGAAATGGAACCTAGATGGTATTTGGTATCGGGGACACAGTACCTCAATCAAGTCTCTAGTTGCCTCTGAATTAACGGTGGATACCGGAACCACGTTTCTCACCGCCCAGGCTGCCAAGGCCTGAGTTATCCGCTTTGCAGCAGGATGACTGCTGTGTTATTTCATCTTCCTCGCAAAGGACTGTTGGACAGTCAATTGCTTACTGCAAGTAGTACAAGTGGTCTTCCGAATTCCCCTCTGGGATGCCGATCGACTCCCAGCAGCAACAACAGCAGCGCCAGCAGCAGTAGGGGTTACACTCAAGGATGCATCGGAGGAATCCCAGGCAGGAGAGGACTCGTCAGACTTGCCAGTGACATGGTCTGCAGGACTATTGGCTTTCCTGTGTAAGGTGGAAATTGACACTGAGGGAGTTGGTGGTGTGGTTTGCAGGAGCTTAGTTACAACAAGTGGAAGGGATTTAGTGGTCAGTGGACTGCTTCCGCTGTCATCCAAAGTTTTTGAACTTGTCACTGACTTATGATGAATGCGCTGCAGGTGACGTATAAGGGAGGATGTTCCGAGGTGGTTAACGTCCTTACCCCTACTTATTACAGCTTGACAAAGGCAACACACGGCTTGACACCTGTTGTCCGCATTTGTGTTGAAATAATTCCACACCGAAGAGCTGATTTTTTTTGTATTTTGACCAGGCATGTCAATGGCCATATTCGTCCCACGGACAACAGGTGTCTCCCCGGGTGCCTGATTTAAACAAACCACCTCAACATCAGAATCCTCCTTGTCAATTTCCTCCCCAGCGCCAGCAACACCCATATCCTCATCCTGGTGTACTTCAACAGTGACATCTTCAATTTGACTATCAGGAACTGGACTGCGGGTGCTCCTTCCAGCACTTGCAGGGGGCGTGCAAATGGTGGAAGGCGCAAGCTCTTCCCGTCCAGTGTTGGGAAGGTCAGGCATCGCAACCGACACAATTGGACTCTCCTTGGGGATTTGTGATTTAGAAGAACGCACAGTTCTTTGCTGTGCTTTTGCCAGTTTAAGTCTTTTCATTTTTCTAGCGAGAGGATGAGTGCTTCCATCATCATGTGAATCTGAACTACTAGCCATGAACATAGACCAGGACCTCAGCCGTTCCTTGCCACTCCGTGTCGTAAATGGCATATTGGCAAGTTTACGCTTCTCATCAGACGCTTTCAATTTTGATTTTTGGGTCATTTTACTGAACTTTTGTTTTTTGGATTTTACATGCTCTCTACTATGACATTGGGCATCGGCCTTGGCAGACGACGTTGATGGCATTTCATCATCTCGGCCATGACTAGTGGCAGCAGCTTCAGCACGAGGTGGAAGTGGATTTTGATCTTTCCCTATTTTAACCTCCACATTTTTGTTCTCCATTTTTTAATGTGTGGAATTATATGCCAGTATCAATAGCAATGGCCTACTACTATATATACTGCGCACAACTGAAATGCACCACAGGTATGGATGGATAGTATACTTGACGACACAGAGGTAGGTACAGCAGTGGCCTACTGTACCGTAATGCTATATATTATATACTGGTGGTCAGCAAACTGTGCAAAACTGAAATGCACCACTGGTGTGGATGGATAGTATACTTGACGACACAGAGGTAGGTACAGCAGTGGCCTACTGCACCGTAATGCTATATATTATATACTGGTGGTCAGCAAACTGTGCAAAACTGAAATGCACCACAGGTATGGATGGATAGTATACTTGACGACCCAGAGGTAGGTACATCAGTGGCCTACTGTACCGTAATGCTATATATTATATACTGGTGGTCAGCAAACTGTGCAAAACTGAAATGCACCACAGGTATGGATGGATAGTATACTTGACGACACAGAGGTAGGTACAGCAGTGGCCTTCTGTACCGTACTCCTATATATTGTATACTGGTGGTCAGCAAAATTATGCACTGTACTCCTACTATATACTACAATGCAGCACAGATATGGAGTGTTTTTCAGGCAGACAACGTATACTGGTGATCACTGGTCAGCAAAACTCTGCACTGTACTCCTCCTATATAATATTGCTGGTCCCCAGTCCCCACAATAAAGCAGTGTGAGCACAGATATATGCAGCACACTGAGCACAGATATGGAGTGTTTTTCAGGCAGACAACGTATACTGGTGGTCACTGTCAGCAAAACTCTGCACTGTACTCCTCCTATATAATATACTGGTGGTCCCCAGTCCCCACAATTAAGCAGTGTGAGCACAGATATATGCAGCACACTGAGCACAGATAAGAAGCGTTTTTTTCAGGCAGAGAACGGATATAACTGGTGGTCACTGATCAGCAAAACTCTGCACTGTACTCCTCGTATATAAATAATACAGCTGCTCCCCAGTCCCCACAATTAAGATATAAGCAAGCACAAATATTTGCATCAACAATGAATAAACAGAGAGGACGGCAGCCACGTCCTCTCCCTAACATTTCCAATGCACGAGTGAAAATGGCGGCGACGCGCGGCTGCTTATATAGAATCCGAATCTCGCGAGAATCCGACAGCGGGATGATGATGTTCGGGCGCGCTCGGGTTAACCGAGCCATACGGGAGAATCCGAGTATGCCTCGGACCCGTGTAAAATGGGTGAAGTTCGGGGGGGGTTCGGTTTCCGAGGAACCGAACCCGCTCATCACTAACATTTACACATTCCCTTAAAAAACATGGTAATGTTCAAAGTAACACATATCCTCATTGTTATTATGTAAAAAAATATATGTTGCCAACACAAATCTACTTGTACAGTGATGTTGTGCATTAACTCTTTATTTTTCATTTTACAACATTACAATATGTTTTATGTACAGCCACTAACATTGCTGTAAAGAGAAATATTTTACACACAAATGCATTACTATTGTATATAAGGTGTGTGTATTTTTTTATATATATATATATATATATATATAAATATATACACACATACACACACACACAAAAAGAAAACCACAGCACCCACCACCCCAGAAGCGGGGCACACCAATGCACTTATCACTCATAGGGTGGGGTGCATGTAACACAGCACTCGCCACCCCAGAAGTGGGGTACACAACTGCACTTAGCACTCATAATGTGGGGTGCATGTAGCAGTCAGGGTTGGTAGGAAGGCTGGGGAGAGGTGGTCAGGGAAAGGAAATGGAGGGGTGTGAGAGTTTGGCAGGATGTGATGTTCTGACGTATTGAGTCAAGTTTGGATGTGATGTAGGTGGCAAAGATGACAGAGGTGAGGAGTGTACTTGAGATGGGAGTGGGCATAGGAGGGAGTTGAACATGATGAAGAGATGCTGGGGGTATAAGTCTGGGTTGAGATGAGGTTCTTGAAATAAGACTGTTTAGAGAGAGAAAGGGCAACACTGTAGGATAAGAGCATAAATTTGAAGTGAAGGAAATCTGCCTTAAAGTGTGATTTTCTCCACTGTCGCTCGGCAGTACATGAATAGATATCTGGTTAGTTTGGAATGCCAGGGTTGAGGTGTTGATTTGTGAGGGTGAACAGTGGTCAGCAGAGCAACAAAGTAAAAAGAAGAAGTAAGGGAGACATAGTATAGGGAAGTGGCTTTTTCAGGGCAGGCTAAAGATAGAATAGGAAAGAGAAGTGAATCAAACAGGGAGGATAAGGCAGTTTTCATAGTAATGGTAGCCTTCGGAGGTAGAGGTGAAAATGAAGAGAGGGATAAGTTAAAAGAGAGCAGGTGATGGTCAGAGAGGGAGAATGAGGAATTGGAGTAGTCAAAAATATCACAATGGGGAGTGAAGACAAGATCAAGTAAGTGCTTACTCACATGAGAGGGTGAGGAGGTCCACTGGGATAGACCAGGCAATGATGTGAGGTTAAGGAGTTTAAGGGCAGAGGGTTTTGTGGACCTATCGACTCGGATGTTGAAATCACCTGGAGGGAATGTCTGAAGAGAGGAAGTGAGGAAGCCAGTAAGCAGTGTCGTCAAGGAATTTGGAGAGATTGCCAGGGGGATGGTAAATGAAATAAAACAGATAGAAGATTCCTTTATTCTATGTTCTCCTTCAAATGGATTTTAAATTAATAATTTAGATGCATAGAATTTCACTTAAGTCATCAGAAAAGATGAAAAAGGAAAAAATTCTGCCAGGGCTCCCAAGATCAGAAAGTTTTCAATGAAAGGAGGTGTTTAATGAACCACAGCACCCATACTTTAACAATCAGAAACATCCAAGGACTGAAGAGGACACCATGCACGGTAACTGGAAGTTATTATTCACACTTAGGGCCTAATTCTGAGTTGAACGCAGCATCAAATTTGTTAGCAGTTGGGCAAAACCATGGCCCTCATTCCGAGTTGTTCGCTCTGTATTTTTCATCGCATCGCAGTGAAAATCCGCTTAGTACGCATGCGCAATGTTCGCACTGCGACTGCGCCAAGTAACTTTACTATGAAGATAGTATTTTTACTCACGGCTTTTTCTTCGCTCCGGCGATCGTAATGTGATTGACAGGAAATGGGTGTTACTGGGCGGAAACACGGCGTTTCAGGGGCGTGTGGCTGAAAACGCTACCGTTTCCGGAAAAAACGCAGGAGTGGCCGGGGAAACGGTGGGAGTGCCTGGGCGAACGCTGGGTGTGTTTGTGACGTCAACCAGGAACGACAAGCACTGAACTGATCGCACAGGCAGAGTAAGTCTGGAGCTACTCTGAAACTGCTAAGTAGTTAGTAATCGCAATATTGCGAATACATCGGTCGCAATTTTAAGAAGCTAAGATTCACTCCCAGTAGGTGGCGGCTTAGCGTGTGTAACTCTGCTAAATTCGCCTTGCGACCGATCAACTCGGAATGAGGGCCCATGTGCACTACAGGGGGGACAGATATAACATGTGCAGAGAGAGTTAGATTTGGGTGGGGTGTGTTCAAACTGAAATCTAAATTGCAGTGTAAAAATAAAGCAGTCAGTATTTACCCTGCACAGAAACAAAATTACCCACCCAAATCTAACTCTCTCTGCAAATGTTATATCTGTCCCCCCTGCAGTGCACATGGTTTTACCCAACTGCTAACAAATTTGATGATGCCATCAACTCGGAATTACCCCCTTAATGTACATAAAAAGGGCTCAGGATATTTGTATTGTGTTGTGTTTTGCTTCATTTTTCACTTTCTCAATAAAAGCATGGATAATTCTAATAAAAAATAATAATAAAAATTGCTGCTAATAACATTTTCCTGTTTTTATATTTTATTACTAAGGTGCTGCAAAATGTACAGACAACCATACAGAATAAACATACAAAACACTTCACATAAAACAGAGTATTAGATCTTAAATACAATACACAAACAAATGCCATAGGAGAAATAGCAAACATGAAAATCAACATTTCTTGTCAAGATGACACACTGGCTTTTTCACAAATGGTGTTGGTAGTAATGGTAGCCTTAGGAGGCAGAGGTGAAAAAACAGAGAGGGATAAGTTAAGAGAGAGCAGGTGATGGTCAGAGAGGGAGAATGGGGAGCAGGAGTAGTCAAAAATATCACAACAGTGAGTGATGACAAGAGAAAGTAAGTGCTTTACTCACATGGAGGGTGAGGAGGTCCACTGGGATAGACCAGGCGATGATGTGAGGTTAAGGAGTTTAGAGTCAGAGGGTTTTGTGGGGCTATCAACTAGGATGTTGAAATCACCTAAGAAAATGGAGGTAATGTCTGAAGTGAGGAAGCCAGGAAGCAGTGTTGTCAAGATATTTGATGGGAATGCCAGTGGGATGATAAATGACAGCTACTCAAAGGTGAACAGGTTGGAAGAGGCATATAGCATGGACATCAAAATGTAAGGGACATATCTGGGGGTAAGAAATGGTAGTAGTAGCTGGAAAATAGAAGTACCCCAACACCCCTACCAGGATGACCCCCAAGCTGGGGTGTGTGTGTATATGTGAGGCCCAAAGCGGAGAGAGCTAGAGGGGAAGTGGTGTCAGAGGGGGAAATTCATGTTTCTGTAATGGCTAGGAGGTTCAGGGACTTGGTGATGAAATGGTCATGAATTGGGACCAATTTGTTACAGACAGGATTGGCATTCCAGAGGGGCACAGGAAAGAGGGAGAAAGTTTGTGGGAGAGATGTGACTAAGATTATCAGGACCTCTGTAGCATTAAGGTGAGATTAATAAGGATGGCAGGAATAAAAGCGGGTATAGTGTTGGTGCAGGCTCCTGAACAGGAGACTGTGTTAGAATTGAGAGGCTGTGAGAGTACAGAAAAATAAATGTCAATTCAGACAGGACTTTCAAAAATATAAAAGGCAAAATGACAATGGTACAGCCATGAATTCAGATGTTTGTGTTTAAGTAAAATATAAATTAAGACATGTAGTTGCATTTGAAGTGGAAGGGGCTTGCAGTGTTCCACACTGATTTAAGTGATGTGTGTCCAGGTTAATCAGACTGCAGTTGTCTTTTGTGAAGAGTAAGTGGACTCACATTTGTTGTTTAAAAACAGTCCTTTATTGTGCCAGATTTTAGATAGAATGTTCTCCTGGTTTCCTTAGTTTAGCATTGGTTTAACATTGAAATTCTGTTTAAAATCTTAGCTATACTTTCAAAAAGATGTACTTCAAATAGACTAGATGGACACAGTGCCTAATTCAGATCTGATCGCTGGGCTACGGTTTTTGATGTCCTGTGATCAGATAGTCACCGCCTACAGGGGGAGTGTAATAGTGCATGTGTAGCTGAGCTGCAAAAATCTACTTTGTGCAGTCTGTGCGCAACCCATACTTACTCTTCCAGTACGATGAGAACGGGCTGTTCGGGGCCGGAGCTGACATCAGACACCCTCCCTGAAAAGGCTTGGGAAAGCCTGTGTTTTCTGGACACTCCCAGTAAATGCTCAGTTGCCACCCACAAACGGCCCCTTCCTGTCAATCACCTTACGAGCGCCTGTGTGATCAGATTTTTTGCACCTTCCTGTCGCTGACCAATGATGCCCATTGTTGTCTGACACGTGTGCATGCGCAGTTAAGATCTGATCGCCCACTGTGCGAAAATGCACAGCAGCAATGAAATCTGAATTACCCACACAGTCCTCTAGCAGCCAAGCTTCTATAATGCTCTTTAAATAATGAGACCAAACATGTGAATGCAATCATTACAACCAAACTACAATGTACCCTCCCCAGCTAACAATAAAACATCTTTAAAAAAAACAAGTTTACATTAACTTTTGAAAATCTCAATAAAAAATAACGTTTAAAAAAAACAAAAAAACAACCTTACATACCAACCATCTAAGATTTAAAAAACAGTCAAACCCTCACTCAACCTATAGTCAGGACTTAGCAAACATTCCAATTTATCAATAATAACACATCATATGCATAGGCAATTTATTACAAGAACAAATACTTTAGACCAATGGCAATGCTAGAATTCTTATCACCCAATTACCTAATATTGCAGTACAATCAATAGAGATAATCTGCAGGGTTATTCTAATTTCTAATCTTTCCCAATGATACCATTTACACAGCAAAATCAGGAAAAATAGTCTTCAGGCATCAATTTCTTTGGATTGATACAAACTATATTAACATTGTCACACATGTAGTGATAATAACCACAAAAGATAAAAGAGGGGCTGATTTGGAGTAAAATGCAACAGTTGCACACCTGTGACTTTATGCAAATCCTGCTATAAACTCTTTCCTTGCATCTGAAAATGCAAAGACTGAAACACTCACTTTGCCCATAAATTGCACCATTGAAACTTGCACCAACCCTATGCTACTGTAGTTGCAGATTCTCTGTCACAATATGGCCTCCAATGTGATAGATTATGCATCTGAGATCCCAATCACTTCTGAAACATGCCTGCAATACTCCCAGATCTCCCATTACATATAATGTATCTGTGCGTCTGCTTAGCCAAGGACCATATCTGTCACCATTCAGAAATGACCAATACATTTTCATGACATTTGAGACCACGTGTCACCTATGCATCACAATCGCAAATGCGACTCTGCACAAAGACTATGGATGCATGTGCAATGTGAGTCCGATATCAGCAGTAGGTGCAACTCACAATTAACTCCATAGTAAAATATACTTCTTTTAAAAACACCAGAAAGATTATTATATTGATGCTGCTATAACTTCATATCTTATGTAATTAAGGGCCTAATTCAGACCTGACCGCAGCAGCAAATTAGTTAATTAGCTAATGGGAAAAACCATGTGCACTGCAGGGGGGGGGGGGGGGGCAGATATAACATGTGCAGAGAGAGTTAGATTTGGGTGTGGTGTGTTCAAACTGAAATCTTAATTGCAGTGTAAAAATAAAGCAGCCAGTATTTACTCTGCACAGAAACCATATAATCCACCCAAATCTAACTCTCTCTGCAAATGTTATATCTGCCTCCCCTGCAGTGCACATGGTTTTGCCCATTAGCTAACAAATTTGCTGCTGCAATCATATCTGAATTAGGCCCTGAATACAAACACTCACACATCCAATATTTACCACTTTAGAAATTCAATAACAAACTTACAGACAAACTTGACAAGTAATAAATTCTTGACTGTAACCTCATATTATATACTGTAGCTGCAATGCTAATAAAGGAAGTGCTATTAGCTGGAAAGTACAATCTGCAAACAGCCAGTCACACATGGCTAGACGCTACTGCTGATGATATCATTAATCATCATCAACACATATCTTTACTTATGACTCTTAAAATGCATCCAAATCTAAATGTAGTCCCTTTTCTGGGGACATGCCACACTTGTGTGTATACACCATAATGGAGGTGTGGGGTGGGGGGATTCACTAAAAGTCAAGTTTTATAGATTTAAAATCAATTAAAATTTATTAATATTTATGTTGTATTTCCAAGACCAAAACACGCATATGTTGATATTTAAAAATTGACAAAAAATCACGTTAACAAATGTTTGTTTCGGCCCCTATAACCTAACATCGATTGAGATCAATATGAAATTGATCAAAAATATACCAAAGTCGATCTTTAGTAGATGTCCCTCTAATACTCTTACAACAGTCAACATAAATTGAACTTGCCTACCTGCTTCCCCCTTTCCAAGCTTAAATAAGCTGTAGTATAACTACTGTATAGTTTTCTTTTTGTTCAAATAAGCAACTTGGAACTATATTTTATTAATTAATCACTAATTCAACACTAAATAAGTCTGAATTGTTTTAAGTGTAACAAATACACAACTAGACTATTTCATGGAAGTTTTGAACATGGAATGATTGATCCAAATAGTTTAACAACATTAATGTCACAGCTTTCTACCCTCTCTGATGGCTATCAATAGGATCCACACCCACTAGAAAGAAGAGCGCTCTGCTAATATCTATTGCTGCCTCTAGACATTAATTACACCATGACATTGCTTTTAGGCATTAGTCATTTATTGCTGTGAGACCCTTCAATACAAAATTAATTTCATTCTAAATAGACTGCACGAAAATGTGTGTAAGTGAAACTTAATTACTCTGATTTTAATAATGTCAGCTCCTTTGTTTTATTTCCCTGAAATGTTCAACATTTGATATACTCTATGGGAATTAAAATAGAATATAATGGATTGTTGGACACTTTGCAGTCAGAAAATATAATTGCTTCAATTAATGATTCTGAAAGTATTGAGGCATACAGATAACCAGTATCTATTCACGTTCCACTTTATTTTCATTTTTTTCCAAGTGATTTTCAATGTGTTAGAAAGTTGATCCTCAGAACAGTAGCAACTTTAATTTGACAAAATGCTGCTAGCCTTTCTGAAAGAATCACACTGTGGAAGATGTGGAGTTGCAATTACCAAGAGCAGAAGAGAAAGCTATTTTGAAACATATTGATATATCTGTAGTGTTCAAAATTGCCCATGTTAATAACTATTGGTTTCTCCCAGATAAAATTGGAGCTGAACAGGCTGGTATGTCACACTGCCAATCCCATTATTTTTGATGTAAAAAGACAGTTTCACATTTAATTTAAAAAAAAAATTGTAAAAAAAAAAGTTGTAAAAGAAAATAAAAAAGATAGAAGATTACTTTATTACATGTTCCCCTTCAAATGTATTTAAATGAATAATTTAGATGCATGGAATTTCACTTAAGTCATCTGGAAAGATGAAAAAGGACAAATACTGCCAGGGCTCCCAAGATGAGAAAGTTATCAATGAAAGGAGGTGTTTAATGGACCACAGCACTTACTCTGTAACAATCAGAAACATCCAAGAACTGACGAGGACACCAAGCACAGAATCTGGAAGCTATTATTTAACAGTAAATGTAGAAAGGGTTCAGGATATTTGTATTGTTTTGTGTTTTGCTTCCTTTTTTCACTTTCTCAATAAAAGCATGGATAATTATAATACTAAATAATAAAAATTGCTACTAATAACATTTTACTGTTATTATCTTTTATTCCTAAAATGCTGAAAAGAGTACAGAGGGCCATACTGAATCAACATATAAAAACAGAGTATTAGATCTTAAATAAAATACACAAACAAATGCCATAGGAGAAGTATCAAACATGAAAATCAACATTTTTGTCAGGATGACACATTGGCTTTTTCACAGTGGCATAACAGGGATCTAGTCACTTTGTTACAACCTCGTCCCATCAGTGAATAACGTCACAATGCTGTGCATAGGGAGTGAGGCCGTAAGTACCTGTTAATGCAGCAGTGCTCAGCAAGGGTTAAATTGAGGGGGAACGAGGTGGAACGGAGTTCAACCACCTGTAATTGTAGGTGGAACTAGTTCTACCTTACACAGTAATTCCACATCGTTTATAAGCAGTACCACTGTGTATCATGATGTGAATAAAGGGTACTACTGAGTGACATAATGTGAATAAGGGGCACTGCTGTGTGTCATAACGTGAATAAGAGGCACTACTGTTTGGTGTAATATGAATCAGGGCACTACATGCGGTGTAATGGGAATAAGACTGTGGTATACTGTGTGGTGTAATTAGATTTGTGAGTACTATTGTGTGACCACTGACCCTTTATAATAAGAGGTAATGCACAAATTTATAGTTTACAAGGGGATACTGAATACCCTGGCTCCGCCCAATGGGAGGCGTGGGGGGGGGGAGGTGGCGGGGTATATGAGTTCCACCACCTCTCCAGGACCACTTTAAGCCCTGGTGTTCAGTGTGTTCTAAAGACGCTCCAAACGGCTGTATACGGTACATCACTGGATGCCAGCCAGGTGCTCCAGGGGTGGGGGTGTGTGCACTGCTGCAGAGATAAACTATACACTATACACTTGCACACCCCTAGTTAGTCAATTATTTACTCAATGGGCATGTAGAATATAACCTAAAATTGTTCTGAGAAGAAACCTTTTGGCAGACATAATTTTTCATTCGTCAATTACAAGTAATTGGGGTTCCATTCAGTGGGTAGGTGTACTAAGCCTTGAAAAGTGATACATTTCACGGTGATAAAGTAACAGCCAATCAGCTCCTAACTGTCATGTCACAGGCTGGGTTTGAAAAAATAACAGTTAGAAGCTAGTTGGTAGGCACTTTATCATCGTGCACTTTATAACTCTCCAAGGCTTAGTACATCTGACACAGTATGTGGTTCTTAACTTTATTTTAGTAGTATTTGTGCCACCCATGCCATGCATACAAGTATAGAGAGACGACTTTACAGTGATCGGGATAGTAGTAAATTCTAACATTGCTTTACCCTATTTGTACACAATATAATAGTGTAATGGTGTGCTCAAACAAAACAGAAAATATTGTCTTGACAGTTTATAATACCTGTGAAAATTGCACCTTTAGAATAAAATGTAATGAAAAACAATCTCCTCACCATATGTTGCTTACCTCCTTCAAAATCTTTAAATGTCAGTTAAATAATGAGCTTTATTATAGCACTAGTCAAAAAAATGTGTACCCCCCCCCCCCCCCCACTCAGTACTATTTCTATTGGGGGGAAAAAGCAACTTTGATGCACTATTCCCCAGCAACCTGACCACTTATTAAAATACTGTGATCTTATTGCACATCTACATCACACAGCCTAACAAATGGCACCTGAACAATCAAAATAGGTGTTGTAATTTCAGTGTAGTTGCTCTCACAAAAAAATAGCTTAGCCCAGAAGTTCTCAAATGCTGTCCTCAAAGGCACCCCAATAGTCCGGACTTAGGTATACTGTATCTATGGCTCAGCACAGAGGGTTAAAGCAAATTGACTGAGGTGCTAATTAAGTCACCCGTGGCAAACATGGATAAACTTAAACTTTAAACCTGGACTGTTGGGGTGCCTTGAGAACTGTGTTTGAGAACAAGGGATTGGGGGGGGGGGGGGGAGAGGCTCTATTTTTAAACATAGAGGCGAAAGCAAATCCCCCAAACAGCCCAATTTTCATCCAAAAATGGGTCTGTTTCTCACGAAAACACACAGGTCTGGGAGAGAATGTATTTTTTTTTTTTTTTTACAGGCGACCAAATTGGATAGCCGTTAAAAAAAAATATGGGTAAAACATCAGAAAAAATTGGGAAAAATATCAGTTTTTCACGCCTGATGTTTCTTCATCTCTTAATGTATACCCCCCATTGAGAGGTGCTACCCAGTACCATGCAGAAGAAAGAAAAATACTGATGCACACTTTAAGCACTAAGAACACTAATAGCAAAAATAATTTTGATAAACCCTTACAATTACTTCATTTATACTCCATGTTAATTGTAACAGTTTATCAAAAACAGGATTTTAATACCTACCGGTAAATCCTTTTCTCCTAGTCCGTAGAGGATGCTGGGGACCGCATCAAGACCATGGGGTGTAGGCGGTTCCGCAGGAGCCATGGGCACTCTTAAGACTTTTCAATGGGTGTGAACTGGCTCCTCCCCCTATGTCCCTCCTCCAGACTTCAGTTATAGGAACTGTGCCCAGGGAGATGGACATTTCGAGGAAAGGACTTACTTTAATACTAGTGGTGAGATACATACCAGCTCACACCTTAACCATGCCGCACAACATGGCATTCAACATAACACACACCAACAGGCATTAACTAATTGCAGCAACATGCTGAACTAAGATAACACAACTTGTGTAACTCTAATAACTAAACTGCAGGTAAAGTACACACTGGGACGGGCGCCCAGCATCCTCTACGGACTAGGAGAAAAGGATTTACTGGTAGGTATTAAAATCCTGTTTTCTCATAAGTCCTAGAGGATGCTGGGGACCACATCAAGACCATGGGGTTTATACCAAAGCTCCAGTATGGGCAGGAGAGTGCGGATGACCCTGCAGCACCGATTGACCAAACTTTAGGTCCTAATCGGCCAAGTTGTCAAACTTGTAGAACTTTGCAAATGTGTTTGACCCTGACCAAGTAGCTGCTCGGCACAGTTGAAATGCCGAGACCCCCCGGGCAGCCGCCCAGGATGAGCCCACCTTCCTAGTGGAGTGGGCCTTTACCGACGTCGGTAACGGCAATCCAGCCGTAGTATGAGCTTGCTGAATCGTATTTCTAATCCAACGTGCAATAGTCTGTTTGGAAGCAGGACACCCAATTTTGTTGTGAGCATACAGGACAAACAGGGCCTCTGTTTTCCATATACGAGCCGTTCTAGCAACATTGGTTTTCAAAGCTCTAAACACATCTAGAGACTTTGAGTCAGTGAATGTGTCAGTAACTACTTGCACTACAATAGGTTGGTTTATGTGGAAAGATGAAACCACCTTAAGGAGAAAATGTTGTCGAGTTCTCAACTCTGCCCTATCTTCATGGAAGATCAGGTAAGGGCTCTTGTGAGACAAGGCCCCTCATTCAGACACCTGTCTTGCTGAAGCCAAAGCCAAAAGCATCACCACTTTCCAAGTGAGAAACTTCAACTCTATCTCTTGTAGAGGCTCAAACCAATCCAATTGAAGATACTGCAACACCACGTTAAGGTCCCATGGTGTCACTGGAGGCACGAATGGAGGCTGGATGTGCAGAACCCCTTTCACGATGGTCTGAACCTCTGGAAGAGAGGCCAATTGTTTTTGGAAGAACACTGACAAGGCTGAAATCTGGACCTTGATTGATCCCAATCGGAGGCCCGCTTCCACACCAGCCTGTAGAAAATGGAGGAAACGTCCTAAATGAAGCTCTTCAATAGGAGTTTACTTTGATTCAAACCAAGACACATATTTTCTCCAAATACGGTGGTAATGTTTCGACGTTACTCTCTTTCTGGCCTGAATAAGAATGGAGATGACTTCCTTGGGAATACCCTTCCTGGCTAGGATCCGGCGCTCAATAGCCATGCCGTCAAACATAGCCGCGGTAAGTCTTGATACATGTACGGCCCCTGCAGCAGCAGGTCCTCGCGAGGAGGAAGAGGCTGAGGATCTTCTATGAGCAACTGCTGAAGATCTGGGTACCAAGCCCTCCTTGGCCAGTCTGGGGCAATGAAGATTGCTCGAACCCTTGTTTTTCTTATGATGCTGAGTACCTTTGGGATCAGCGTAAGTGGAGGGAAGATATACACTGACGGGAAAACCCACTGGGTCACTAGCGCATCCACTGCTACTGCTTGAGGGTCTTTCGACCTGGAACAGTATCTCTGAGGCTTTTTGTTGAGGCGAGATGCCATCATGTCTACTTGAGGAACTCCCTAAAGACTTGTCACCTCTGCGAAGACTTCTTGGTGTAGGCCCCACTCTCCGGGATGGAGATCGTGTCTGCTGATGAAGTCTGCTTCCCAGTTGTCTACTCCCGAAATGAATATTGCCGACAGAGCTTGTAGATATTTTTCTGCCAAGCGGATGATTTTTGTCGCCTCTGCCATTTCCGCTCTGCTTTTTGTTCCGCCCTGCCTGTTTATGTACGCAACTGCTGTTACATTGTCCGCCTGGATCTGCACGGGACGGTCTTGAAGAAGATGTACCGCTTGTTGAAGGTCGTTGTAAATGGCTCTTAGCTCTAGCACGTTTATGTGAAGGCAGGCTTCCTGATGTGACCAACATCCTTGGAAGTTTTCTCCCTGAGTGACTGCTCCCCAGCCTCGGAGACTTGCATCCGTGGTTACCAGGACCCAGTCCTGAATCCCGAACCTCCGTCAATCTAGTAGGTGAGAGCTGTGTAACCACCACAGGAACGAAATCCTGGTTTTTGATGACAGGATTATCTTTCGGTGCATGTGCAGGTGTGACCCCGACCACTTGTCCAACAGGTCCCACTGGAATACTCTGGCATGGAACCTGCCAAACTGTATGGCCTAATAGGCAGCCACCATTTTCCCCAACAACCGAATGCACTGATGGATCGACACACAGGATGGTTTCAGTATCTGTTTTACCATTTTCTGTATTTCCAAAGCCTTTTCCAATGGCAAAAATACTCTCTGAACTTCTGTGTCCAGAATCATCCCGAGGAAAGACAATCTTGTCGTCGGTTCCAACTGTGACTTTGGATAATTTATGATCCACCCGTGTTGTTGGAGTATTGACAGAGAGTGAGATGTTTTGTAACAACTGCTCCCTGGATCTCGCCTTTATCAGGAGATCATCCAGATAAGGAATTATATTGACTCCTTTCTGACGAAGGAGGACCATCATTTCCGCCATCACCTTGGTGAATACCCTCGGCGCTGTGGAGAGGCCAAAAGGTAACGTCTGGAATTAGTAATGGCAATCCTGAACCGCGAATCTCAGATAAGCCTGGTGAGGAGGATAAATGGGATCATGAAAGTAAGCATCCTTTATGTCCACCGACACCAAGTAGTCCCCCTCCTCCAGACTGGAAATCACCGCCCGAAGTGATTCCATCTTGAACTTGAACCTTTTCAGGTAGCAATTCAGATCTGTTGTGACAATGGTACCAGGACTATGACCTGGTCCTGACATAATTTTTGGATTGCCACTGTTACTGCTTCTCTCTCTGGCGGAGAAACTGGCAAGGTCGATTTGAAAAATCGGCATGGGGGAATGTCTTGAAACTCCAGATTGTATCCCTGGGATACTATTTGCAACACCCAGGGGTCCAGGCCAGACAGAATCCAACCTTGGCTGAACAGTTTGAGACGTGCCCCCACCCGAGCGGCCTCCCGCAAGGGAGCTCCAGCATCATGCTGAAGATTTGGCAGAAGTAGGGGCAGACTTCTGCTCTTGGGAACTGGAAGCCACTGCAGACTTCTTTCCCCTTCCCCTTCCCCTACCTGCAAAGAAGGGGGAGCCTCTCATCTTTTTGTATTTATTGGGCCGAAAGGACTGCATATGCGGGTGATAGGTATTTTTTGCCGGTGCAGGCGCAGAGGGCAAAAATGTCGACTTACCTGCGGTAGCCACCGAGACTAACGCATCCAGGTCATTGCCAAATAAGGTCTCACCTTTATATGGGAGAGCCTCCATGTTTCTTTTGGAATCTGCATCCGCGTTCCACTGGCGAATCCACAACGCTGCCAAGCCGATACTGCCATGGTAGCGGCTTGAGAACTCAAGAGTCCAATATCCTTCATTGCTTCCAGCATGTAGGTGGCAGCGTCCTTGATATTCCCCAACTTAAGGAGTATCTCATCTTTATCAATCGTGTCAATTTCTGATGACACGCTTTCTGACCATTTTTCAATAACGCGACTCACCCACGCACAAGCAATTGTGGGTCTGAGCAGCGTACCATTGGCAACATAAATGGATTTCAATGTAGTTTCCATTTTACGGTCTGCCGGCTCCTTAAGTGAAGCCATGCCAGGTGCAGGGAGAATTACTTTCTTTGTCAACGTGGACAGTGCACTGTCTAACACAGGGGGTGATTCCCATTTTTTCCTGTAGTCAGCCGGGAAAGGGTAAGCTATCTGAATCCTTTTGGGAATACGAAATTTCTTATCAGGATTCACCCACATCCCTTCAAAGAGAGCATTTAGTTCGTGGGAAGGAGGGAACGTGACTTTGGATTTCTTTTCCTTATAAAAATAAGTCTTCTCCTGAGGTACAGGAGTGGTTTCTGTAACCTCCAACACGTTCCTTATAGCCACAATCATATATTGTATACTCTTCGCCAATTTATGATCTATCTCTCTGGAGTCACTATCGTCGAGACACGAATCAGAGTCCGTGTCGGTATCAGTGTTTACAACATTCGCAAATGGTCTCTTATGTGACCCAGAGGGGCCGCTTGCATAAGGAATAACAGAATCCTGAAAAATCACATCTTCCACAGATTTTCTCCAGGAATGCAGCCTTAGATTCAGACTTATCTAATCTTTGGTTAATCAGATGCATACTGTCACGTATCTCTTTCACCCATGCAGGCTCTTGGTGTGCCGGCAGCGCCACCACATTACAACCCTGTGTCCCTAAAATGGCTTCCTCCGGGGAGGAACTCCCTGCCTCAGACATGCCTCACACGTGTACAGCACACTCACAGACACACTGGGACTTATTTGGGAACAGACCCACAGTAAAATCTGTCAGAGGGACACAGTATTGGAGCAGCCAGTTCACAATCCCAGTGCCAGTATGTAATGAGTGTGAACACAGAATGCCCACAGCCAAATAGCGCTTTTATACAGATAATCACACTATCAAATAAACCACAAAGCCTTGTGCCCCCCCAAATATCACCCTGTACTTGTCAGAAGTGGAGGAGAGGACAAGCGTGCTCTCTGCAGCCTGAGGAGAGAGAGAAAATGGCGCTGAGCAGTCCGCTGGCTGCCGGAGGAAGAAGCTCCGCCCCCCGCAATGGCGCGTCCTTACACTCCGTAATCATTGTAATATTTATACTGGTGGGGGTAGGGCTGGGCCAGCGGCACCTTATGCCCCCTTTTAGCCAGTTTTGAGGTATCTTTTTGCTGCCCGGGGCGCCCCCTCCCCCATGCCCCTGCAGTGCCTGTGTGTGTGGACAGCAATGGCGCGCTGCGCTCCCGCCAGCCGCGCTGTACCTCAGCCGTCACTTACTTGATAGAAGTTCATTCTTCTTATACTCACCTGTCTTCTGACTTCTGTCTCTGTGAGGGGGGCGACGGCATGCTGTGGGAGTGAGCATCTAGACACGGCTAGGGTTCAGTACCCTTCAGGAGCTAATGGTGTCCTGTCAGCCAGAAGCAGAGCCATGAAACTCTTTAGGAAGTTGGTTCTGCTTCTGCCCCCTCAGTCCCACCAAGCAGGGAGTCTGTTGCCAGCAGATCTCCCTGAAAATAAAAAAACTAACATAAGTCTTTTCAGAGAAACTCAGTAGAGCTCATCAGAGTGCATCCAGTCTGCCTGGGCACATTTCTAAACCTGAGGTCTGGAGGAGGGGCATAGGGGGAGGAGCCAGTTCACACCCACTGAAAGTCTTAAGAGTGCCCATGGCTCCTGCTGAACCGCCTATACCCCATGGTCTTGATGCAGTCCCCAGCATCCTCTAGGACGTATGAGAAAGATCATTGGAACCGACCTACGCTCTGTTCAGACCTGTACCAATCCAGGTTCGAGAAATGCACAGAGAACATTGCGGGTGACCAGCTGCATCCAGGACATGACCTGTTCAAATTGCTACCGTCGGACAGGTGCTACAGAACCTTCCCGGCCAATTTAACTAGGTGTTCAAAAAGCTTCTTTCCGAAGCATTAAACCAGCTGAACATTGTCTTGATGTGGTCCCCAGCATCCTTTAGGACGTATGAGAAATTATTTTTACTATTAGTGTTCTTAGTGCTTAGAGTGCGCATCAGCATTTTTCTTTCTCCAACTGCATTTGAGAACCTCTGGCTTAGCCAATTAATGTGTGCCCATTTGTAATTGAGCCTCATTGTCTCTAGCTAAGCTGATGATGATGCAGTTTCACATTGTGAGAACGCTTGTATAGAGAAATTGTATTGACTTAATTGCTCAGGTACAGCATGAATTACTGTGCCTGGTATAAATATTATAAAGCAATCCTTGATAGAAAATACTGGCAGTTATCTGAATTCATATAAACACAATCTAAAAACTTGCAAAAGTATACTATATGTAAAATGCATCAGATATGAAATCCTGTCGGTCAGGATCCCTCCTGATGGTCAAAATGCCAACAGTGGCATCCCAATGTTCAGAATCCCAAGGGATTGTAGTAAGTATTTTAACCCTAATCCACCCCTCCATCAGCCTAACCCTAACCATTCACTATGCAGCCTAACCCTAACCTCCCCCACGCCCCACAGTGTAATCCTAACCCTCCCCTTAGTGCCTAACCCTAACCTCAGTACCTCCTTTTGGTTTTCTAACTATTGGAAATATGCTGTCTGTATCCGGACTATCAGACTCGTGACTGCGGGGATCTTGACTGGTGCACATGTAAAATAAATAACTAACACTAACCAACAAATTTCTTATTACCACACATTTGCAGAGCGATACACATCCCAAGATGCAACAAGATCTGCATGAACTGCATATGTAAATAGCTTGTGACAAGTCAACATCGCCAGTGTGCATTGGCAAAAACAGGTGCATATGCGCATAACTGCTGGTCCGGTCATACGGGTTGATACATCCATGATGTGCTCCTTTCTGGAATTGGGCAGTTGCATTTACAAACATGCAAAATACTGTTCATACCATGCCAACAGGTGTAGTGCTCCCATTGCATTAGCTTCATTCTGGTTATCATTCAGTCTACGAGTATTAACAACCAGTGCTGGGGTGTACTAATTACTCAGGCCCGAGCTTCTTGAAGGGGCCCAATGGGTGCCTGGGTCTGCACAACCCACCTCCCCCCACTTACCTATCACTGACAGCAGCCTCTTTTCCCAGACCAGCACATGCTGCTGTGTACTCGGCTGCCGCAGGTCCAGGGTGGCTGCTGCCACTGAGCACAGCAGTCTCCTCAGTCTGCAGGGGGAAGCAATTGCACTGATCATGCCTTCTCCCTGGATTTGACCCTGACTGAGGGGCCCATGTTGCCCCCTTGTGTTGGTTGTAAGCACATTAAAACTAATTTCTATACCTTTTTTTTTTTTAAGGCGGCATGACCACACCTCAGTGATTAGGCCATACCTCTCTATGGCTGTGTTGAAAACAAAGTATTAATATTGCAGGCAAACTCAGTGTAAGAGGAATGTAACATCAACAATTAAAGTCATGGGTTCAGGCAAAGTCTATAGGCAGATATACAGCAGCGATATGAACAACTAGGTAACAGTAACAGACATATTATGGGCAATGAGTAACCTATCAGTGACCATGAATGGTTCATGTATGTGAGTGCTGAGATATGTGCACCGACCCAGCATTGGTGCAATGCTTAATGGCATGTGTACACAGGTGTACCGGTATATAGAGCAGGGCCATAACTACCTGTGTGCCAGGTATGCCTGGCACACAGCGCAGTTGCCCTGAGGGCGCAATGGGCAGCGGAATGTAATGAGTCAAATTGACTCATTACATGCCGCCTCTGCTGTGTGCACCGGCACCACAGCAGCGCCGGGCAGCCAATATGGAAGGAGAGGGGACAGCTGCAGCGGCGCTTACTACCAATGAAATAGCGCTGCTGCGGCTACAGTTCCCCTCCCTCCTCCTCCTCCTTCTCCCCTGTCTCCTGACTGCCAGCAGGAGAGATGGTAAATATCTCTCTCTCTCTGTCACTCTCTATCTTGTCTGCCGTTATGTGTAAAAAGGAGGACTGGCTGCCGTTATGTGTAAAAAGGGGGACGCTGTCTGCCGCAATGTGAAAAAGGGGGACTGGCTGCCATTATGTGTAAAATGGGGTACTGTGCCTGCCGCAATGTGTAAAAAGGGGGACTGGCTGCCGTTACTTGTAAAAAGGGGGACGCTGTCTGCCACAATGTGTAAAAGGGGGGACTGGCTGCCGTTATGTGTAAAAAGGGGGACTGTGCCTGCCGCAATGTGTAAAAACGGGGACTGGCTGCCGTTATGTGTCTAAAGGGGGACGCTGTCTGCCGCAATGTGTAAAAAGGGGGACTGGCTGCCGTTATGTGTAAAAAGGGGGACTGTGCCTGCCGCAATGTGTAAAAAGGGGGACTGGCTGCCGTTATGTGTAAAAAGGGGGACGCTGCCTGCCGCAATGTGTAAAAAGGGGGACTGGCTGCCGTTATGTGTCTAAAGGGGGACTGTGCCTGCCGCAATGTGTAAAAAGGGCTTTGGGGCTTATTCACACATTTGCGCAAATACGTGTAACGAAGATCTCTGAATTTTATTATTATGTGGAATTTAAATCTGGTTACGGTTATCATTCAGGGTGCTGGGGGAAACAAATGTGTAAAAAGGGGGACTGGCTGCCGTTACTTGTAAAAAGGGGGACGCTGTCTGCCGCAATGTGTAAAAAGGGGGACTGGCTGCCGTTATGTGTAAAAAGGGGGACTGTGCCTGCCACAATGTGTAAAAAGGGGGACTGGCTGCCGTTATGTGTAAAAAGGGGGACGATGTCTGCCGCAATGTGTAAAAAGGGGGACTGGCTGCCGTTATGTGTAAATAGGGGGACGCTGTCAACCGCAATGTGTAAAAAGGGGGACTGGCTGCCATTATGTGTAAAAAGGGGGACTGTGCCTGCCGCAATGTGTAAAAAGGGGGACTGGCTGCCGTTATGTGTAAAAAGGGGGACGCTGTCTGCTGCAATGTGTAAAAAGGGGGACTGGCTGCCGTTATGTGTAAAATGGGGGACTGTGCCTGCCGCAATGTGTAAAAACGGGGACTGGCTGCCGTTATGTGTCTAAAGGGGGACGCTGTCTGCCGCAATGTGTAAAAAGGGGGACTGGCTGCTGTTATGTGTAAAAAGGGGGACTGTGCCTGCCGCAATATGTAAAAAGGGGGACTGGCTGCCGTTATGTGTAAAAAGGGGGACGCTGCCTGCCGCAATGTGTAAAAAGAGGGACTGGCTGCCGTTATGTGTCTAAAGGGGGACTGTGCCTGCCGCAATGTGTAAAAAGGGGACGCTGTCTGGCGTAATGTGTAAAAAAGGGGACGCTGTCTGCCGTAATGTGTAAAAGGAGGGGCGCTGTCTGCCGTAATGTGTAAAAAGGGGATGCTGTCTACCGTAATGTGTAAAAAAGAGGACGCTGTCTGCCGTAATGTGTAAAAAGGGGGACTGTCTGCTGTAATGTGTAAAAGGGGCTTTACCTGGTGTAGTAGCGCTACTGTGCAGCATAATTTGAATAATGGAGACTACTGTGCACCGTAGAATGGATTGGTATTATTTTGTGTCCACGCCCCTGTCTCTTAACTTTATGTAATTGTATATGACTCATCTGTTTAAAAAGCATCACGTCTGAGTAAATATTGGGGGTAATTCCAAGTTGATCGCAGCAGGAAATTTTTTAGCAGTTGGGCAAAACCATGTGCACTGCAGGGGGGGGGCAGATATAACATTTTCAGAGAGAGTTACATTTGGGTGAGTTATTTTGTTTCTATGCAGGGTAAATACTGGCTGCTTTATTTTTACACTGCAATTTAGATTACAGGTTGAACACACCACACCCAAATCTAACTCTCTCTGCACATGTTAAATCTGCCTCCCCTGCAGTGCACATGGTTTTGCCCAATTGCTAACAAACTTGAAGCTGCAATCAACTCAGAATTACCCCCATTATTCACCAAACTTAAAGGTCAGACTGTCTAGATTTCAGGTGCAGGACTTGTTTACATGCTTCTATAAAAGTATTTGCTTGTGCACACATTTGTCACTGTGTTATTAAAGCGCCAAGAGAGATTGATACAGAACTGTCCTCCTTCATCTTACATGCAGTTGCTTGCCACATGTGCATGCATTTAGGCAGCAGCTGCATGCACCCTGCCGCAACTGTCGCAGCATACGTAAGCACCATGCAATCCTATGGAAGCAGGTGCATGCACTTGTGTCCGCGCACAGCTGCAGGCACACTTCTCATTGCAAACCAGTTGTGGTTGCAGTAATTATGCTGTAAGATGAAGGAGGACACAACTGTAACATAACATATTTACAGCCGCTTGTCTTCTATAACATGTATTTTGTTTTATTCAATAAAACCTAATCAGGGTTAGAATCAATGTGCGGACTAATCTCCTTGATCACATCAGCTATGCACCTACCAACTTGTAGGCATCTGCCAATATATAGCATTATTAATATCTCGGTGTACCAATTTCAACCCCATTAGTGTCCCGATTCTGACGGACGACCTTTAACTTTTGGAGTATTTTAAGGTGTACTGTTAGTGTGTTAGGGGCTGATGCAAAGTTTAAGGCACATCAGCTTTATGAATATATCTTGCATTTTTCCACACTGTGCATGCTCTGGAGCCAATAGTATGCATGCATAGGTAATACAGAGTGATACACAGCTCAACTGTATCTCCACTTGTACAGTAGCTGAAGGAGTATTGTATAACTAAGTAGTAGGCAAAGTTCATAGACTCTGTATCAACTAAACTGCTGCCTATGCAGGACTGAACACCTGTTTTCAGACAGATCTTTTGTACCAGGAAGAATATGACTGGTGTCAGTGCACACTGATGGTGATAATGTTCCATTGTTCTAAGGAGCTAGTATGGTTCACAAATACATTTAGATTCACTGCACTCACACACTGTCCTTTAATTGGTAAACCCAATAGAGTGTAATGCAGCACAGCATGCTGAGAAACAAAGCATGCCAAGACTACACTGCAAAGTATTTAAGTCGAAATCACACCGAGTGGCTGCCATCATTTTATTATGAAATGACAGTTGTTACTGTCGTATGATTAAAATTCTGTTGCATTAAAATTTTTCTATAACCCAGAATTTAAAAAAACAAAAACTATTTCTGCACAACACCCAGAGCTATTTTCCTGCCAGCAATGTTCACGATCATCGCTGTGCATACACGCTGGGCAAAAACGCCCAGAGTGTGAACACCCTAAGTTTATAAGTATCCATAACAAAAGCAACACAATGTATATAAAACAAACATGATTGTTATTATTATTACATTTTATTTATAAGGCGCCACAAATGTTTCGCAGCGCCGTACAAAGGACAGTACAGGGAGACAAAACTTAGCATTACAGTAAATAAATAACAAAAATAGAGTACAGGTAACAAGGAGCACCGCACATTCTCAAGACATAATACAGCTAAGATGTAAGCAGTGAGGGAGTGACCATCGTACTACTAGGGCTGGTGGCCATAGATGGAGATGAGCCTTTATCAGCAGGACAAAAAGCGGTAAAGATGGTCGCTGAGTAGGGGAGAGCTGCAAGTGAAATGTGTCAAGAAGAGGGTTTAGATAACAAGAGGAAAGAGGGCCCTGCTCTGAAGAGCTAACAATCTAGTGGGAAGGGTTGACAGACAGATAACATGAGGTGCAAGCAAGCGGGAGGTAGCCTGATGGCAGTATGTAAGCAAAGCTGAGATGTTCAAGGCATGAGGCAGGGGGATGGAGGAGCGCCCTCAGTACTAGGTTATGCATCGGGAGGGTAAGATTTGATGAATAGGTGGGTTTTTAGTGCCCGTTTGAAGCTTTGCAAGGTGGGGGAGAGTCTAATGGAGCGGGGGGAGTGCGTTCCAATGAAGGGGTGCAGCACGGGCATAGTCTTGAACTTGAGTATGGGAAGCAGTGACCAGGGCGGTGGAGAGGCGATGGTCATTGGTCTTTGGACTTGGACTTTTATTGAAATACTTCCCAAATCCTTGTTCACCAATGTATTAACAGAAGACCTGTTTATCTGCACATTGGTGCACACATACTTAGTAGACCACACTAGTTTATGTAACTATTTGATTTCTATCTGGTTTTGTTTTTTTTACTTTACTTTTGTTTCTTTTTCCCCTTATTTTTTTATTACTGTATGCTCTGTTGGGTTGTATTTTCTCTATTAACTGTTTCTTCATGGAAGTGACCAAAATAGTTTTGCTTTTTCACTGGTTTGTTTATGGAATATTCTTTCTATGACAAGTTTAAGCCATTCATATTTTTGTATCATACAGTATTATAATTCTTAGTCTTGATTTACTGTAGCTTATTATAGCTTGTATGTTGAATAAAACCAATCTGTAGTTTATCATTCTATGTAAATAAAAGCAAAAGCAAAAATTGTTTTTGAAAAAAACAATAATAGAAAAACAATATTGTATTCCAATGGAAATTATTTTTGTAATCCATAGCTATATTCTTAATTAATTATTCTTGAAGTCCACTTGAAATATCCTTAATTTGTAATGCAAGGATTCTTCTTGTAATTCCCAGGAAATGTTTTTTACAATGTTATGATACATTTGTGTGACTAAATTCATCTATGGGAAAAATGTATAATCCAAGGCAATACTATCTCCATGAATAAGATCTTTATAAATCATGGAATATCTCTCTACTGTAAAATATGTTAATGTTAACTGCAATTAGGTAAGTATAGAACTTGCTCCAGTAATGGACAATTGATATTTCAAACACAAATGTATTGATCTGCATGTACTGTATGAACATGAGTATGGTGTTTTAGAAAAGAATGGGTATTTACAGGTGTTAAAATGGGCATACACTATACAATTATCTGGCAGATCATCTGATAGATCTGGCTGGATGGAATTACTGTAAATCTGGTACTGGATGAGAGCAAATGACAATCGACCATCTCCTCCCAAACACTGGAAAATGGGCAAAAACTGTCATTCATATAAATTTGTTAAATCCGCGACTTCACTAATTTGTCTAAACCACAGGTTTTGTCCATTTTCCAGTGTTTGGGAGGAAATGGTCGATTGCCATTTGCTCTCGTCCATTACCAGGTTTTCATTCCAACTAGCCGAATCTAGTAGAAGATCTGCCAGATAATTGTATATTGTATGCCCAGATTTAGCATTTTATCCACATGACTTAAAAATGAAATCCAGGTGCAGTGTACTATGGGGTTATTCAGGTTTGTTAGTAAATAAAAAAAAGCACACTAATGGGCAAAACCATGTTGTACTGCAGTTGGGGCAGATGTAACATGTGCAGAGAGATTGGGATATATTGTTTCTTTGCTTGGTAAATAGTGGCTGCTAAACTTTCAAATTGCAATTTAGATTTAAGTTTGAACACACCACACCCAAATCTAACCTCTCTGAACATGTTACATCTGCCCCACCTGCAGTGCACTTGGTTTTGCCCAGTTGCTTGTTTTTTTGGTTTGCTAACAAACCTGAATAAGATCCTTTGTAAACTTTAGTCTCAGATAGCCCTAAAGAGCAACGTTTAACGGTAATTATTGTGTATAGTGAAAGTATATGTGTGTTGTGTATAAATAATTATTCTTTCTGACTTTTCTTATTAATTGACCTTTTATTTTGTCTGAACATCCTTTTTGAGTGTCATCTTTATGCTTACTTTATGTCCAACATTAAAACAGATGAAACATTGCTAGCTCCCAATTAGATTTTAATAAAGCTAAGTGTAACCTGGACAATTATCTGAGGTACCATTTGTCACCAATAATTTTTAAAAGTTGTTTTCAACATCTGCGCATGGCATCTGTTCCTTAGTTAACATGTTTATTTTTCCTGCGGGGTGAAATACTATTTGTCTGTTCAATATTTTTCCCCACATGCTTTTATGCACAGCATGTTTCTAGATTTTTTTAAGTCACTCCAGTGTATAGAGCGATTATTTTGTATATCAAATCCCAGCAGGATTTTTAAACCATTCCCAGTCAGAGCTATCATAAGATATATAGTCCTTCAAATATATTTCTTATTTCACATAATTCAACGCGTGTTTTCTGTATGCAACTAATAAAACTGTAAAGATACTTGATTTTACATTAGCGCACATGATTTATGGTTATATGGGTATACAATTTAATATTCTTAAAGCTCTTATTACAGTACCTTCAGTATAATATATAATTTTAGAATGTTATACATACAGTAGAACATGCACATCTGTAAGATTGGAGATCTGCATTCCACAAACTGACTATTTTTTGCTCCTCTTAACATCATTCATACTGCAAACAAATTATCTCACTTCAGGAGATACTGTATAAGAAGGGTTGAAGTTCTTCTAATTAGCAATCTTCTTGCAGATACACTAACACTTTTACAGAACAGTAGATAACTGGCCCGGCATTTACATAGTGAGATCCACTATCATCATCTACTGTTTAATCATCAATGTTTGAGGTCATTACATCAGTGTTTATTCCATAAACATCTGTAGCATAAGGAATAATGTACCCCTAAAGTAAATTCTCAGTAATAACTCAGTAATTACATCCTTCGCAGTCACTAAAATTACTATATATGAGAAAAGGTGTACATGGTACATTACTGCAATAATATACTGTACAAAGACCTTTGCATGCTTTTTAAATAAGCATTTACTGTATATTACTTTTTTTTAATCTACTGTTTTTCACATTTTATTTGTTTTAGAAGATTTTATTCATTTTGTTAGTTCTTTAACTCAGTAGTTCCCAAACACAGCCTTCATGGCATCCCAACAGTCCATGTTTTAAGGATATCCCTGCTTGTGCACAGATGGTAGAATCAAACTGATAGAAGTGTACTAATTAAGTCACCTATGCCTAAGCATGGATATCCTTCGAAACTGAACAGTTGAGGTGCCTCAAAGACCGTGTTTGGGATCGACTGCATTAACCTAATATTTTGAATGTCTTCGTGTATTGTATAGACTTTAATTTGCTTCATGTTTTAAAAACATATTTTTATTAGATTTGTTAATGTTTTTGATTGTTATTATGAATACATAATAACATAATACAGTCTTACATGTTGCAAATGAATGGTGGCACCTTTTCTTGTGGCTTTGGTGGTATGAATAATAGGCAGGTGGCCTTAAAGCCACCATTTATAGTACCAGTTTTCAGAAATGAATGTAGCAGCAGGCCTGCAAATAAGAAACAATAAAATGTTCATGAAGTTCCTCCAGTTTGAGGATATACATATTATGGCGTACTGTATGTTTTAAAGGTAAGTGCATAGTTTTTTTTACCAAGTTGACCCTACAGTATATGCAGGAGGTTTCCAATTTCCACACTGTTATAGGAAGACTTAGGCAAGTAAGGTGTTTATTGCTGATTAGTCTACCACCGAATCACAGTTTTTCTCTCCCTCCCTAAGGACAGGCATGCAGTCAATGGGTTATCCAGTTGTCTGGAACCCCCCTCCCCTTATCAGAACTTTGTGGAGATTGACAATTTAAGAGAACTGTCTCATCTTCACAGAGAAGCAACGTCTTTATCTAGTTTACAAGCACTTTGGCTGTAGTACTGACCAAAATTGTAGAAGTGGAGCTACTGTGCATACCTTGTGGCAGCAGCTCATTCCATATGACTTTTATAGAATAGGATCTAGGCTTTAAGACTGTACCTTGTGTAAATATGTACTGTAAGGGTATTTATTTAGGATGCCAGAGACTAGCAATTGTTCCCATATAAATTACTCTTTATCTGTCCAGAACTACTTGGCCCACTTAAAATGTTACAACTGTAAAAAGCTCTCAATTAATATGTTTTGCCCATAGCAAATATTAGATTTTTTTTTAAAAAACATCAAAGACTAAATTAAGAGTGAAAGGTAAAATAAAACCAGCAACGAGATAAAGATTCAGCCTGTTTTCACCAAACGGATACATTATATAAAAAATACTGAAATACTGGGACAAATGTCAACTATTGCTATTCAAGTAAAATAATCTCATTGGTTAGTGTTGTAGTCAATAAGGTATTGTATCTGATGAGTTCTGGAACATATATTCAGATGTGTCCTCATACATCATTGCTGCAGTCTTGCCAAACAGCCCCTCTCATTGCACCAGGTCCTGGAAGACTCTGAAGAATTTTGCGTATTTTTTTCCAAAAAAGCAACAGATTCAAAGACTCACACACAATGTACAAGCATCACACACCCAATTACTCAGCACAGTCTCATGGTCCTAGTCACATTGTCGGCAAAAAAAAGATGATTTATGCTAGCAGAGTTGCACAGAACCTGGCAGCTCACTCGCGCCAAGAATCCTACACTGTGTGGCTAGATTTATGAGGTACATCTGTACCAATAGCCTTGATGCTCAGGGCATTTGGAAGGGGTGCCAATCTAAACTGAAGGAGCCTTGCCCTTCAAATGTACTTGTACACTTCGATTTTATAGTTGACACATCAGTTTAGTAATGCAGATCTTTCCAATTGTTGTTTGCACATTTACCCATTAGAGTTTGGAAATCTATCATGATTCTGATGCTGCAATTCTCTAGATACACCAATCTCCGAACACTGCCCATGACACCTTACTGATTACCTCAGCGCATGTGGTAAATCAATATGGTAACTGCCACCAATAGAAGTACCAGTTGCTGCACCAGCCAGACTAAATCGACTTTTGAGGGACCATGCTCTGGGCGAGCTTCTGCTCTCACCCACACACAAAATTATTATTACATAAAAATTAGGTAACATGAGCCTCTTGAGGCTTTGTGTGTCAAAACACAAATTCCTGAACTAAGATTAATATTTTTAATCCTAGTCAAAACTTCAAAGTTTATTGCTACAGAAAAGATTACAAGAATACATTAATTTAAATAGTGACAAAAGTAATTACAATTTAAAGAAATAAAAATAAGGGAAGTAAAAAGGGCAATGCTCAGATCACCTGTAGAGTCGAACTCTGGATGAGTAAGGTCTCTGCATATCCTGGACATTATAGGCTCCAATCTCTCACTGGATGCCACCTCACAATAAAGACAATTTGCAGCCAGTGTTTCTCATATTTAAACCCATTGCAGGACTTCTCTCTGCCCCCTCCCTTGGGTCAGTTTTATCCTCCCACAGCCAAAGTGTAGTGTGTCTCAGCTTACACTGGGGTCTCTCAGCCATCCTAGCCGGGCTGATACTTTAATCTTTTATGGCTTGTTTTAAAGCTCTGGCTTAGGGTTTACAACTTTGTCTCAGGAAAAGCATTTCAGACCCTTCTGGCCATAGATCTGGTTCCCGGGTAATCCAACTGTAGTGTTTCTACTAGGTTGAAGGGTGGACCCCTGCAGTGTTTATACACAAAATTCAAACTCTAATTACAGTCCCATACAGGATCCTAGGGCTATTAACAGTTTGTTTCTGAAGTTCTGTGGTTATAATGAAATACCAGCAGATCGATTAACTTTTGACATGCAAAGACATTTAACTGGTATAATACCGTGGTATATCGATACATCAATCAGAATAATACACATTTTTAATAATCTAATATAAGCCTAAGTAATGCAAAATCTATCGGCAGCTAACCTCAGATCACACTACTAGTAAATGTAAAGGTGCTATCTTCTACATTTACTAATATTTGAATAAGCAGCACTCTGAGACTACTGCACTTGTCATACTATATTATTATTTCTAACTATATAATGGAGATGTGTGCAGATCCCAGTGTTTTGGTTTTGGTAAAACCAGTCTTAATGGGATTTTTTATTTTTTATTTTCCATTTTGGTAAAACCATCCTCAAGTGTTTTAATTCAGATTTGGATTTAGTCTTGGTGTTGATTTCTTTAAAATTCTTAACAATACCTAAAATCATGCTATTTGAACCTATTTCGTTCCTATAGTATTACTAACATCAACAACATTCAATTACAGTAATTTTCAGTCAATTTTGACAACCTCGCAGCTCACTATACTGCTTTCACCAATATTGGTCAAAAACTGCAGTAAGCTGACTGGCTAAAATAAGTGACAGAGCAACAGCACAAGAAACCACAAGGCAGTTTAAAATAATATAACACATCTATAAAACATTGTGACACAGCAGTGGCATACAGGATGGCAGTTTAAATATACCATAAAAACACCATATAATGTTTTTATTAATCAATTAATCAAGCATTACAGATGGAGCCACGCTATTCATGGCTCCATTTGTGCCTGGGCACGCCCGCCTGGGTGGGTATATCACCATGCCTGTGGTGTACGTGCATCCGTGATGTTTCACTAGAATGGGAGTGTCTGTGTTCACTCCCATAGCAGGTCTAAGGGGCCAGATTGCCTAGTCCTGCCGGGAGTGCACGTGTGCGATGGGGCCGCACTGGATGAGTGCGGCTCAATCTGTAGATCAGAGGCCCAAGGCCAGTACAAGTAAAAAGTATGAGTATTTAATACTATTTATGTAGTGGAATCCAGGTAAAGTTTTGATTGATTTGCTGATTGATTATACAAACAGAAAAGCAGTTATCACTATAATGAAGAGAAAGTCAGATTCCTCGGCCTGGCAAATATGTTGTGTGGAAGCCAAGCAAAACATACCAGTCATTGATTGGAATGATTGATTATTACCTAACCAATCATATGATTACAAACAGAGAAGCAGTTATCACTATAAAGAAAAAAAAAACAGACCTGGGTCTGAAAAGCATTTTGTGTGGATTGAGTCATGGTAAAGGTGTCAATAACGGTGGTCGTTTAAGTATGACCAGATGTAATAGTTGTTATAAACCACCCGGACAATTACATAAGACCCCTAGAGTTACTATAGTGAGGACTTCTGCCTATAACAGCCTCACGTTGTTCCTTTAGCGTATGACAAATTCACCAACATTTAAGATGCCACCAGATCTTAAACTCAGAACAGTAGGGGCTTTTACAATTGTTAGGTTATCACTTGGTAGTAGCTAGAGCAGGTGAAGGTAGGGTAATATATCACAAAGGCTGGACTAGGGTCTCCCACAGGACAATATACCCATGGTATCCTGCAACTGTATACAAGTAGTAATGCAGGGGGTAACCAAAGTTCCTTATACAGGGCTGGAATGCAATGGAGTGAGCAGGTATGGAGAGACACAATTGACAAAGTCTGGACTTCCACTGAAGCAGTGGACCATTACTTCAAGGCACCAGAACAGGACCATGTAGCATACTTACACTACTGCAGAAGCTTGCAGCATAAAGCTGTCACTGGCAGTGAGGTGAAGGGCTGGCTGCCTTTTAACAAGAGCTTAGACCAATGGGAGAGAGAGACAATCAAACCAGCACCTCAAATGACAGGATTAGAGGCATCTGAAATGCTGCCTGTAGAAGAAAAAGGTGCACTGAAAGTTTCAAATTTAACCTTTAAATTATTATGTAAAATAGTGTCTATTAATTATTACAATTCTTGAAGATAAAATGTATGCAAAATATTAGAAAACATACTGTATATGGAAATAGTGCGAAAGTTTGACAATACTGTGAGTAATAAAGAAAAAAGAATAAAGATGATCAGTTGTTTTTAAACATTGTTTTCTTTATTCTTTTTTCTTTCTTACAGTGTTGTCAAACTTTCACACTATTTCCATATTTAAGTTTTTTAATATTTTGCATAAAGTTTATCTTCAAGAATTGTAATAATGAATAGACACTAACTATTTTACATAATAAACTTTCAGTGCACCGGAAACAGATCCTTTTTCTTCTTTTGCCTATTCCATACAATTACATGATCAGTGGTAGCTCCCCCAACCTTTGAATGTAAATACTATTTATCAATTATATTAGGGGGTCTATAAGAATTATTCTATCTAATAATAGAGACTTTTTTCCTGTGCAATGGTCATCCCCTCCCCCTTTTCCTTTTAATAGAAATGCTGCATGTACACAGGCATCCTGGCTGCAAGGCAACAGCCAGTACCAAGATTCAGCATGACTGCCTGGAATCCTGTATGTCTGGCAACCACTAGGGCTAGAATCCCTAGTGGCCATCATGACACACACTCCATTGCAGGAATGAGCTGCCATCACGGGTCATAACAACATATTGTTGTTTCACACTACTGCACTGAGTTAACTTAGCATTGCCAATGTGTCTCTTGCAAAAAGGTCAGTTTTTAACTGGCAACAGCATTTGCAGGAGAAACTGAAGTAGGAAATATCATTGCATCATGTGCATCTTGAGCTGACAATTTGCCCACAAGGAGCTCTTTGCATCTCTTGAGATTTGTGTCATTTGGAAAGAAAGATGTTACATACAGATGGAGCCTTGCTCATCTTTACCGTCTATGGCGTTTATCCAGATCACGGAGTGGCAGTGTGCCTGGTCACAAGGCGGCGTGTTTTGTTGCAGGGTGGGCATAGAATTTAGCGCCGCATATGGCATTACCAGTGAGTGTAATACCAGCGATCATCCACCAGATGTTGCTTTTGAAAATAACCATTACGCATGCGTGAGGTCTCCAATAAAATACTATAGTGCAAGAATCATCATTGTGCATGAGTGAGGTCTCCATTAAAAAAATACACTATAGCGCAAGAACTATTTTACTGTACAGTACTGTATGCTAAATAGACATGTTCATTTGTAAGGCATGCCGTGAGATGCCTGGCGTGAGTGAGCCGTCCGTTCCTGGGTAGCTCTGCTAACGTTGGGTGTCTGTTTTTGCCGTAAATGTGTCTTTTACTCATCGCTATGTGAATAAGATGCACAAGATGCTTCTGCCAATTACAATGATATGTAACATGCCTATATTCAGTTTGAGACTGCCGCTGTATCTGCTTAAAACAATGCTATGTTACATTGTTTTCCTGGAAATCACGATAATGAAGCATATGGACTTGTATATCTGTGTAAAAATTAGCATCCACAGTTTTTTTTATTATTTTCCAAAAACAAGTTCTGTCAACGTCTGTATATGTATGAAGCCAGATAGAACCTGTTTTGGGAATATTAGAAAAAAGCTGTGGATGCTAATTTTAACACAGATATACAATACAAGTGCAGCTTTTCAAATTATGAGAGTGTTATCTTTATGAAACAGAGTTTACTGTACTTCTTCCTGGGCTTCCTAATGACTTTAATAGGCAGCCTCCCCCATCCCCAGTCCCACCCCCCGCGAGACTTGTGATTTCAAGGACTGGGTGTACTGCTTAGTAACTGACAAACCCAACATGGCTGGTAAACTATGTAAATGAATGGCTCATGCTGGCTTTGGTTGGATGAAAGGAACCACGAAGGCACAGAATGCATGTTCATTTTTAAGTCATGCCATGAGATGCCTGGCATGAGTGAGCCGTGAGTTCCTGGGTAGCTCTGCTAACGTTGGGTGTATTTTTTTGCTGTAAGTGCATCTTATACACATCATTATGTGAATAATATGCACAAACTGCTTCTGCTGATTAAAATGATATGCGGCATGCCTATATTGAGTGCGAGACTGTGACTATCTGCTTAAAAAATTCTATGTTACAGTGTTTTCTTGGAATCACTGAATTGTAGCATAGACACTTGTATATCTGCAGGGGCGTCAGAATGTTTTTAGGTTGTGGGGGCAAGATATAATCTCATTTTGGCGCCCCTAAATTGCTGAATCGTTAAAGGCCAGATCCACATGAAATACATTGAGAAGGCCAGATCCACACTAAGAGGCAGTGGTGGAACTACCAGCAGTGCAAGCAGTGCCTTGTACTGGGGCCCACTGCTGTCAAGGGGCCCAAAGCCAGCGACATGTAATGAGTCAAACTGACTCATTACGTAGAGATGTGCCCTGTATCAGAGGCGGAGGTGGAGCTGTGTCCCCAGAGGGATGCAGTGGATAGCGCTGGGATTGGGTATCTGATCCCAGCGCTGGTGCTGCAGGGAGCGGTGGTGGACAGCTCTGGGGTGGTGTGTCTGTCCCCAGTGCCTGTTCGGGTACAGCGGCGGGGAGTGGCATGAGAGCGGCACTGTTTGTATGGTGCCGGTCCCACAGCCAATCAGAAGCACCAGCAGTGGGATTCAAAGGCTGTCGCCCTCTCTGAGCCAATCACGGGTCACGGACTGCTGGCCAATCAGTTCTGGCCCATCATAGGCCATGCCCCTGTGTGACATCAGACGCCACTGGGGAGCTCCAGAAGAAGACGGGTGGCGTAAGAAGAAGATGGAAGATGCGTGAAGAGCTCCGGTGGCCGCGGAAGAGGCCTGAAGACATCGGGAACAAGAAAGAAGATGCCCGACATCATCTGGAGGGAGAAAAGAAGAGGCGGTGCCACTGGCCAGGATGGGCCAGCGGCCGAAGAGCACCTCCAGAGACTGGGAAGTGCTGCAGTGGTTGAAAGCAACAGAGCTGTGAAGCTCCCCACTGAAGCCTTCTCCACTGTAAGTTAGGCCCTTGTAAGGACCTACGCATATCCTCCCCAGGCAACCAGTGATCGGGCATTAGGCCAATGGGCATAGTCAGGCCACTGGCCTGTGATGCAGTAGGTTGCCAATAGGCCCGTAGCTAATCCCAGGCATTAGGCTTGTCCCCATGTACAGGGCATTAGTTCCTAGTTAAAGTGTGGACACTTAGGTAAATAAGGTGACCCTGGGCATTAGGTCCTGGTCACCCATCTCGCCACTATGTTAGGCAGGCGCTAGTCCCGTGGGTGATGTCAGGCCTCTGGCCTGTGAACAGTTAGGGGTCGCTAGGCCCAGTTAATAAGTGCCCCCCAGTGAATAAGGGTGGTACTGGGCACTAGGCCCAGGCCACTCCAACATGCGCATGTAGGCAGGCCCACAGGGAGTGGACTTGGATCGAATGAGGGGGGACAAAGCATTTTGTCGCACCTGGGCCCACCATGCGCTAGTTCCACCACTGCTAAGGGGGTCACTCAGATCTGATCGTTGCTGTGCATTTTCACACAGCGGGTGATCAGGTACTAACTGCACCCGCGTCGGACAGCAACAAAGGGCATCACTGGTCAGCGATAGGATAGTGCAAAAAATCAGTTCGCATGGGTGTTCGCAAGGTGATTGACAGAAGAAAGCCATCTGTAGGTGGTAACTAACCATTTACTGGGAGTGTCTGGAAAACGCAGGCGTGCCCAAGCGTTTTCAGGTAGGGTGTCTGATGTCAGCTCCGTCCCCGATCAGCCTGATGTGATCGCACTGTAGGAGTAAGTCCTGGGCTGCGCAGAGACTGCACAAAGTGGATTTTAGAAGCTCGACGTACACCTGCAATCGCACACTTGCACGGCAAATGTACACTCCCCCTGGATGTGGTGACTATTTAATCACAGAATAGCAAAATTAGCACTACAGCTCTCCCATGTCACTCTAGTTTTCCACCATGTGCCCCATGTAGCAGGGAGAGCAGTAGTAGTGACCAGTGCAGTGCAGGCGCTGAGGTGACTGATAGTAGTGGCAGTGGGAGTTACAGAGGGTGAGGGCAGTGATGCTGAGGGGGAGTTACAGGGAGGGTGAGGGCATGTAAGCTGACAGGACTTAGAAGAAGGAGTGTGAGGAGCACTGAGGGGGCAGCTACAGGGAGGTTGAGGAAAGGAACACTGGGGGGTGAGTTACAGGGAGGGTGAGGGAAAGGGGCACTGAGAGTGGAGTTAGAGGGAGGATGAGGGCAGGGATGCTGACAGGAAGGGTGAGGGCAGGGAGGCTGACAGGGGAGTTAGAGGGAGGGTAAGGGCTGGGACCCTGAGGGGGAGTTACAGAGAGTGTGAGAGTAGGGATGCTGAGGGGGGAGTTAGAAGGAGGGTGAGTTGCCACTGAGGCGGGAGCTCCATGAAGGGTGAGGGCAGGGATGCTGACAGGGAGTTACAGGGAGGGTGAGGGCATGGACACTGATGGGGTGTTAAAGGGAGGTTGAAGGTAGGGGCACTGAGGGGGGAGTTACAGGGAGGGTGAGGGCAGGGGCCTATAAAAATAGCTTTATTAGAATAAATAAAATACTCTAAATCCAAGTGTGGATTAAACATTCATATACAGATTATAACATACGGAGAGCCATACTCACCCACCGTCGATTACCATATATTTGTAGTGTAATTAATGCCTCCTCTCTTCTTTTGGAAAAGGCAGCAGCCTGTCACAAGTGGGATTCTGTCTGCATGCTGCGACTATCCTTTTGATTTAGAGCAGTCCACTGGGGAGGTGGAGCTCGGGACTGTGCTGTGTTGTACTGCATCAGTCCAGTGGTGGTGTCTTCTGCTGCATCAGTCCAGTCACAGTGGTGGTGTCCTCTGCTTCCATATGTCCAGTGCTGCTGTATAAGTCCAGTCCAGTGATGCTGTGTTGTGTTGCATCAGTCCAGTGGTGGTGTCCTCTGCTGCCATATGTCCAGTGCTGCTGTATGAGTCAAGTCCAATGCAGTGGTGCTGTGTTGTCCTGCATCAGTCCAGTGGTGGTGTCCCCGTGCTGCTCTATATGTCCAACAGTACTGCCGTATAAATCCAGTGATTCTGCCATATAATTCCAGTGGTACTGGCATATAAATCCAGTGATACTGCCGTATAATTCCAGTGGTACTGGCGTATAAATCCAGTCCAGTGATACTGCCGTATATGTTCAGTATACTGCCGTATATGTCCATTGTTACTGCTGTATATGTCCAGCGGTACTGCCATATAAATCCAGTGATCCTGCCATATAATTCCAGTGATCCTGCCATATAATTACAGTGGCACTGGCGTATAAATCCAGTCCAGTGATACTGCCCTATATATGTCCATTGATACTGCCGTATATGTCCAGCGGTACTGCCGTATAAATCCAGTTATCCTGCCATATAATTCCAGTGATACTGCCATATAAATCCAGTGATCCTGCCGTATAATTCCACATAAATCCATATAATTCCGTATAAATCCAGTCCAGTGGTGCTGACATATAAGTTCAGTGGTGCTGTCCTGTGCTGTATATTATTTACTCCAAATAAAGGTGTTATTAATATTGAATCCAAATAATTTTCAAACGGTGGTGCTGTGTTGTCCTACATCAGTCCAGTGGTGGTGTCCCTGTGCTGCTGTATATGTCCAGTGGTACTGTCGTATATGTCCAGTGATACTGCCGTATATGTCCATTGATACTGCTGTATATGTCCAGCGGTACTGCCGTATAAATCCAGTGATCCTGCCATATAATTCCAGTGGTACTGCCATATAAATCCAATGATCCTGCCGTATAATTACAGTGGTACTGGCGTATAAGTCCAGTCCAGTGATACTGCCATATATGTCCATTGATACTGCCGTATATGTCCAGTGATACTGCCGTATATGGCTATTGATACAGCTGTATATGTCCAGTGATACTGCCATATATGTCCATTGATACTGCCATATATGTCCAGTGATACTGCCATATATGTCCAGTGATACTGCCGTATATGTCCATTGATACTGCCGTATAAATCCTGTGATCCTGCCATATAATTCCATATAAATCCATATAATTCCGTATAAATCCAGTCCAGTGGTGCTTCCATATAAGTTCAATGGTGCTGTCCTGTGCTGTATATTGTTTACTCCAAATAAAGATGTTATTAATATTGAATCCAAATAATTTTCACAGGGTTTTCCCTGTGTGGTGTAGAGGTACGCTCTTCTGTACCGCATATGGGGGGTAATTCTGAGTTGATCGCAGCAGCAAGTTTGTAAGCAATTGGGCAAAACCATGTGCACTGCAGGGGGGCAGATATAACATTTGCAGAGACAGTTAGATGTGGGTGGGTTATTTTGTTTCTGTGCAGGGTAAATACTGGCTGCTTTATTTTTACACTGCAATTTAGATTTCAGTTTGAACACGCCACACCCAAATCTAACTCTCTCTGCACATGTTATATCTGCCACACCTGCAGTGCAGATGGTTTTGCCCAACTGCTAACAGATTTGATGCTGCGATCAACTCAGAATTAGGCCCATTGTTATATAACTCCAGAAAAATAATGGAGAACAAAAATTTGGAGGATAAAATAGGGAAAGATCAAGAACCACTTCCTCCTAGTGCTGAAGCTGCTGCCACTAATTAAGACATAGATGATGAAATTCCATCAACGTCGACTACCAAGGCCGATCCCAATGTGATAGTAAAGGGCATGTAAAATCCAAAAGCTGGGAAAAGCACAGCAAAGAACTGTGCGTTCTACGATGGTATCACAAATCCCCAAGGAGAGTTCAAGTGTGTCGGCGGTTGCAATGCCTGACCTTCCCAACACTGGACGGGAAGAGGTGGCTCCTTCCACCATTTGCACGCCCTCTGCAAGTGCTGGAAGTAGCACCCACAGTCCAGTTTCTGATATTCAAATTGAAGATGTCACTGTTGAAGTACACCAGAATGAGGATATGGGTGTTGCTGGCACGGAGGAAGAAGTTGACGATGAGGATTCTGATGGTGATGTGGTTTGTTTAAATGAGGCACCAGGGGAGACACCTGTTGTCCGTGGGATGAAGAAGCCCATTGTGATGCCTGGGCAAAATACCAAAAAAGCCACCTCTTCGGTGTGGAATTATTTCTCCACAAATCTGGACAACAGGTGTCAAGCCGTGTGTTGCCTCTGTCAATCTGTAATAAGTAGAGGTAAGGATGTTGACCACCTCAAAACAACCTCCTTTATATGTCATTTGCTGCGCATTCATCAGAAGTCAAGTTGTGAAACTTTGGGTAAGAGCGTAAGCAGTCCACTGACACCTAAATCCCTTCTTCCTCTTGTACCCAAGCTCCTGCAAGCCACACCACCAACTCCCTCAACGTCAACTTTCTCAGTCAGGAACATCAGTAGTCCTGCAGGCCATGTCACTGGCAAGACTGAGGAGCCCTCTCCTAACCAGGATTCCTCCGGAGGATCCTTAAATGGTACACACCTGCTGTTGCTGCCGCTGTGGTTGTTGCTGCTGGGAGTCGATCGTCATCCCAGAGGGGAAGTTGGAAGACTACTTGTACTGCTTAAACTAAGCAATTGACTGTCCAACAGTACTTTGTGAGGAAGATGAAATATGACAGCAGTCATCCTTTTGCAAAGCGGATAACTGAGGCCTTGACAGCTATGTTGGTGTTAGAAGTGCATCCGGTATCCGCCATTACTTCAGTGGGACTTAAAGAATTGTTTGAGGTACTGTGTCCGCGATATCAAATCCCTTCTAGGGTCCACTTCACTAGGCAGGCGATACAGAGAATGTACAGAGACATCAGAAAAAGTGTCCTTAGTGTCCTAAAAAATGTAGTTGTACCCACAGTCCACTTAACCACAGACTAAGGACTATATAACTGTTACAGCCCACTGGGTAGATGTTTGGCCTCCCGCAGCAGCAACAACAGCAGCGGCACCAATAGCAGCATCTCACAAATGCCAACTCGTACCTAGGCAGGCTACATTATGTATCACCACTTTCTGTAAGAGGCACACCGCTGACAACCTCTTACGGAAACTGAGGGACATCATTGCACAATGGCTTACCCCAATTAGACTCTCCTTGGGATTTGTGATATCAGACAACGCCACAAATATTGTGGCGTTACATCTGGGCAAATTTCAGCACGTCCCATGTTTTGCACGTACAATTAATTTGGTGGTGCAGAATTTTTTTAAAAATTACAGTGGCGTGCAGGAGATGCTCAAGAATGAAAGTGTGGTTTCTGCGCTGACCAGTAAACTGCAGCCACACAGTTTAAAGGAGAACACCTATATATTTCCACAGGACACTAATGCAAAAATAAAATAAAACTGTGTGTAGGTGCTGTTCACTTGCAGTATACTGTTCCTAAATCCTTCAATATTCGTGAGTGGTACACCAGGAAACACACCCTCTTAATTAAGAACTTACATTAGGGTTTTCACCCGCAGGCCAAACAAGGTATCTTTAACCCCCGATATAATTTCTTCAATATATAATAAAGCGGGATAACTTCATAACATATGATCACTTACATATTAATTCTGTCACGCGTTCACATAAGGGTATCTTTAGAACACCCCAGGAAACAACTGTCCAGTCTAATGTATGGTCCAAAAAGCTGATGTTTAATATTAAAAGATGATATACAATAAAATCACAAAGTTTGCAGCACAGCAAGAACAACACTGGGAGTCTGGTGCGGAAGCTGGTCTCCACTTGCGGCTAAGTCCGGCTGCAGTCACGGACAGGGTATAGATGATATGCACCACTCACTCAATCACTAGTGAAGTTTGTTGCTGAAGCTGGTTACACGAAACAGCAGATCTCTAACATGTTTCAGGGATTCCTATCCCCTTTATCAAAGAGTGCTGCTTTTCCAACTTTTCAGGTTTATAAAGGCAGGTCTCCAAGTCATGTGATCGCTCTGTCCATTCACAACATGCACATCACAGCAGGCATATAATTAGCAATCAGCTATTTCTAACTGCAGTACAGTACCTGGCTAATAAACACATCCATTTCCCAGATACTGCATGGTATAACAATCAGATGAATATTTTCAAACACATAGATGTACAAAATAATATACATATAAGAAATACAAATACACAGCAGGGATATAAAAAAAGTATTTATAAATATATACAGATATATATAAAAAAACACATAACTATAAACATATATATCTATTATCAGCACTAACTAATCTAGATGGTACAATAATTGGACTGTACAAATGTAACAAATGGTTAACACTGTTGCCCCGCACATAACCACACTCATCCATCAAAAATACAGAAAGGATAAAAGACAATTAGTGGGTATATAATAATCTGGCAAACCTAAAGAGGAAAACAATACACGTTTAAATAAACCATTTAGTTTCGAAATCGCTATTAAGCCCGCTAGGGGCTAGTGTTCTTAACTGAAATATAGTTTTAATTTCTTGTTTTGCTAAAACTTCTTCAGAGTTCTTCACTCTCAAATTCCCTCTAACAAGCTGAAGTGCAGTGACATATTATGTTGCTCCAGAGCCGGATTAAGGGGGGTGCCCTGGGTGTATGTACCCCGGGCCCCCCTTTTTAAAAGGGCCCCCTGCAGCCCCGCCACCGTCCACAGATCGGATGCCAGCGCCGGCGTTTTGATGATGTAGAGGGGAGCCCTGAGAGCCGGGACAGCCGTCGCGCAGCTGCCTACACAGCATGTGGCACCTACGCGGCCGCACCATCTCTGATCTGTGGTACTGTGCTCCCGGCTCTCCAGTGCACTGACAGACACTGGTGCAGCCGCGGTGGCGCCACAGGCTGTGAAGGCAGCTAGGCGACAGCTGTCCCAGCTCTCCTCTGCATCATCAAAACGCTGGCGCCGGGTTGTAAGGGGCTACACAGGCAGGACAGCTGAGCGACGGCTCAGCTGTCCAATAATCTGTGAAGACATGCGGTGGGTGCGCAGGCTGCAGGCCAGGAACTATGAGGCCTGTGAAATGAGGGGTTGTGTGGAGCTGGCCAGCGGAGAGTTTTGGAGAGACAGCAGCCTGCCAGGAAAGCGGAAAAAACGTAAAGCTGGCTATACAAAGTTTAGCTTCTGGATTTCATTATATATATATATATATATATATATATATATATATTTATTCCCCAGTGCAGTCCGGCACTCTCCTCCCCACCTGGATGCCGGCTCTGGTGCCCTCCTAAAGGGTGTTTGCTGCCACAATATGTCCAGAAAAGAAGGCGGCACTTGGAGACTTGTAGAATGTGTGTTGTTTTCTTGAAGAAGGAGGTGCGACCCCCGAAACGTTGATTAAACACATGCTGTTCTGATTCACTTTATTCTACAAGTCTCTTTTCTGGAGAGAGAGAGAGAGAGAGAGAGAGAGAGATAATACATTTTAGATCTTAGGGCCCCCCTGTCTTAAGTACCCCGGGCCCCCTGAGGCCTTAATCCAGCTCTGTGTTGCTCATACCCCTTCTTTATATTGCGCACATGTTCAGCCATTCTTTCCTTCAGCATACGCCAGTTCTACCTGTATACTGTAGGTCACATTCACATTCCAACAAATAGATTACATTTTTGCTGGTACAAGTTATGAAATCATTTATTTTATACGATTTTTTGGTGACATTAGATCTATATTCTGTCATTTTATTGTTCATCTTGCCGTTCTTGCACATAGGGGGTCATTCCGAGTTGATCGCTCGCTAGCTGTTTTTAGCAGCCGTGCAAATGCTGTGCCGCCTCCCACTGGGAGTGTATTTTAGCTTAGCAGAAGTGCGAACAAAAGGATCACAGAGTGGCTACAAAGTTTTTTGTGCAGTTTTAGAGTAGCTCAATACCTACTAAGCGCTTGCGATGACTTCAGACTGTTCAGTTCCTGTTTTGAAATCACAAACATGCCCTGCGTTCCCCCAGCCACGCCTGCGTTTTCCCTGACACGCCTGCATTTTTTCAAACACTCCATGAAAACGGTCAGTTGACACCCAGAAACGCCCACACTGGTGAGAAAATTGAAGTGGAACGTGACCCATCAACAGCTCCTCCTTCATTTTCTCCCACCACTGGTGCTGCGAGGAAAAGAATAAGATTTTCTAGCTCACCCACTGGCGGTGATGCAGGGCAGTCAGGAGCGAGTGCTGACATCTGGTCCGGACTGAAGGACCTGCCAATGATTACTGACATGTCTACTGTCACTGCATATGATTCTGTCACCATTGAAAGAATGGTGCAGGATTATATGAGTGACAGCATCCAAGTAGGCATGTCAGACAGTACATATACTGGAAGGAAAAAGAGGCAATTTGGATGCCCTTGTACAAACTGGCTTTATTTTACTTAAGTTGCCCCCCCCTCCAGTGTGTACTCCAAAAGAGCATTTAATGCAGCCAGTAACCTTGTCCGCGATTAGTGTAGGAGGTTACTTCCACAAAATGTGGAGAAGATGATGTTCATCAAAATTAATTATAAATTCCTCTGGGAAGACCTTGACCAAATTGCCTCCAGAATGTAAACAGGGACCTGTGATGGTGGATTCCAGTGGGTACAAATTAATACTCTGTGAGGAGGAGGATGTACACACTGAAAGGTGTGAGTAATCAGAGGATGAGGTCGACATTTTGCCTCTGTAGAGCCAGTTTGTGCAAGGAGAGATTGATTGCTTCTTTTTTGGTGAGGACCCAAACAACCCAGTCATTTCAGCCACAGTTGTGTGGCAGACCCTGTTGCTGAAATGACTGGTTTGTTAAAGTGTGCATGTCCTGTTTATACAACATAAGGGTGGGTGGGAGGGCCCAAGGACAATTCCATCTTGCACCTCTTTTACTTCATTGCATGATGTGCTGTTTGGGGCCTAGTTTTTTTAAGTGCCATCCTGTCTGCCACTGCAGTGCCACTCCTAGATGGTCCCGGTGTTTGTGCCGCACACTTGTGTCGCTTAGCTTACTCATACAGCTACCTCAATGCACCTCTTTTGCTTCTTTGCATGGTGTACTGTTTGGGTACTAGTTTTTTTGAGTGCCATCCTATTTGCCACTGCAGTTCCACTCCTAGATGGGCCAGGTGTTTGTGCTGCACACTTGTGTTGCTTGGCTTAGTCATACAGCCACCTCGGGGCAACCTTTTGGCCTAAAACAATATTGTGAGGTGTGAGCTGTTCAGAATAGAATGAAAATGAGTGGAAATGAATGTTATTGAGATTAATAATACGTAGGATTAAAACTACCCCCAAATTCTGTGATTTTAGCTGTTTTTATGTTTGTTTGTTTTTAAAAAATCATTCAGATCCAAAACCAAAACACGAAAGGGTGGTTTTGGCAAAACCAATCCAAAAGGAAAACACGAGCAGGGAGTTAGAACCAAAACCAAATCACAAAACAAGAAAAGTGCCCGCAGCACATCTCTAATTTTCATTGAAGCATAGTGGGATTATCAGGTCTGGGATTGCAGTTCTAGGGTGTCATTTTCATTGAGGCATTGGGGGAATATCTAATTGGAAGGGGGTGGGGGGGCAGGTTTGGTGCATTATTTTCATTGAGCGTTTGTATGGAAGATGAGCCTTGTTTGTATTACAGGTCTGTGTAGGGTCACTTTGGTGCTGCTGTCTTTACTCTCCAGCCTCTGTTGACAGCACCAGCTCTCCTGTCAGCAGTGTAGGAAGGAGATTGCATGAATCAGTCCCCAACTGTGCTGCCTGAGAGGAAGAGGGAGGAAGTCACATGCACAGCCGCATGCGGTATGGGACTTACTGCACTCCTTCCCCAGTAGCATGGAGTCTTCTCTCCCTGTTGCTGGTGGTCGGCCTCATTGTGGTAGAGCGGGGGTGGGAGCAAGCAGCAGGTGCAGCCAGAGAGGTGGTTTGCTGGTGGGGGGAGGGCTACCCTGTTTCGGATGCTATGGGCCCCTGAGGGCTTAATCCAGTCCTGCTACTGTGTGGTGTAATGTGAATAACGGACACTACTTTGCGATGTAATGTGAATTGGTACTATTCTGTGGCCATGCCCCTTCCCCACGAAGACACGCCCCTATATTTTAGTTGTGCACCTTCGGCATGCCCTGTCCATGTTTTAAACATGGGGGCACCCAAAGGAAACTTTTGCCCTGAGCTCCACAAGGTCTAGGACAAGGATTTTTAAATATTTTTTATTTTCAAATGTAACATGCCACCACATGTTGGCCAGGACACCAATTCAGTACAGGTGAGGGGGGCGCCAAAACATACCCTTGCTCCGGGCACCATGTCACCTATCTACACCTCTGTATGGGAGACTCAACATGTACTCAGCTAAGCAATAATGCAGGATATTTTGTAGTGATAAGGGGCATGCATTTCTCCCTTTATATCTTATGTTATTTATACTCAGTATGTCCCTATTAGTATTTATTCTTGTTTAACTATTTGTTTTTTTTATATAGCATACATAAAGGGTGCTCCCACTGAATTCTAAAAATCTTACTATACACAACAGAGGAAAAGAGGAGTTCCTTTAGTGTTGTGCGCTAGTAACTAGATATTTATTTATTTTAAATAAAATCTATTGCTTTGTTTTCTTATTTGCTTATTTTAAAATACAATCAACATATCTGGAAAGTGGTCATGCACCTTGAACTGCCTTAATAGGATAAATAAGATCCCTATATATACTGTATTGCTAAACTGTGAGTCCTAACTTCAATACAGTATCTTCTATGCTTGCTTTACTTTTTATCTTCTTCCTTTGTCAGTATTGATGCTCCAAGGATCATTGCTGGGTCACTTACATTCTTCATTCACAGTTTGCTTATTTCAGTAACATTCCGTTGCTTATTTCCACATTCATACAGTATGTCTTGCCTTTCACTTTTGTTGTGTATTCTAACCATCACCACTGACTGTCTTTCTGCTGCCTCTGTATGATTTCCTACCTCTACTCTAAAAATGAAATACTATTGTTGCAAAATTCGATTAACATTCCTCCACCTGACATTTCTATTTCTGTTAACAAAGCTCTTATCACTCCCATAACACATGCTCTCTTAAAAAATGGTTTTACTTCAGAGACATTGCTCACGTACATCCTTATCTTTCTAAGGACACTACTAATATACTAATTCATGCCTCATCATCCCCAACACTATTGTAACCTTTTGCGAATCATCTTCCAATCACTAGGTTAGCTAAGATTTAATTAATTTTGAACACAAAAGCTTACATCGTTCTGCCTTAATTATCATTGTACCAATGCTGAAAAGCCCTGAACAGTGCTACAACTGCCCCTCTGGCTCATGTATTTCTCTTCAGTCTGCAAAGGAAATACAGTATACATCTTATTTCTTATCACTTATCCCTTATTAACGCTGAGATTTGTGCTTCACATTTAGTTTAGAATGCTCTTCCTCATTATTTCAGTCTGGTCTATATACTTTTAAATATTTCAGTGGTAACTAAATATAACTTTTTAGAAAAGTCTGGCAAATTCCCTAACCTCACTAGCAGATATTCTCACTGTGTCCAATAATACCAACTGCACAAGGAATGGTTCTCCTCCAGTCCTCCCCCTCCACCTCCCTACTAGACCCTATCCCCTCCCGCCTCCTCTGCTACCTCTCTCCTGCTTGTTCCCATCTTGTCTACCTCCTCATCACTGCCTCTCATCAGCCACTGTTCCCTCCACCTTCAAACATGCCCTTGTTTCCCTTATTCTTAACAACCCTACCCTTGATCCTAACACTCTATCCAACTACTGACCCATCTCCCTCCTTCCTTTTGCTTCCAAACTCCTTGAGTATATTGTCTACAACTGCCTTACTGCCTTTGTTTCCATTCATGCCCTGCTTGACCAATTTCAGTCTGCCTTCTGCCCTCTCCACTCTGAAACTGCTCTCACGAAAGTCTGCAATGACCTCCAAGACGCCAAAGGGCCAATATTCTCTGCTCATTCTCATTGACCTCTCTTCTGCATTTGACACTGTGGACCACCATCTCCTCCTGCAAATCCTTCACTCCATTGGTCTGCATAATACTGCCCTCTCTTGGCTGTCCTCCTACCTCTCTGACCGTTTCTTCTCTGCCTTCTCTCATGACTTTACTTCTCTCACACTTCTCCTAACAGTAGGTGTCCCCCAAGGTTCTATTATTGGACCTCTCCTTTTCTCTCTCTATATGTCCTCTCTATGTGAGCTCATTCGCTTTTTTGACTTCCAACATCTTCTCTATGCTTATGATAATAAAATCTAACTTTCTTCCCCTGACCTCTCCCCTTCTCTCCTCTTTTGTATCTCCAGCTGTCTCTTTGCAATCTCTTCTTGGATGCCCATGTTCTTTCTTAAACTTAACATATCTAAGACTGAGCTTATCATCTTCTCACCCTTCCGCATAAACTCACCTCCCACAGTGTCACTATCTATTGATGGCACAAATATCAAGTCTAGCCCTCAAGTACTCTGTGTTGGAGATATCCTTGATTCCTTCCTCTCACTCAAACCACACATTCAGTACCTTTCACAGTCCTTCTGTATCTATCTCAAAAATATTTCCAGGATAAGACCCTCACGGGTCATCTACAAATTGGACTACTGTAATCTGCTTCTATCTAACATCCCTGAAAAATGACTCTCCATACCAATCTATCCTCAATGTTGCTGCAAGGCTCATCTTCCTCTCCAAATTTACTACTTCCACCTCCCCTCTCTTGCAAGCCCTTTACTGTCTCCCCTTCTGAATCCAATTCAAGCTTCTCACACTCACTTACAAAACCCTCACCCATTCCTCTCCCATTTACATTTCTGACCTCATCTCCCTTTACACTCCCACCCTACCTCTTTGCTCCACAAATACATGCCACCTCTCCTGCCAACTGATTACTTCCTCCCATGCCTGCCACCAAAATTTTGGCTGCGCTGCCTTCTACCTCTGGAATTCTCTACCTCTCTGTATCAGAGTCTCCACTTCTACAAAACTAAAAATGGGCTATCAAAACCCACTTAATCATCAAAACCAGCCATCTCATATCTTAACCCTCTGCTACATGCT